>NC_136486.1:62657406-62764906 GCF_053919585.1 Euprymna scolopes | reverse complement strand
ACAACCCAGAACTATTCACACATATAACAAAAAACACTATCCTCCTCAATCACAACGACAAACTAAACAGTATACTTAAAACAAAAAAAAAGCAAACGCCAACCCAAAAACTTAAAACACATCCTAACGTCCTCAAAACTCGTTCAATACACTACAAAAGGGGTTACAAAATGCAACATACGGCGATGTGGAGTATGTGACATAATAATAGAAGGAAACACATACACATTCAAAAACCCAGCACAAACATTCAAAATAAAAACGGATCTAAATTGCACCTCCAGAAATGTAGTATATGCACTAAGATGCACAAGATGCAACAAATCCTACATAGGCGTCACCAAAAATTTCAGCAATAGAGTGGCCTTACATAAAAGCAACATCAAAATTACAGGTAACAGACACCTCTAAGTTTCAAAACTCGTACACACATGCAGTGGAAACAGCTTCAAAATAATGGCAATCTTCCAAACAGACAATTATTTTTATTTACTTACACAGGAAAAAAAAAACTTCATCACAAGATTCACTCCTGAACAGAGCCTAATATCAACATACAAAAACCCGAAATGCAAGGCACACTCACATGCACATCCATATACACACCCACCCATTAATCAGAACCGACACATTAAAACACACACGCGTGCGCGTACAATCACACACAGACATAACACCCCTATCTCTAATACAACACACTGAACTATACCAACCCTACTAAACCTCGAAACCAACAACACTACGAACCACCTTCGTATAATATCTGTTCCAACACCCCGCCCCCTCAGTCAGTGGAGGAGAAAGTTCTCATGACTGAGACAACGATCATCCCTTCTATCATCCCCCTCCCACACCTGTTCCCCTGCAATTGGCCCCTCCCTTCAGGGGAACGAGATCTTCCCCATACTAGGAAATGATCATGGGTCTGGCACATGGGGAGGCAAATAAATAGAAACATTAAAAAATCCCCTGTACATATTTTTAATACACCTTATCTTAACAAACATAATATAAAGAATACCCGAAAAGACTGAAACTAAAAGTCACAATACTAAAATCTAAGAATCCAAAAAAAAAGGAAGCAAATAACCTCATAATATTATAAAACAGTACACTCATTTTCAAACCAAGAAAACACACACGCACCCCCCCACATACACACGCCCACACACGCCCACACACACACACACACACACACACACACATACACCCCACCCTAAAGGAAAAGAAAAAAAAACACAAGCAGAAAGAGAGAGTGAGAGAGAAAAGCAGAACACAGGAGTGACCACAGCAGAGGTCGGCCACCTCGCCACAGCCCAAGAAAGAGTAATAAAAATTGATCATTCCAATGAATAGTAGACACTTACACGTTTCCACTACTTGAGAACACTTCAAATGAACTACGAAAATGCTATTTTTACATCTCCAACACATTTGAAAATAATTTCTGAAGAGAACCCTTCACAGAACGCCTGAAACGCGTTAAAAACGATTTCAATGATTTAAAAACATTATTCCACTGATCTAAACATAATTCTCAATGAAAAAACAATACACGGAATAATAAAATAATGTTAAAAATACACATTGTTGGTAACTACCCCCTTATATATATATATATATATATATATATATACATATATATACATATATATATATATATATATATATATATATACATATATATATATATATATACATATATATATATACATATATATATATATATATATATATATGTGTGATTTTTCAGCCTTAGTATTACATGAATTTTTTTCTTTATTTTTCTATGTAAAGAATGTATAACTGAAATGAAAGTGCAATTTATCATGATGACTAATAAATTGCAGTATCATTTAATGCCGTATTTTGCAAATTCTAGCACTTTTACAATTATAATTCGCTGATTTCTTTCTGTCCTCTGATGAAAAGTATAGGAAGATAAGATTTTTTTGAAGCTTCGCGAAATAAGAACATTTTAAATTGATTTTTTGGATTAGCCATGCGAACAATACATTTGATTGTAAATTTCAAATTACAGTTTTAATTTCCTTTTTGTTGTGTACACGTATCACTCTCTTTGTCTCTCCATCTCTCTCTTTCTCTCTCTCTCTCTATCTAATTATCTATATATCTATATATCTATATATATATTTATATATATATATATATATATATATATATATATATATATATATATATATATATATATATATATTCCCAGCAATTCTTACAACGGTAATTGATTTTATTCTCTCTTATTTTTGCTCTTTTTTCATTCTACGAATTTTTATTAGTGATTTTGTGTATTTTTGTTAAAATACTTATATATAATACGTTTTTACATTAAAACCCTCTTACACCTGGAATAGTTAAAGTGCTCTCACTTTTTATGAATACTTTAGGTAATCGACATTGCTTTTGTCTTTTTTCTTTCTCTACAGAATAATTGGGAAAAAGTCTACTGCAGCAAAGCGTGAATGAAACTGTCTTTCTTCATATGGAGAGCCAAAAGAATAGGCCGGATATTAAACTGCAGCCGAATTCAACTGATGAAAATACCATTTAAAGAAACTTTACAAAGCGTTGCCAATAAATTCTAAGCATCGATTACTGAAGACCATGAATTCAGTTTTATAGAAGAAGTTATGTTTTCTTTATCAAATAAGGCATTTTGCTTAGACTTGCTTCCATAAAACAAATGAATGAAATTGCGTAATAGGGACATTGTAATCTAAAGCAGGCCGATTAATCATCATTACTTTTGGTTGCCGTGTTGTTATTTCCTTAAACGCTATAATCTATAAACGCATTATACAAGTTCCGCTCGTTTTTTTACAGAGATGTAAATGTTAATGCGACTAACATAATGAAATAAATGATATTGTTTCCTAAGTTTTCATACGAATATTAATAATTTATCTTTGTATTATTTTTAATACTATTTTTCTTGGCTGGTTATATTCCTTAAACTCCTGCAGACCTGAATACAGTCTTGTTCTTGCGGATACATTCGAATTGGAAAGCTTATACTAGCTTATGTAAACCAACTTCCAAGCCAAGATGGTATTTTAGACCGTAGTATACATATCCTGTACTAAAGATCAAATAGATATGTTAAATCTAATTCTCTGCTTATTTTATTTACACCTCTCTCGTTCTTTTTTTTATTGGTGACGCGCCTGTTGTTTTGCGTGTTTAATTAATGAATGACTTATTTTGTAACTTCGAGTACATTAATAATTTTAAAATGCTGATTCAGTACCGATTGTAGGTGCGATTTACCGGGATGAAATTTAACATGCCTTTTCGCAGTGACTTAATCGATGATGAGCTGTGTTTTCTCAATAGCACTCTAGAGTGCCTACTGTAAATTTTATAAAACACTATTTTATATAATGGCTTATATTAATGTATAAAATTCAATAATAAATTAGCATGTTCAAGTGTGTCCTAAACAAAACCATTCAGTTTCGAATCTGCCCTTTTCTTATCAAATATCCAAATGTTTAACTTTAGACAATTATTTTTATTGTAATATAATGGCATGACTTACAGTTTAAAGTGTAAAAGTCAACTATCATGTTTCATTTGTGTTCTAAGCCGAGACATTCATCTTAAACGCATTTCTTATCAAATAAACTGTTAATCATATAGGCAGACTTCTTGATAACACCTCTTCAAATGCCTGATTTTTGGCTTTATGAATGTTTATTCTGGGAGGATTTTTTAATTCCAAGTTTCCATGCTTATGAAAGGCATTCCTATGACAAATCATATTTTAGAACACTGCTAGAAACTTAGAAATATTTGTGTAAAATTCCATAAAATCCGGTATAGCCGTAGGGACCAAGTGCAATATATATATATATATTCCATATAAATATATATATATATATATATATATGTGTGTGTGTGTGTGTGTGTGTGTGTGTGTGTGTGTGTGTGTGTGGGTGTATGTGTGTGTGTAATATGTGTTTGGAAAGATAAAACAGACGGATAAATGGGAAAATAGATAGACAGACAAATAGAAAGATTCGTACATACATACGTAGATATATAGGCAGATATATCATGTGAGAGAAAACTAACATGAGGGCATGAAAGGGCATATAAGAAAATTGGGATTACAATTTAATTCAATGGTACGTAAATATAAGAGAAACACACTGATGACACGATCAATAACAGAGAGCAAGAGTATAACAAAAAATATAAAGCAACTTATATGAAAATTACATAATTAAACATGTTCCCAACTGATAAGAAAGAGACAGAGTGAATATTGAGAGAAAAATAAGATATTCAAAGAGCGTGATAAAATAGAATATAAGAATGCACCTTTTTATTACCACATAAGCAGTCTGTAGGTTAATTTATATGACGCTTTCAAACTCGTGGTAGAAAACGTAAAATAAGTTTGTGAACTTTATTCTGCATTTCTCTAACGCTTCTGGTCGAGTTTATATCATTTACTGTATTGGCTATTGAATCGAAGTGATTAAAAGTGTAAATAAAACACGGGCAAGATCACTCATATATCTCTATATTATCAAACATTATAACTGATCTCCATGCCCGTAGTAGCACTTTGATTAAACTGCATAAAGATATTTTAACGTTGTTGTGTTTTCTTTTGAGTGTTCGATAGCTTCTTACACTGTTAAAGACTGATTGTTCTATAATGTAAAATACGAACATTTATTTTGGACATCATTTTGTAAATGTAATATTTTTTTCTGCTCGTTTTCGATGGGATTTTCACACTAGCACTCACATCTAATAACATATCAACCCATGCGCATGTGAAAGATGTTCTTGTACCAGATAAAAAAAATAATGTCCAGGGCGTGCTATGATACGTTGAGAGGGAAATATATAAAACAAAAGAAAGAGTACGAGAGAAGGATAGAGAGAAAAATACTGTAATCTATTAGTTGTTTTTTATGAATAATCTAATGAGGAAATGCTTGTTCAACTGTACGGAGATGAATTGATCTTCTTTTTAAAAGAGCTTGTCAATGAATATTTCTCGTTGAAAATGTTCCCATCTTACAAATCCTCTGCTCAATCGAGAGAATGAAAATGCGGGAAGCCGGGCTGATGATTGATATGATAAAGAACGCGATTAACCCCGAGGCAGTTTTGTCGCCATTGCAATAAAGGGAAATTGCTTAATAAACAATAATTTCCTTGGAAGTTAGAAATTAGGACGGAACATTTATTCAATCAACCATTTTTATCAATCGGATTCGCACACAGACTCTTGCCGTTGGGAATAATATTTTCAGATAGTTTCCATCGCATATTTATTCATAAGGTTAAAACCGAAACTTGCGCTAATTGACATCAGTATTAAGAAAATGAATTAGCCGCGTTCTTTATTTATTATTCTTTGGTCAGGGAAATGATAACAGAGTCTTCACCTAAAATAAAGATAGTAGTCGTTTGAATAGGAAACGTATGAATACCTGATGAATGCATTACTAATGTTCAGGAATTATCATGAAACAAACATGATCCAATACATATGTGATTAACTATGTCAGACATTGATTATTACAGATGGCATAGAATATTTATATTTGAACTGGAATGCCTAAAACAGCAGGATGTCTTCTCTTTGAGATATGTATGCACATATTGCATACACAGTATAGAAGAAACCCCGTCTGAAATTTAACTTCGGCTAAAGACAGGACACTGGTCTGTTTTTAGGCGCAGACAGTATTTCCAGAAAACGTTCGTATGTTCAGAATTATCCTGTATATAATGTTTTGTTGCAGAAATTCCTTTTAGGACCAAATTACTTTATATTTGCAAAAAACAGATGCAATATACAAATGCATTATATCTAAACTATTATAAACCGACGCATATCACTCTACAAAGTCGTTTTAGACACACTTATTCGTTATAGTAAAATCCTATATTCCATTCCAGGAATACCATCACGATCACCAACGTATTTAGACATAGTAACACAGTCCTCCTACCTCCCCTAATCAACATCGGGAGAATATATACACATTATAACTATGTTTTTAAAGTAACCTTCTTAAGTGTATCCTATACTCATAGACATACCATTATATTTTTATCCCTCGCTCTAAAAATAATAATTACTCTATCCGGAAAAGCCGCTAATTCTCATTAGAGAGCTATGAATATTTTCATGTTATGGACGTCACTCTTTCTATATATAAACAAACAGTTCATACAATTAAAAAATGGCGTTGCTAAGAAATATTATTTGGCTCAGCACTGGGCATAAGACAAAAACACAAGATGTGATCTTATAACTCTTGCAACAAAAGCAAATAATTTACTGCTTATAAACATTTCACATAAAAACTTCTCCGGAGAAAAAGAAAACCGACAGATATTCACATCTACAATAAACTGACACTTACATTCTTATGTTAACTGTAGCATGCGATAGTTAATACAATACACCCATTCCGCGTCTACATATTTTCTATTACGATCGTCCGCTGGATTCTCTCGATATTTATATTCTCTCTCTTCTCTCTCTCCCTCTCTTTCTCTCCTCTCTCTCTCTCTCTCTCTCTCTCTATATATATATATATATATATATATATATATATATGTGAAATATCCAAATTTAAAAAATGGTGCACTTATTTTAGAGTTAATTATATTTTGTTTACTTTTTTGCAACACCCTTATAAAAAATTATAAACATGCGTAACCTTTTTCAATTAATTGATTTTTTATCGCATATATTTGCAGATAACTACTTTCTATAAGTTATTATTACCATCTTTGCACCACCCTTAAAATACAAAGATATAAACATACCTAATCTTTTGAAGCCATTGATTATTTTGTATTTTAATTGTATTTCTGTGCAAATGTTTACATATTTTACAATCTGTGCTTACGTACTTCAATTGACAAACATACCGGCGTTTTTGAACATTACAGTTTTGCAATTTTATCGACCAATTACCTACCCTAAAGTTTGAACATGAATTTCATTAATTAGGAAACAAATTTCGGTCGAATATTTGATTTTCATTTCTTTTACGGACAAATTAGCGAAACGTTACCTTTTTATGGCGGGGGGGCGGTAAATTTGTACATTAGGTCCACCTCCACAATTTTCTTTAGAATAACGCCTTTTATAGGTTTTACACAATGCTGATTACGAAAATCTCATTCAAATTTTCCGGGGACAAACCTTATAGAAATACAAAGATCTCTATCATGCACTAATTCACTGTTTGCCAGGTGTGTACTAACGCACGATAAGCATATCTACTCCTCTTTTTATTGCAAGCAATCAAGTTTGTTGTTTTAGCATTTGCGGGTAGTTATAATGACAACGATTATCGCCGTACAAATTGGGGGAATTACCACCTCTCCTCCAAAAGGGGGTTGTCTATTCCAAATACTGTTCTTTATATGTGGATGTTGGGGTGTCTATTCCAAGCGCTGGTTTTATGATTGGTAGCTTGGTAGAAGCCGTTTACTACGACCCCATTTGCGTGTTTTTATCATCCACTTTAAAACAAAGGGCAATATGCATTTATTTGTAAATACACATTTATTATTCTGTTCTATAGCACAATGTTTTTTTTTTCGTTTAACATGTGTTTACAGTAAGGTAAATCGAAAAAAAGCGTGGTTAGAACCTCCAAGTTATGGGATAAATTTGAATAGAAATTCAACTCTGAATAAAAAAAAATCATAATACGTGGTTCTCCTTTTTGATGGGTCATAGAAATGATGTATGCACTATAAAATTACTCTTGTTAATCAATGTATTCATATAAATCACAACGTTATCAAAAGCGAATCAACACATTTCTAGTATGTTAAAGCGTGATGATACACTGTATCTGCTTTATTATCTTAATACATGTCATCAAATTTGTAAGATGTATGAAACACCCGGTCTTTTGTACCCAACATATTCAGGATTCACCGTTGTTGTATTAGAAAATGAATGTTTTATGTTTAAATTTTTACATGTAAAATTTAAATAAAATTTTCTTTTTACCATTTGAATTTAGGGAAATATCTATTTTTTCTGTAGTCCTAACGAATTTCGTTATTCATCGGTTTTATTAAATGTGTTTTAAATTGTTATAATTATATAAGATTATCACGATACAGTAATTCTATTCTTGACGTGACTGGCTGTAATTAGCATGACATTACACTGATTTGTTAAAAAAACATCAGTAAACCATGTAGTGTCCACGGTATTTAATCATATTGTATTTGTTCATTTTTTACATATTTTAAATGTTATAACTTCTTTTTATAAAAGTGCTCCGATCCCTAATATTCGAACAAAAAGTAAAAGTTGAAAAATTCTTCGTAATGATTATATTTTTTTGCCGAAAATAATCTAATGTGAGAGAAGATAATTAAATCAAGAGAGGAAATACGTCGTTGTTTTTAGAGAAAGAATGCAAATCTACGGCATTGTAAAATGTGTTTCTCGAAATTAATGTGTGCATTTTTAACGTACATTAATGAGCAAATCCACCTAATATATGCGTATATGAAATTAAAAGGCATTTTAATTTTATGTGTTTATTCTTTCATGTGAGTTTGCTTTAATAGAAAATGTAAGAGAAAGACAGAATAACTGATAACATTATTTTACAGGTATTATTTTTTATAAAAGTTGTAAATTACACTGATGATAAAGTGTTTGATAAACAGGACATGGAGTATAGCGTATTTTTTTAATCAAACGGTAAATAATTACTTATATGTTTTGGGTGTTAACTTAAAAAGAGTTTATTTAGGAGTCCGATGAAATTATTTTTCCTTTGAAGATGCTGTGTAGTGGTCTTTTAAACATGCAGTGATGAGATTTGGTCATAAGAGAAAAAAAGTACTTAGCATAAACATAATGGAAAAACTGGTTGTTAATAGTTTTATAAAAATTATGTGACCTCGGGGAAAATAAAGGTTTTGACGCTTACGGCAAATCCTAGAGCGACGATGCACTATGCCTACCCTTATCCTTTATGTAGTATTATTGGGTGTATGTAGTTTATATAAGTATATATCTGTATGAAACCGATTCTCGTATCATCTAGTTGTTATTCATGTTCATTGTGTGCGTGGTATGTGTGTTTACACATATTCAAACAGAGTTCACGAAACATAGAACTAGCAACAGTTATTAGTTTTAAACGGGTTCAAGAAACATGATACATAAGCACACAATAGCCGTTTTATAACGGACTACTAACTCCGGTTGAGGCTCCCTTAGTCTCTTGGACACTGTATGAAAACATTTCAGTGTGAAGCAGTAATAACAGGAATTGTTTTTGTTTTTCCTTGTTTATTCTCATTTTCACACTAAAGTGTTCCCCTCCGAGATTTATAAATCTATCTGCATTTAGTCCTAACATAATCTCTTCGTAGTTCAGACTCATGCTTCCACGAGTGACAATACCAACCTTCTCTCGTTGACTGCTCTCTATTTCTTTCTCTCTTTCTTTGTCCTTCTCTCGTACTAGTATCTCTCGTCTATAACCAAGCTTACCTTTTTGTTACCAGGCTGCTTCCATTGTTTATTGTTTATAAAATTGAATTGAATAATGTAATATTTTATTCATAAACATTCATATATCTAATTTAAAATTCATCCGTTAGATTTTAACATTTTTTAGCTAAACATTCTATTTTTTTAAATATTCTCTCTTCATATTTTATCTACGTAAGCACAAACAGACTAACATCAATAATTGTTCAAGTTCTTGACATATACTACAACAGCATAACACAGATTCTACGCTGGTATCCTAGCCAAAAGGCACAACATTACACTCATTTTTATTACATTTTGAAAATGGATGCATTTTCTAAGATGTATGTATTTTTTTCTACTATAAACATTATTTTATTTCTCTTATGGATCCGTATCTCTAAGGAACAGACTGGAAAAAACCTTTTGTCTAAATGTTTACCATATGGGGGTATTCTTAGTTTGAGATTTTTGCGTTCTAAGATAATATACGTCTAATTTTACTTTGTATGTTCATTTATGCATGCGCTTTTATATAATTTTGGATATGTGTGAATCCATATGTCTGTTGATGCAGTTGTTGGATCTCTCTCTCTCTCTCTCTCTCTCTCTCTATATATATATATATATATACATATATATATGTATATATATATATATATATATATATATATATATATATATATAGTGCGATTTAATATTGATCCCCAATTTGTCACAATGTGGCCATACTCTAAGGATTACATTTTCAACACAGGCGGATGTTTACTTAATTATAAGTATTCACCGTTTTTTTTTTACCGTATCTCTCATCCCTGGAAGAAGAAAAAAAACATCACTAAAACTTTAAACATTCTGGATGTCACCTCGACTCTGGTGTTTGTTTGAAATATTGAGGATTGCTTTATTATATTTGTTATCTCATTGGATTATTATTCGTCCAACCTTGCAGACATATCTCGCAAACAATTAAACTCATTTCAAAGTTGTATTGCCTAGGCTGTATACTATCCTTTTCTATTCCTTTTTAATGATTTTTAATAGTATTCTAAATATATATGCTGATATGCAAAATACATGCTTTTGCATAACTGACAATTTTTCTAACTGCATTTATTTTCACTGATGATGTAAGCCACTATTGGAAAGCAATAGATAAGGGAAAGATATATGATTTTTCTATTTTTTCTTTGCTTTAATAAATAAATTCTTAATTTGAATATATATTTTAATATATATTTTTAGCCCAAGATTTTTATTTTCATTCTTACATATATATATATATATATATATATATATATATATATATATATATATATATATATGTGTGTGTGTGTGTGTGTGTGGGTGTGTGTGTGGGTGCGCGCGCGTGTGGGTGTACATGCCTGTGTATGCGCGTGTGTGTATATGAAATGTAATATGAGCTATCAATCTGGTTGCCAACAGGATTATTTCGTATTTATGGCATATTCATTATTTTTTCAATGAAATGAGGATATCGTTTCAATACTTTCGTTTACTTGATCGCCTTGCGAGATAACCACATCTCTTAAAACATCCGTCTATTTACTTGCTAATATCTCAGAACAATTGTGCCATAGAATTACGCAAACTTTACTCACTATTCTTTTCCGAAACGAAAGCAATTCCCAAGTGATTTTTCAATTCACGCATCAATGCATGCTGTTAGGAACAAAATCGAGTGTCCGGCTGGGCGGGTCAATCTATCATTGCTTGACGGAAGGAAATATACCCCCTGAGGATAATGGGCTGATGCTTACGGACGGCTAAGCGCAGCTATGCAACAAACAACATTTATTACACACGCAGGCGTGTTAGTTTTGCTAGATAGCTAGAATAATGGCCAGAATATTTATGGATTGAATCGTTAGGATTGACTTCGCTTTGTTGATGACTAGGTATCGGGCAGGCCAGTTATAAAATTAGATTGGTAACGGTAGTTGGTTTCAGATTAAGGCTTCTCAACTT
This sequence comes from Euprymna scolopes, assembly GCF_053919585.1. NCBI lineage: Eukaryota > Metazoa > Mollusca > Cephalopoda > Sepiida > Sepiolidae > Euprymna > Euprymna scolopes. The sequence goes on along the minus strand of NC_136486.1, from coordinate 62,753,400 downwards.
GAGGAAATATAATCTAGGTTTCCATTTCAAATTGATAAAAATAGAAAATTCGATATTGTCATGGATGTTGAGGTAAACAATTGAAATGAGGCAGAGGCATAAATAAAACATCCACGCTGCCTGGATGTTTTGTTAAAACTATCCGGCTACGCATAGAATATAAAACACACAGTTACAGACAAACACACACCTAACCACACACATACACACTATTTGTTACGTATGTGCATACATGTTTCTGAGAAATCGCAAATTAGAAAACCCCATCTCATCGGACCGAAAAAAGCCATAACAAACCACTAAAGCCATAAATCCATAATAAAGACATAAAAAGCCATAATAATGTCATAATAAGTCCATAAGAAAGCAATAATAAATCCACAAAAGCCATAATAAAGGTTCTTTCAATTTGTTTATATAAAAGATATACACACACACCCCACACACACATAAACACACGCACACACGCACACACACGCACACACACACACACGCACACGCACGTATATTTTTATACGATATAATTAGGTTGACACACCGGTTCTCTCCAGCTCACCGAAAGTAAGCAACGTCGAGCACGGCCTGTACCAGATAGGTGCCCATTTTGGAAGGTTATACGCTGTATGTACCGCGCCGCGTCGTAGAAATTTCCAGATCGGGTTGCATTAATAAACTGGGAGTTATATACTCCCATACGTCATTAATACATGCATCTAGGAGAAAGGAAACCCTGATTTAAAAACTTGCGATATACTGTATAATCTGTCCCGCGTCAGTAATACAAAAAAGTGTGGTTGGTTATGCAAAAGGCCCTCACCACTATAAATAAATAATTTGTGTGGATTTCTGAGTAATTTAGTTATGGTGGCGGAACCTCATACGTCGAAATCGACGGGGAGTGTGTTTGTGTGTTTGTGTGTGTGTGATATGTTTTCAGTCCATTGTAACCTTTGGTATAGGTCTTTTGTTTATTGTATTTTGCAGTCCACAGAATATGCAGTGTAAATATAGAGCAGCTAAACTTTTGCGGATCATAAAATGCGACATTTATATTTAAATATGATTAATGTCTGGTAATCTAGATTTGATTTTATATAACGTATAGAATAAGTGATATTTTATCTATTTCTTGTAACGCCGGCATTGTGCACAGAAAATTTTGTATTTTTCTGTACAGGTTCGTAAAGGGAAAAAGTTCCAATGGTTAAGATGTTGACGTATGTCAAACGCTATAACTAAGGTAATAGGTCATTAGGATTATGTGAAAGAACACGTTGAAAGAAAGAAAGGAAGGTACATTTCCGCTCGCATGTAAGTACAGTCTGCCGTCAGATTTGGGGCGGAACAGAATATCGAGTTGGACGCAAAAAAGGAGCCGAAAAAAGAAATTTAAAAATACTTGAGTCAATAATGAGATGGATTTTCCAGTTAACTCGTCGATAAAACAAAGTAATCTTTGCCTGAAAATCGTTGTTTTTTTGTCTGAGATTCTCTTACATCTCATCGACCAGTCCCAGAAAAAAATCAACCACAGATAACACCAAAAAAAACAAAAACAATCTATACACAAACTAGATTTATCACGATTACATACATAATTATGACAAAAAAAATTCCCACCTCTTCAAAGTTGAGATCCCTAGATGTAAGAGAACCTTCTCCTCCAGTAGTGTTTTCCACAGAACTGCTAGACTTTGGAATCCCTTTCCGGGTTACTGCTTCCCCAAATGTACTGACTTGCAGAAGTTCAAGTATAACGTAAACAGATATCCTGCTGCCCAACTCCCCACATAGTACCCCTGTAGGTTATGACGATGATAGTAACCCCTACATCAAAGTGGTAATGTGCCTCGTTTGGGGGGGGGGAATGTAATACAAAATACGCGACAATAATAATATCCATCTCCAAAACATTAATTTGTCTGTTTTTTTTTCTACGCTGAGAATTTCGTGACCACATGTCACTAAGAAACCTGGGTACAAGTGAAACAAAATTAGACAAAAAAACATACATACAGAAAGATAAAGACAACATGAATGGGTTCACAGAACCATAAAGAAAACACACACACACACACGCACAGTTAAGAACTATACATAGCCTTAATGCCCTAAAAAGGAGCTCTGCCCCGTTTATACATACCCGACTGTATTAATGTATATAACTGCTTGTATATAAGACTTGTATATATAATTAAATGAGAAAGGATACACGCGGCGAATTTTGACGAGACGATCACAGAAATATTGTTAGAAACACCAACACATATAATGAAGATAACGTAGGCACGGTTATGTAGACATTATATATATAAAGAAACAGAAGAACATATCATGAAGTATTTATATAGATATGATATATTAGAGTGGTGCAAATTAATGCGGTTTATTGATATATATATATATATATATATATATATATATATACATATATATATATATATATATATATATATATATATATATATATATATATATATATATATATATATATATATATACAAGAGAAATGGATCGTTAAAGAAAAAGCATGAGGCATTACGAGGATAAAGACCGCCACAGGAAACACAATAACAAAAAAACAAAGAATTATGAGCGATTTCAATAATGGAAAGTTAAAAAGTAATCAGTGAAAGAATCAATGTGGTTTTAATCAAATGATAAAAAAACATACATACACACAGCTAGGTGTGTCTGAATTTTTGTAGGGATTTTTGACACCCCTAACACGAAACTGTTAATAAAATATAACAAAACTCGTTATTTCTTTTTTAAAAGTGGGGTGTTTTTATATGGATTATACTTCCAAAAAAAACTATTATATTTGTATAAAAAGTAATAGAAATATTATTTTTTTATTTAAAAAAAAAAACAGTAATGAAATTAATTGAATTTTACGAGTTCAGTATTTTTCAATTTTTAAACTTTAAAAATCTATCAAATTTTTTCTATTAATTCTATTTTCACGATATTTTCAGCGTCAATGTTCTGTCCAATAAACCGAATATAATATTTTAGAAAAACATCTTTTTGTTAATTCACGCCTCCCCCATTTTTAAATGTCTATTAAAAAGTAAATATTAATTTACTCACCAAAGTGTTATATACAAGAAATTGAAGATAAAAGATCAATAAATAATATATACAAATTTAAAACAACAAAGTATTGTTTTTAGAAATTTACCTGTGAAGTCCGACGTTTAAAACCCTTTTAAAAAAAAACAAAAGAAACACGTTTTTTTTTTTAAATAAAACCTCGGTCCTTCCTCCTTTAATTGCAAAAACATTAAGATTTGAATTACATTTTCGAGTAGTTATAAGCTTGGAAAGACAGGGAGGTTGAATTAATTCACGCCCCCCATTTTGAAATAACTATTTTAAAAGTAAATAATTAATTTACTCACCAAAGTTTTATATATATCAGAAATTGAAGATAAAAGATCAATAAATAATATATTAAAATTTAAAACAAAAAAGTAGTGTTTTTTTAAGAAATTTACCGGTAAAGTCCAACGTTTAATACCCTTCTTTTTTTTTTTAAAAAACACGTTTTATTTGTTTTGTTATTTTAAATAAAACCTTGGTCTTTGCTCCTTTAATTGAAAAAAATAAGGTTTGAATTACATTTTCGAGTAGTTATGAGCTTGGAAAAACAGGGAGGTGGAATTATTCAATATTTTCACGAAGTTTCTGACGCAACTTACACACACCATATATATATATATATATATATATATATATATGCGAAAGATATCTATCTATCTATATATATAATGTATATATATATGCGAAAGATATCTATATATATATATAAATATATATATATATATATAAGTGAACGTGCCTGGGTGTGTGTGTGTCTGGGTGTATGTGTCTTTGTACATTTTCTTAAGCAACAACTCAATGTTCAGTCTACAGGCTCGAAATTTGATATACAGTGTACTGAGATCTGGAAAATCTTTGTAATCCGTTTTTGGCCAGAAATTCGGCTACTACTACTGAAATAATAGATGTAATTATGATAATTTTGTAAAGAATAAATAAAATCTTCTCTTTAATGTGACTCTTTATTATACATATATATTATATATATTATATAGCGTTTTAAATCCGGTCATATTATGACAAAGCTTTTGAATTAATATCATAATTTAATCACGTTATGCAATATTACAAACGTTTCAAGAAATAATTATATGGCATCTTATAGCGATAATTAAACACTTTTATAATATATTGGAGTGATATTAGCACCGTTCGATCCCACTTTAAGAAATATAAGCAAAAAATCCGGCAGAAATCCGATTACCCTCAACTAGCAGAGTATTTTATGACTCCTGAACATGCATATGACAGTACAGAATGCTTCATAATAAACGCTTATTTCCCTTAAAAATAATTCGAAGAAAATATGTATTCATTGTGTCCTCCGGTTTACTAACAAAGCGGAATCTCAACGTAGACCTCGGTACTCTAAAAAGTATACTAATATTTTCACACATAAATTATGTTACACAATTAACTACATTTACATATGTGTATATGTGTATGTATACACCTGGCTATTTATATATTAATTTCAATGTATGTATTACACCTACTCTTTTTCTCATACTAATGTATTATCTTCCGTATAAACTCCATTGAAAATAAAACTTCTAAGAGCATAGTAACCTATAATATGCCCATGTTATCCTGTATGCGAGTTACAAAAATGACCAAAAAGCAAGACAAGGCAAAATGAAACCGCAAATATTAGAAAAAAAATTGTACAGCCCCTCGCAGATACAGTAATATCTTTAATAAGAACAAAATCAAGTGTCTTAGTCAACTATGCCAAACCTTCATCAAAAAATATTTTTTCTAACAATAAAAAAAAAAAAAAAAAAAAAAAACAGATACAGAAAATATAGCAGACTGTAAATGTAGGAGGAAAAATAGATACCCCCTACAAGGTTCATGCAAATTAAAAAAAGAAATTTTAGTTTATAGCTGCACAGTATCGCAATCCCACATTTAAATCAGGTTAACAGCAACCATAACTCGACCACCCGATTAAATAACTACACCAACTTTAACCAATCTAACAATTAAATACAGACCAACCTTCCATACACCAATGCCATCCCTAATCTACCTGAAAATAAATACATTAAACAAGACGCAATCTTATTAGATTCCACATCTAGACTTATTAAGCATAGCATTTCAACCCATAAGCATTCCTTTAAAAAACACCCCCTGATGAACTAAACTACTCTATCGAAACATATTTTGCGACTCAAAGATAAGCATATTTCCTTCAATTTTAAATGGCAAATAATAGGATCATATAAAGATAGGAGATAGATTCTGAGCACTTTGTACACAGGAGACCCTAAACATGTTAAAATATCACGATATAAAAAATAGAACTACCCTCTTAATTTCAAGAGAGGAGCTTATATCCCCATGCAGTCATAAACGTTGCTTCAAATTTAAAAAATATGAACCACCATAAGCCATTAAAAATGTTACTTATTAATATTCAAACTTGAAATTTAAGTTTAACTTGATACCCTTATTAATAAAATTTTGACCATCAATATTATTATTAATATTAGCTTATCTGGTATATTTACCATTATTATATATTATTTAAATATATATTTAATCTTAACCTATACTATATTTACTAATTTCAATAAATACATAAAGTATTAAAAATACTAAATTCAATAAGTTCAAAATATATTTTATGATCTAAATAGAATAAACACTAATTATCTCCCTTTGATTATTAAATTAAAAAATGAGATTATCTCCCCCTTTTTACAAATATTTGGTTAATTTTAAATTAGGCGTTTGCTAACATATTATAACCGCTAAAAATGTTCAATTAGCATTCTTTTTGGAAATTCAACATTTCGTACATTTATAAGCTAAAATCAACATCCAAATGAATTCTTTGACAACAATTACGGATTTCAAAAGGCGAAAAATTGAAAGGTAAATATATATATATATATATATATGGGTGTGTGTGTGCGTGTGTGTGTATATATATGCATGTATATGTATATATATATATATATATATATGTATACATATATATATAAATATATATATATATATATATAATTCTGAACTTTTATTAAAAACATATTATTATAACCTTATATTTAAACCAAAACCAGATTTATAATTTTATTCTATTTTTATTCTCAACCAATATTAATTTTCTTATCAAGTAAATCTTTTCTTTTTTATTTTATTTTTTTCCAGATACATCTGCCTTACTTAAAAATGGATAGGTTAATTTATGGTGTCTTTTACATATAAAAAAAACAATCAATACTTTTGCTGGTGAGGAGACTTTGTTAAAAAAAACTATATGTCAAAATTATTGTCCGTGGCTTAATGTCTATCACAATAAAAACATCCTTTCCGAAACGATCGTACACATTATTGGATTTGTTGTTGTTCCTTCTTATGAAACATATTTTTTTTATTTTTAATTCTATTTGAGTTATCAATCACATTACTAAATATAAAAGAAGCTCTAGGATATTTGCATATCGAGCTTCTTATATATCTGAATTACCACAGGCGCTGTACTTTTCTTGTATTTTTATTTAAACTAGTGATTTTACTATCACACTAAAATACACTCTGCACTTTAGACTACTGTTCTAACCTCTTTTATATATATATATATATATATATATATATATATATATATATATATATATATATATATATATATATATACTAGCAGGACATCCGGCATAGCTCGATCGAGAAATTCACTTAAACGATTTTTCGTTTGATGCAAATTTCTTATTTATATTTATATTGTATTGGACACAAAATGCAAGTAAAAAATAATGACGCATACGCCACAACCGAGAATCGAAACCAAAAGTTTTATCTCACGATTTACTGTTTCCTTTGATGTTAATGCATGTGCTATGAATATATGTTTGAAACAAAGGTAAACATAAAAACGTGGATTAATAGTTATTACGGTGCACATGCATATTCGTAATGCCGTCGTTCGACCTTAACCTGGAAAATTCCATTATTTTCATTTTAATCCATTTGCTCAAATTTTCTCAGGAGAAACCCCAAATAAAAAGTGTTGCATGGGTTCTAATACCCTTAATCTTTAGTTTCATGTGTGTAGACCAATGATTATTATATTGTTGAATATTCTCTCTCTCTCTCTCTCTCTCTATATATATATATATATATATATATACGCATGCATAAATATATATATATATATATATATATATCAAGATGTTTTTTCCATAGGAATCACCACATTATCAAGGCCAAGAGGTCACTCAAGGATAAGGGTTAAAGAGTGTACAGTGGAAATTGGACAATATAGTAATCATTAGTAATGAAAATTTGGTAAATTTGATAACTTATATGGAACGGCTCATCAAGAACTTATTTACGTTAGACTTGAAGACAACCATATTGTAGTCAGCCGGAAAGCAGGAAAACGGAAGACAATTCCACAGGCGTGCAGTTCTAAGAAAGAAGCTTTGTTCATGGAATCTACGTTTAGGTTTAGGCACATATAAAGAGTGGAGGGAATTATTGATAGTGTTTACAGCTAGACGAGTGTTTCTTGTGAAAGTTTGGCGACGGGGGACCATAGATTGAAGGTCACTCGAACACTTTCCATGAAAATAACGATACATCAGAGACAAGCTCGCAACATCTCTTCTGTGAGATAGAGGTTGCAAGGAAGAGAAAAGGACATCTATTTTGAACTCTATCAAGGCAGGCCAAGTCCTTTCTAGCAGCCCCCGCCCAGATGTGGCAACAGTATTCCATCCTTGGACGTACCTGGCTCTTATATAGGTAGAGAATAGACTCAGCAGTGAAATATCTACCGGATCGATAGAAAGATCCCACAATTTTTCCAGCGGTCTTGGCAACAGATTTGATGTATGTGTTCCATTTAAGATCAGGAGTAATGGTCAAGTCAAGAAGCTTGTCAAAACTAGAGGCCCCCTGAAGACGAGAGCCATTCATTTCAATTGATGCCAGATGTGGATCAGAATGTTGATGATGTAAAGAGAGAAGCTTGGTTTTAGATGCATTAAAAGTAACCAACCACTCCTTTCCCCATTGTACTACATGCTCAAGATCAGAGGAGAGAGAACTTGGTCGTTTACTGTCTTAGATGTGCTTCCATAAATGGTAGTGTCGTCAGCATAAATGTCTACAAATGATGTAAGGATGTGATTTGGAAGATCATTAATGTAGATCAGGAAGAGAGTTGGGCCTAGGATGGATCCCTGAGGGACACCAGCATTAATACTGTGAGCTTCAGATTTTTGCCACTCAACTACTACTCTTATGAACCTATCAGAAAGAAATGATTTAATAATTGAGAAGACATTTCCGGCAATACCATAGCTAGAGATCTATTGAAGTAAACCTTTATGCCATACCTTATCAAAGGCCTTAGATATGTCAAGAGCAATTGCCCTAGAAAGGTTGGCTCCATCGAGAGATTTGCTAATCCTATGAGATATAACTGTAAGCACATCTGCTGTAGATCTAGCAGAACGGAAACCATATTGAGTGTCACTAGGAAGGTTATTTTTGTTGAGATGTTTGATTACTTCTGTATTTAACACAGATTCCAGTAACTTAGTCATGACGCACAGGAGACTTCTTGGCCTGTACTGAGAGGGGGATGAGCGATCACCTGAATTCTTAAATACAGGGCATACTGATAAAATTTTCCAGGGGGATGGGAAACTATTCTCCTTAAGACAACGTTTAAACAGTTTTGTAAGTATGGGCGCTAGTTCAGGTTGAAGTTTTTCGAGTACTATAATTGGAATATCGTCAGGGCCAGTTGCTTTACTGGAATCAAGGTTTTTGATAAGCTTGACAACATCACGTACAGACATACGTATATCACATAGCGTTTTTTCTGATACAGGAGGACATTTGGAGGGTTGGCGGCCTTGGTCGCAAAGGGTAGAATTGGCTGCAAAGTTATTGACAAAGAGTTTGGCTTTGTCTGATGCTGACGAGATTACCTCAGGTCCATTGATAATAGTTGGCATGGAGCACACGCTTAGGTTCAGGATTCTGTTTGCTATTTGCCAAAACTGGTGGGAACCAAGCCGCTGTTCAGCTACTTTGGACTTAACAGATAAAGCATACAACTCTCTTGCATTCTTTATTACTTTCTTACAATGGTTGCTGGCAGTCCTGAAAGCGGCTTTACTTTTCATACATCTATTACGTTGGAAACAGTGGAAAAAGTGATTTCTGTGCGCAATGGCAGCAGCACATTCTGGAGAGAACCATGGCTGGCTGTTAGCTTTTTTATGAAACTTTTTCAAGGGTATGAAACGGTCAATACCTACGATTAACCATTCCGTCAGGTCTAATACTCTAGAGGACATATCCTTTTTAAACATGGAATGCAGAGGTAGATCAGATATAAATGTACGGAAGCTATCCCAATCAATCTTAGTGTATCGATATACTGTACGATGGAGAGGTACGTCTGGGGACTTATTACACTTCATTTTTTATTTTAATTGATACAACAGAGTGGTCGGAAAATCCAAGAGGCGACAGAACAGAAACTGAACATAGTTCAGGGCAAGTTGTGAGAAAAAGGTCTAGTAGGCTCGCATACTGGCCGTCATTGTCGGGCACACGGGTGGGTTCCTGAACAATCTGAGTGAGGTCATAGGCAATGGAGAAATCATGACAGAACCTCCCCTCATCATCGGTCTTGTTAGAGTGGGTCAACCATTCGACGTTGTGAACATTGAAGTCACCACATAAGTGGATGTTAGTTGAAGGATTAGCAGATAGGACTTGGTCAATTTTCTCAGATATGCTTTGAAAGATAGTAACTCCGCTGTTGTGGGGGCGATAGAGAGTAAATATAAATGCCGTAGTGTGAGCTAAAGCAACCCGGAAGCACATATAGGTAAGTTAGGATCTTCCCTGTAGATATCCCTACCACATGGAAATTTACCCCTAATATAGGCACATATTCCATGCCCAGGGTGATCTTGGGGGCCAGATTTAGAAGTTAAGTTAGAGTATCCTTTAATTGCGAACTCTTCTAGGGAAATAGCCTGTCCAATGCCTGTTTCACTTAAAAATAAAAGGTCTGGTTTAGTCTCCTGTAATTGGGTTTTAACCTCTTGAAGGTTAGAACGTAGACACCTGATGTTGGAGAAGGAGACATGGTAGTAGGGGGCTTCGTTGGAAGTTGGAGAACCGGGTTTAATCGTGTATTTTTTCTTGAAACTTGTCATGATGAAATTTTGGAATTTGTGGACTAGGTCGTCAGATTTACTTAGAGCAGGACAGAGAGGAGAAACTAAGAGAGAAAAAGAAACGAAGATTTTTTTTAATTTTTCCTATTTGTAGCTAATGATAAGGTAAAGCCGTAACAATTACCCACTAGTATGGCATCGAGAGGCCCCACCCGAAGCTACTGCATGGTCCAGAATCCATTCGCCAAATGGCAATACAGCAGCCCCAGTACTTTGCACCTTCTGATAGGACAGCCTCCTTAGTGGTTAATCCAAGGTTCGGGTCCCTGACTATCAGGCGGATAACGTCAGCCCAGACAAAACGTTTACCTCCAGCACCCTTACTAGTGACATGGCTACAAGGATAGACATAGAAACAGAAAATTTCCGCCAACTCTGCCAACTGTTCACGCAAAATACTGCCAACCTAGAAAACAGCTATTTCTTCTCTCTTTGTCAGAATAAATCACTCATTAAAAAATGAGGACTGAGGGACAAATAAGAAGAAGCGAGAGTAACAGGAGCTGCCGATAACGCATCCACAATGCGTTTTCTACTCTCCATTAAAAAAAAACAAACTATTAAGTATTCTACTTAATAAAAGTCAAACATACTTGTTTAAGGGAAAGTATCGTGATAGATTCCCTTCTAACGAACTAAGAATTAGTACAAATTCGTAATCTATTTTTGCAATAAACTTGGTAGATAAATAAACATTTATGGACGAGAAAAAAGCTAGCATTTAATAAACAGAAATACATAAATTAAATACTGAAAATAAAATGGAGTTATAAATATTTGAATCTTAAAATAAAAAGTATGATTAAAATTGAAATCACTTATCTCAACAAAAACACGTCCGTCTCCAAAATGTAAACTGAAATGAGGAATTTAATTTTTTTTTTAAATTAACCGTTAAAAGAAAAGCGAGATTTTATTCTGAACTTTAGCTAGTCGCGTTTTAAGAAACTTACGATATAAAAGAAAAGCGGATGGGGGGTTCTTCCGAAAGTTAGTTGCTGACGTTATAAGTAAATGCGAGATAAGATGGAAGCCAGCGTAATTAAGGGGGTGAAGACTGAAAAGGATAATATAATGGATTGGGTATACAATATTTAAGATCAACTCGGTTGATAAATAAACATTTATGGACGAGAAAAAAAGCTAGCATTTAATAAAACAGAAATACATAAATTAAATACTGAAAATAAAATGGAGTTATTAATATTTGAATCTGAAAATAAAAAGTATGATTAAAATTGAAATCATTTATCTCAACAAAAAACACGTCATTTTTATTAGGTGTATCATTACTATTTTTCCACAAATATGTCGCAAGTATTAATCATGTATAATATCCGCATGAATATAATTACATGAAAAACAAAAAAAAAGAGAAAGAGAAAATAATAGGAAATGAAGTAAGATGAATTCTTAAAAGAATATGCAAGTTAACTACATATTTTGTAGATGAACGTAATTTCACGACTGTATACAATTAAATTATTTCCTTTTAAATAAATAGAAAACATGTGTTTTAATATGAATATTAATACACTAAACACCCATATTTATAGGAGTATATGTTATTATTATTATTATTATTATTATTATTATTATTATTATTATAATTTTGTGTGTAGTTACATATTTGTATGCGTAAATTACACGAGAAACCTTCAGAAATAAAAATACATTACTCATGCGTATTTTAAAATATGCAACGAATGATGTTCATAGATACTTTATTGCCTTTGTTTAGTATGAAATAAAAAAAAAAATCCTAGTAAAAAATCCTTATTTTTCTCCTAACATTATTATATAGTAAAACAGTTATTAAAATCGGAGTTCTTTAAAATTCGATACATATTGGATGAATTCTTGCAAAAAACATATCTAAGAAAACTGCCAGACGTATACATATATAAAAGAGTATATATCTATATCTATCAATGCATACATACTTATATATATATATATATATATATATATATATATATATATAAGTGAACGTGTCTGTGTGTTTGTGTGTCTGTGTGTGTGTCTGTGTGTGTACATTTCCCTACGAAATAACTCTGTCAATTTTAAGTCTACACACTCAACATTTGATATACAGCGTAGTGAGATTTGGGAAAATCTTCGTGGTTCGTTTTCCTTCAGAAATTTTGTTGTTAATGGGTCAAAGTTCAACAATTTGACATTTGAGCACTCTACCAAACTACTCCGCAAGTTTTGTGTCTAAACACTTTAATTATTTGATATAGGTTCCTTGTACATAGATTTAACTGAATAACGTGATTTGATCCCCAAAAAATAAATCTTAAGGTGTAATAATCGGGGTCAACTTTAAAAAAATTGACCGTTTTTTTTTTGGCTCAACATACCCCTCCAAACACCCGGACAATGCCGGGCTGAAATGTTAGTATATATCTGCGCAATATACACACATATCTCGTCCGTTGTTGAGTGGAAACAAAGTAATTGTTTTAAAACTCACAGCAAAACTAATGGTGCTTATAAGTGGGTAGACATTTAGAAAAATAAAATGTATACTCTTTTTGGAGAAACATAAATATATTTGTGCTACCATATGGTTGAATTGTGATTCGATTTATAAAAGAACAATTGTTTTACTAGCTGTAAAAGAACAGCGGACAAAGTAAAAAGAGAGACAATCAAGATGGAATATATTAGGTTTTTATTTGTTCGTTATGAAACGCTGGCGCACATTGTTTTTGTGAGTTCAATACAGTGAGCTTCAATGGGTCGTTGGAGAAAGTTTACAGATCGGTTCTTATTGTTTATAATTGTAATTTGGGTTTTTTTAATGTAATTTACATTTGAAGAATGTTTACGCATGTAATTGTTTGGAACATTTGTATTGGAGAAGCGTCTCCTGTTGTTGACTTACGAACATAAAAAATACATAGAAAAAGTTGACGAAGTGTTTTTACATGGTCATAATCCAGCATTACCCGGGAATGGCATTTGTTAATGCTAGTGAGCTATGAATGCGTTTTTTCTTTGTTTTTAGGTTTTATTGTTGATTTCTGTTGTATTTGACGACATGGCTATTATCTGTTTAACTTTGTGTAAAATGTAGTTTGGTATGTATTTAGAAACGTTGATGTTATATTAGTCGTTAAATTCGTCTTGAAAGGCTCGTTGCAACTAAAACCGTTTTTAATTTTAATCAAATAGAGAGCAATATATAAATAATTATAAGATAAAAGAAATGGAATTACGAGATGTCTATTTGAGAGTAAAAGGCCAGCATGAGTTAAATTGTTTCAAATTAGGTTGTTTGCCACGTTACGGCTAGTGTTTTTTTTTTCGGGGGTGGTTCGCTAAAGTATTTTTGTTTGTTGTTGTTGCGTTGAATGTTTGGACATTTATTCGGCTCCTTGCAAAGTTAACGGGAATATTTGCTTTCTCACATTAAAGATCTGTGTTACAAGGACCCATCTCATCAGACCGAAAAAAGCCATGACAAACCACTAAAGCCATAAATCCATAATAAAGACATTAAAAGCCATAATCATGTCATAATAAGTCCATAAAAAAGCAATAATAAATCAACAGAAGCCATAATAACGATTCTTTCAATTTGTTTATATAAAAGATACACACACACACCACACACACACATAAACACACGCACACACGTCTCATCTATGAGAAAACATGGCGAGTTGCAATTAAAGCCATGGAGCGATTGAATGTCTCACATAGCGACTAAGGCAAATTTTTATAATAGGTAAGTTATTAATTTTGAGTACTTTCGGGGATATTAAGTTAGTCTATTCCGTGGATACATTGCTAAAAATATAGTTAAAGTTGTAATCAGAGGAGCAAAACCGATGCCACTCACATACATTAACTTGCGGGTGGATCCGCTCATGTGTAATTTGTCGCATTACAAATAATTAAACTTAGAGAATACACATCATTCCCTTTTCTATAGATCGGATGGTTATAGGGGACAAAGAAAAGAAAAGGAGCAAGTATACGCGACGTCAATCAGTAACTTAGATCCCAAACGAGAGTAATAGTATAAAGAGATACATTCTTGATTTTGATGAATATATATGCGGGTTAACTATGTTTTTGTACTCTACGCTCTAAAGGAGATGTAGGAAAAACCAGACATGGTCATTTGAAACAATACTTAATAAATTACTAAACGCGTTCCACAGGGAAAAGGGGGGTAAGGTCAGTAAAGGATGTAAAATTTCTTCCATATCTGCGTTGGGGGTTGCGGTTTACGAAGCTTGGGATATCCGAGTGATTATGTACGTAGAAGATATATATTGTGTTTAGATAGTTTACCATCGTAGATATGTAAGTGGGGGTTTTAGGTTTTATTCCCCAGAAATAATAGTATGATTTAGATGTTGGGCGTACAATTTATGACAGAAATACGAGAATAGTCTAGTAAGACACGGTGGAGAGGGGAGTATCATTGTCAGAAAATTCGGCGGACGAGTAAATCGTCGAGGGATCAATATGTTATGGTAATATATTTTTTCGACTTCAATCAGGAGTGGAGGCCAAAAGAGTTTCTGTTATTGAAAGTTTGAAGCTGTGGACCGTTTAAACCAGCTTCTCTTACCGGCATGCTGCGATGGATAACTTCTTATAACAGATAAGCAGACAGGTTCTCGCTAAGGTAAAGCGCGAGCGGCGATGATTATAGCTCTCGAAGTGGTCAGTGGAAATGGCTGACCAACAGAAATTAAATGGAAACAAATTTGCAATATACTGGGGATTTTTACCTTTTCTTGACCGGCGTGACTCTGAAGAAATTATAGACTGATCATGTAAAAATCTACGTAGAATTTGTTTAAATACGGAGAGGGGGAGTGATATATAATCTAGTCCCAGTTACGCCGGCATGTTGAAAATTTTGATTATGCCGTGCAGTTGATAAGTTCAAAAATATTTAAAAGGGTAACAACCATGTCAAACCTTATAGTAAGGCCGACAGTGGCACCTGAAATAGGTAATTCTGTTCGTGTGAAAGAAAACGTTGAGAGAAAAAAAAAAGATTAAAAGAAAGAAAGGAAACTATTTTTTGCTCGCATGCAAGTGCAGTGTGAATGACGATTTAAAGCACTACAAAAGTGTCAAATTGGATGCGAAAAGGTGTCGAAGAAAGAAACGCAAAAAGACCTTTAATCAACAATGCGATGGCTTCCCCTAAATTACATGTAAACGAAATAAATAATCTGAGCCAGAAATCGGCGCTATGTTTTGTACAGTCCAATTACAAGTAGGGAAAAGAATCGACCAAAGATAACAAAAAAGGCATGTTAGCTTTATCGCATATATACACACACTAGATGTATCACGATTGATGATTGCAACGTTTGTCAGACGAGAGCCGCTCCCTCGGTCACTAAAAGTCCATGTGCCGGAAGATGTTTTTTTAGCCCTGCCAGCGACTAGCACACCCTCAAGCAGAAATGACACTGAAAAGTTCACTGATTTGTATGAAACTAACAGCAGCGGAACCTGCATAATCGTGGGCTTCCATGTGATTAACAAAACCTGCCTTAGACAAGAGAGCCCGATCATACACCTTACAGATCCAGAGATCTCCATGGTTGGGTGGCAAAGATTGGCATTTCCTACATGTTCTCTTAAGCTTCGTTCGGTCTATTTTGGCTGGTTCAATGTGTTCTGCGCCCTATATATCAGTGGCTTTTACTTCTTGCGATCATATGCTTGGGACTCCTAACTGCCAACAAGAATATGAAAGCTCATCAGACTCTCCTTGATGCTATCACGAAAACATTTTTGGGCTTGTACTGGGGTCTTTATCCAAGAAAGAGCTCACCATAGAACAATTGTTTTGGGAGTCAGTAGTCTTCAAGCCGGATGAGATGACCGCCAACGCATCTGGTTCTTAATAACAATGGTAGCAATACTGGTGGTTTGGGCCTTTTTTAAAACATATGTATCAGGGCAAAGGTATATTACTTTAAACCAAGAATGTGTCTTAGGCAGTGCTGATGCAACCTGTCGAGCAATTCTATATGTGACCGGTACAAGATCCAAGTTTCAGATGCGTAGAGTAAGTATGGCACTACACAATGCTTGATATACTGAAATTTTAGTTGTCAGAGTTAGATCACCGTCAGACCAGACTCTATCTTGTAACCTTCCAAAAGCATCAGATTCCCTGCTGATTCTCTGTCTTATTACTGCATTAAGAGTGCCATTATTTGAAAAGGCACTCCCAAGGTAGACAGAATTTTTTACGACTTCAAGGCGCTTACCACAGACGAAGATATCACGTTACACATACAAATCATCGGGAGCGGGAGTGTACAAGACTTTAGTTTTCTAATGTTAACTGTCAGTCCGAAATAGGTACAAGCATTTGTAAAGAGATCCATCAATGGTTGCATATCTACTGGGGGATGTGTTACCAGGTCAACATCAGCAGCATACAACAGTTCCCTTACAATTCGTTCCCTAACAAGTGTTTTGGCTTGGAATCTTCTGACGTTGAACACCTTTCCAGTCGTTCGGAATCTAATATAAACACGCATATACAAAATCGTCAAAACCATACCAGAGCACAACCCTCAGATAGAGAGAAAACAGCTATATCACCCTGCTTCACATCATTCTCAATGGGGAATTCCTCCAAAAGCCGACGCTTCCTTTCATACTACGATGAAGTTGCTTGAGCTTGTCTGTAAAAGCACGTGTACAGCATAATTTTTCAGCACTTTCCAGAGAGCCTAACGGTTGACTGTGTCAAACGCCTTGGTTAAGTCCACAAACACCTGGCAAAGAGGCATATGCTGTCCAGTACATTTTTCAAAGAGCTGTCTAGCAGAAAGCACCATATACACAGTTCCTCGCCCACAACTAAAACCAGACTGGGATTCCAGAAGGATATAAGGACATACAAATATTTCCAATCGGTTTAGCAAGAGCCGTGCAAATACCTTTCCAACCGCACTCACCGGCGAGATACCTCGATAATTTCTACAATCAGACCGTGTACCTTATTTTTGTACAACATAACCAAGATGGCATCTTTCCAATCTTGGGCAACCGGGTCACCCTGCCATACTGACAGTATCAAAGCGTTGACCACACAATGTACATTGACACCACCATATATCAGCAGCGCAACGGGGATTCCATCCAGCCCAGGGCTTTGTTCGAGTTTATCTGTTTTATGCAGTCAAGTGTTTCCACAAGAGTCGGTTCAAAATCAAGTTCCGGACAAAAGGAACATTGAGGGATACTTTCTATTGCAGCAACATCAACATTGGATGGGTTATGAAAAAGATCATGAAAGTGGTCATGCCATCGATGCATAATTTCATCTGAGGTTTTCAGGAAGGTTTTTTCATCCTTCGCCAGGAGTGGTGTTGTTGAAGAGGATTTCGGACCATAATCCTGATGAAGCAGAGTGTAGAATGTCTTGAGATCTCTATGATCGTAGGCAGACTGTACCTCCCTGGAGATGTCAGGCCACCATGTTTTTTTTATTTGGCACACACAGCACTGAACCTCACTCCGAACAGAAGAAAAGTGGGCGGCGAGCGCTGGCTTTTTCATAAGTGAAGAGTATAGAAGTTTCGAATAAGCTTTCCGCTTTCTATCAATTTGAGGGTTAATTTGATTGAAATTATCAGCAAACCAATCTCGATGTCTGGGAACCTTCAATCCAAGATCTTCAACCCTTTTTTGGTATATTGTATCTCTTACTGTCTCCCAATCACAATCTGAGAAATCCACCTGATTGAAAGCAGATTTCCAGGAACTTCGTACGACTGGATCCATCAATTTGGAAACATCAATACGTTTAGCCACGTTGACACCATTGAAACGGCTTTTTTGCGAACTGTAATTCTCAGTTTAACTCTGACCATTAAATGATCAGTACCAAAGTCAGCACCACACATTACTCTAACTTATCACAAATTTCCAAGATCACCACATCTGCACAGTATGTAATCAAGTAAATGGGTATGTTTAGATGGGGGATGGAACCAGGTCTCCTTGTTTTCTGGTGGGAAAAATTGTTGATGATAACAAGATTTAGTTCATTGCAGAGATTAAGAAGCAGCATACCATTTGAATTGACTGTACCAATTCCATATGTCCCAACGGAGACCAAGTTTCATTGTCTGAGCAAACCCGTGCATTGAAGTCACCAAGAACCACAAAACTCTCAGCGCTTGGCAAACCGGTGATAACAGATCTAAGCGTATGATAAAAGGAAATAACAGCTGTTCGATTTTGCCAATTAAGGAATTCTTAACTGCAAAACCAACACCAGCCTCACGCCTCGCCTTTGCAGCTCTACCAGAGCAGATGATCGTGTAGCCTGACTCCCGCTCGACCAGTTGATCCTCACCTGCGAAACGTGTCTCAGAGAGTGCAACACTGTCTATATTGTATCTTTGCAATTCCTTAGTCAAAATTGCAGTCTTCCGTTCTAGTCTTTTACCATTGTCAATAAGTGTTCTCAAATTCCAGCAACAGAGCTGGAGTAGGTGTCGTTTAGCATACTATCTTCTGTTCCTGTTAATATGGACAACCATCACCAATAGGACCTTTTTTTACAAATGTCTGAGGAAGTATCTGTACAAAGATGTTATTACAGAGATTTAGCTTTGTACAACAGCTAGTCTCTCTCTCTCTCGGTTCAAAATGTTGCAACAAGCAAGAGCAAGATAGCCAGCAACAAATCAAACTTCAGACCAGCGTAATGCAGGTATTGGTCTTCCGCTTTATGTTTTTTTTTAAATCAGAGATTTGCTTCTTCTAGAGATGATGCCTTGACTAGGGCTTTCTGTAGCCCTCTCCACCCCAGATAAAACAGATCCAACGCATGCAAAATGTAAAACAAAGCAGTCATTAATCTTGGTGTTTTTTTTTAATTGAGAAAAGCGTTTAAAAACTGTAATTCCTCAATGATCATGACGACAGTGATGATATTTACAATTCAATGAATACACAGGATAATAAAAATAAAAACAAATCGGACACATGAAATACGTAAAACAAATCAGTCATGCATCTTGGTGTTTTTTTTTCTATTGTTTTTAATTGAGAGAAGCGTTTTAAAAATGGTATAATTCCTGAATGATCATTGAGGAATTATACTGTTTTTAAGCGCTTCTCTCAATTAAAAAAAACATCGATAATCATGACTGCTTTTTTATGTATTGTATGTGTTGGATTTGTTTTTATTTTTAATGTTGTGTGTATTCATTGAATTGCATCACGATTACATACATAGATACAAACAAAGAGGTACACGTAATAATTAGATATATACACGCAATCAGTCCTCCACCGCCAAAATGATACACAAGAATGGGCACAACAACACACCAATTATCATCATGGATATTTGTCAATGTCATTGATAACCAGCGAATGGACTAGAAATAATGCATTATTTCTTTAAATGAACATCAGTAATATTAACTGTTGTTAGAATAAAAGTTGTTTTGTCAAAATATTTTTTTCTAAACTTTATGTTTGAAGGGGCTTCAAATAGAGCTTCTGAGAATTTTCACAATAAACAGATTTTGTCGTTTAAACCCTGACTCTACTTTAGAGTTAAAAAGTTCCAGCCTTCTTTTAGCAATGCTAATCGGAAAGCGTAAATAGTGGATTCCATCGATCATCTTGCTACATATGTAACACACGGGTTTGGTTCTTACATTGTGTCTAATTCAGTAACATGCAAATACTTGAGTATTTACAATTCTTCCGAACAAAATAATAATGTTGAGCCAGAGTGGTTTGCGGTAGGAAACTGAAACAATTCTAAATATTCAAAATGCTGGCAACACCAAGGAAACTTTACTGTTTTCGGTGATATAACTTGACATTAGTGGATTTTCTGTCAACACTTTATTTAATCTCTGATTTTTTAAGAATCGTTTAAAAATAATATTTAATTAAAATAGTCAATAGAGTGTCAGTTTATGTTTAATACTTTCGTAGTTTCTCGATATATGTTTCTCAATAATTACAAGCAAAATAATGAATATTTTTTCGCTTCTACAGCAATTGTCATTTAGCTTTCCGGTTTGCCTACCAAAACTAAGCAGCTTAGACGTACATAAATCTACGATGTGCAAATATAATATACATAGCAAAAGATTGGCAACAATTGTTCCAGTAACTTTTCATTAATGCGTTGTCGACGTAACGTTATCTTGACTCTCGATTGAAAACCTTTCCTAGGCCTTTTCGGTCCAACGGTCCAAGCAATGTAGTTCTGTCCTCATAGCTTAACATCTGGAAAGCCGTTCTATCATGTTTTCGATTATAATTTCATCATTAGATTGTGTGTACAAATAAATTCGATTTGCAGATGTCTTACCTTAACTTAGGTATAAATAAGCCAAAGAGCCAAAGAGGATTTAATGATGCATAAATCATCTCCGGAACTATAACAGATTTCCAATTATTTCTAATTGCGTGAAAATGGTCCAAGGAGCAGCTGTTTACAACTTTTTTTAGGATCTCTCCAGCTAAAGGATTATTAAAATTCATAGCCGACATTCTATGCCAGAGATTAGTGTCTTACATTTATGAGTTCATGTAAAATTGTAAAGATATATACGAACTATTTAAAAATATTGTATTGCAAATATGTGTATGTATGTTTCGACATCAACATATACATTAAAGAAAGCTATAACATACAAGGTGAAACAATAAAATTGTCGCCTTAGAAAAGACGACATTATTCAATATAAGGTAGATGTAAACCGGTTTTATTTTTTGTTGCTAACTATCTATTACTTGTCAAGTTGCGTACACCTATCATTCAAGTTTAGTTAGCATTTTAGGATAAAAGAAATGGAGATAGAGCCTACTGTAATCAAAAATATAGGTCATAATTTTTACTTCATATATTTTGAAAGAAATGCAATAAAACGTGCTGGTTAATTGATATGCTAACGTGAGACCAAAAGTATTCGGTTATTTAAGCATTAATGTACATATTTTCTTATTCAATTGAAATATCAATAACTCTCGTTGCATGTTACATTCTATGGAAAGCGAAAGTTATGAGAACTCGGTGCCTGCGATTAGATAAGCTTGTATAAACCACACTTATTGTGACTCATATGAATGATATGCCCGACTCGCACACGAAATCTAGCTATATACCACATGAGAAAAGGTCGATGAGCTTCAGTGCATTGTGGGCCCTGTGTTTCATATGAGCTAAGTTATGCCCGTGACTTAACAGAATCACATCCCTTTTTCAGCATCTACAAAATGTAATATTATGATATGTACTAGTTATTAGCAAGTTCTATTCTTATTTGTCTGATTATAGCTAATAGCCTAGGAATATATATATATATATATATATATACACGATTTCTTTTTTCATAGCTGTTTTTCTTGTGTACACATGGTTCTAGTTTATGATTTTTTTCCTGTATATCTAATTAGTCATTCCCTATGGGTAAAACTGCCGCAATATTTGCTTATATGTAGTCCCATATTATTTGTGATGAAATTTGTTGGCGAAATTGATTTAAATCTGAACATACAGCCAAGATTGATTCGCACATGACTTCCTCTATCTGTATCATTTTTGTAACAATATTTAAACGAAAAAAATACACCGACCTTATAAGACTACTCCTACGTAAGAAAGAAATATTACCGCATCCAGTAAATGTTATGTGAAAAATAGTAATATCTACCTGCATTATCATTACACTTGCAAGCCACCGGCGTTGACCTGTCGGAAAACATGCTTAAATATGATATTTTATTTCCTGGGAATTTCATAATTATTAATTTAGAGCTAATCGTGTATTGATTATTATATTGTGCCGTATATATAATGAAGTGTTAACAATATTTAAAAAATTTACCCTGTGTGTAATCAGCAAAAATTGAAGTTTAATCATGTAACTTCCACACAGTATTCGCTAATATGAAATTTAAAAAAAAAAGTTAAAAGAATAACGCAGTCAAACGTACTTTAGCCTGCCTAGAAATAACAAGTAAAGTCGACTTACATCTCCCAAGTAATATGTTTCAATTATATTGATCCAGCAGCTATTTAACCTGGACGCAATAAAAATTGAAATTTTTCAACTGGTCTGATATACCTTATATATTATTTTAAATTTTGGAGAGTATTACTTAACAGAATAGCATCTAGAGACAATTACACACACAGCAATGTTCGCTTTTGTATATATGTATTAATTTAAGAAATTAAATATATTTGGTATTATACAATTAGCTGTTCAACTATTATTTTACCATTTTATCATTGGTTCGAAAATGTCGTGCAATTATATTCTAATAATATTTTTGCATATTCTTATATATAATCATAATAACTTTAATTTAGAGATAAAAATAATCGTTCAATTGTTTCAAAAACCATATAAAAAAGTATTTATCTTTTTTGGACATTCGAGGGAAAATTGTTCAAACGCGTTTTTTTTATAATTTCAAAATTAAAATTATATTAAAAATTATATAAAAAAAGTATTATATTATTCTGCTTTTAACATAATAAACTTCAGCATATTTTGTTCTTGATAAAATCAAGAGTTATTCCGAAATAGCGGCTGTTTATATATTTTTAGTAGCTTTAGCCGATGCCGTTTTCGATCAATTAACGGTAACTATATATATAGGAATTATGTATGTATGTATATATATATATATATATATATATATATATATATATATATACATAATTCCTTCTTTACTATAATAATTATGTAAATATATATATACACACACATATATATATATATATAAAAATAAAAGGAATATATGTATATTCGACTTTCGAATTGACTGTGTACGAATGCTGACAATCAATATATGTACTTTTTATTCCTTACAAGGGTTATGGAAAGGAAAGAAGTCAATCTAAAACATTATCAGCCATTTGGATTCAGTTTTAAGAAGATTTGGATTTTATATTCAATTTAATATTTAAGCAACAACTTTATCGACAAATACCTTAATTTACCTATGCAAGAAAACGAAAGTAAAAAAAAACAACACTTTTCCACTTATGGAAAAACCAGCATTCACTATATATACTGCACTTTGCATTATGTTTCTGGGTTACATCAATACAATTTACGATAAATAGTAGTTCAGAATTTCTTCGGGATTATGAAATACTTCCTTATGTACGCGGTTTTATTTTTATTAGAATCTGAAGAACATTTAAAAACAGATATGGTAGAACTAATTTTTCCCCCAAAAAGTCTGGGAGCACAAAATAGATAATCTCTTATATTTTCTTGAATAATCCTAAAATATTTACTTTTTAAAACATGTTATTACTTTTTTGATATTGTGTAATGAGAAGTGGATCCCCTACGACAACTGACGACGTTAGGAAGAGAGTTTGGATGACGGAGGATCTCCAAAATACTTTCCGAATCCTAAATTGTACCATAAAATGTTATGGTGACTCTTTGCTTGCCTGCGGCCGATCTCATCCATCACAGCTTCTTGAATCGGGCGAAACGATTACGGTCAAGAAGTACTGTCGACAAATTGACGGAATGCACTAGAAGCTTCAACGAGATTGATCAATACGAAAGACAACT
Organism: Euprymna scolopes; assembly: GCF_053919585.1. Classification (NCBI taxonomy): domain Eukaryota; kingdom Metazoa; phylum Mollusca; class Cephalopoda; order Sepiida; family Sepiolidae; genus Euprymna; species Euprymna scolopes. The sequence goes on along the minus strand of NC_136486.1, from coordinate 62,729,495 downwards.
TGGCAACCCCCACTCGTTCGTCGCTCAACTGACCCTGCAAAAGCTGAACTAATTGGGCGACGGAAGACTCTGCTTCATCCGCCAATACAAGACGTAAGAAACACAAATACGGGATACATAAGAAAGAAACAGAATTAACGAGCGACGTCGTAAGCGAAATTTTATCAAACACAAATATGATAGAATTCGAGCGACATTCGCGCTATGATTAATGAAGGTGTCGACGACGGAAAAGTTGCTATGCTAACCAACAGCAAATCAGAGAAAAACTGTTTCTAAAACGTCAATATTTCTATAGTAAACAACAACCAAAAATGAGGATATTTGAACACTAGAATTTTTACTATAACTTTTGTGTTAATGAACGAAAATTAAATATTTTTATATCAAAATACAGTTGGGAAATGGTCTTATGAACGAAAACAGATGGTTGAAATTTGTTCGCAAAATAAGTGAGCAGTGAAGCTTTAAAGCAGTTCTACATGAGTAAAACTAACAGTTAACCATATATTCGAACAAGAGAGTGTTTGAATGATATGAATTAATCGAAGTTTTTTTTTCTTATTCGATATATTATTCAACTAAAATATCCGATGGCTCTTGATCTTCTATAGGCTTGTCTTATCAAACTCACATATCTTCATTTCTTACCCAGGAATCTATACGCAACATTTAATTTATTACAATGAAAAACTAGAGCGCACACAATTTTTTTTTATTACACATTTATTTCAAGTATGTCGCAAGAGAATTCTTTAGCACCTTCTTTTTTATTATCAGTATCACTGGTGCGGAGTTTTAAAACTTCTTACTACAAAAGAATATGACTTGGAAATATTCATAAATTACCACTCAAATCTGTAAAATTTCCATACATATTCATGAATTTTACATAAAGACTCTGGTTTTTGATACGACACCTCTGAGGAACGTATGCAATTACATCAAGCAAAACTTTGTGAGAATAAAACATTAGATTGCTGCAAAAACAATATCGTTTTTCACATGTTATTTTATATATAATTTCTGAATTAATTCCTTGATATATATAGTCATGTTATCTATAACCATCGAATCGTGTTATTCGTTACCGTTCTCAATCTCATCATTGATTTTTTGAAGTCTTTTCGACAGCGTGGACAAATTCAAATCCGAACGATTTTCTTGTTCTATTTATAACTACACTGAAAAGTTTCCAAGATCTATATTATATAAAATCTGATATTAATGTGTTTGGTTCAAGAATCACTGGGGAAGATGTGGCACAACGGTGGTTCAAAAGATTTCGCAATAATAGAGAGAACCTCGAGGATGAAAACGATAGCGGTCGGTCGACTGCGGTAGATAACGAACATTTGGTAGTCTTAAGTGATAGCGATCTTTGCAAAATCGAGATGTTGCTGTAAACTTCGAGGTAAACGACTCGACAGTCATACGCCATTTAAAGCAAATAGAGAAGTTAAAAAGTTGAATAAATTGGTGCCACATGACCTGAACGATAATAAAAAAAATGTCGTTTTGTGGTGTCTTCAACGCTCTTTAAGCGTAACAAAAGGGGCCCACTGCTCGAGCGGATTGTGAAGTGTAATGAGAACTGGATCCTCTACGACAACGGGCGACGTTAGCACAACGTTTGGCTGCTGGAGAGACTCCAAAACACTTCCCAAAGCCTTAATTGTACAAAAAATGTTGTGGTAACTCTTTAGTGGCCTGTGGCCGGTCTCATTCGTCACAGATTCTCGAATCCGGGCCAAACGATTACAGTGAAGAACTACTGCCGACAAATTGACGAAATGCACTAGAAGCTTTAACGAGATTGATTAATAGGAAAATACCAATTTTTCTTCATGGCAACGCTCGTGCGTATGTTGTGCAACTGGGCCTGCAAATGATGAACTAATTGGGCTATGAGACTCTGCGTCATCCACTATATTCACCGGACCTCTCGTTCACCGATTCTCATTGTTTACAAGCATTACGGTAATTTTCTGGACGAAAAACGCTCAAAAAATGTCGAGATGACGTAGAATCAGCTTTTAATGAATTCATTACTTCCAGAACTCCGGATCTCAATGCTAATGGGATAAATAAAATTGTTTCTTGTTTACAGACTAATATCGATTCTAATGATTCTTATTTCGATTAATAAGGTTTATTATGAACGGAGTTATGGTCTCTTGAAGTTGAACGTCAAATGACATGATTTTTTCACCAACCTAATATGATATTATAACATTTTTTCCATATTTAAAGTATTACTTTTGTTGTAATTCACGTATTGTTTCGAATTGACGAACACAGCATTTTATTACTACGTGATAAATTTATTTGTACGGCAATTTTAAACTGAAATAGAACATGTAAATGTACCTATGAACTACTGTAAGAAGTTGTACATGTTTATCGTTCTGTCGCGCTAAAGCAGAAATATGCTTTTTCATAACTTCAGAACCAAATTCTGTAGAGCATACTTATTCTTATTCTAAAAAGAAAATATAGTAAATGATAATAGAAGTCAATCTCAGATTTTTCACCGTGAAACTGAAACGTCAAAACGCACATGCGAATACACCAAATATGTTACATTTATTTGTAAAGTCAAAATTAAATGTCAGATATTATTTGAATATAGATTTGGATATTGTTTTTCACAATCGAGAATTTGTAAAGAGTTCAGCTTTGAATGGACAATTCCTTAAAAATTACATTTACTGGGTCATAGGCCTGCACGTTTTTGCTACCACCTCCGTCTCTTATACACAAATACACGATTGAAACGAAAACATGATTATTGATTATCTGTAGGTGTGTCTGGCTAATAACTCACCGTCTAACGTAGCTCATTAGAGTATCTCCATCAGGAAATGACGATAGAGTCTGGCATGCATGCTAATCTCTCTTATTATTAAAATGCAAACCATAACACAAAATAGGTATTAAATCTGCCTGATTAGATTAGGGGACCACTGCACATTGTATAAAAAAAACAGCGAAACATATAACATAATAAACTAATTTAATCCGTGTTTGCGGACATAAAAATATCTAATAGTTAAATATTTAGTTAAAAAACTACCATTTATAGCTTGACGCATGAATATAAATACTCATATATCTGTTATAAAACAGTAGGTGTCCTTACGAAGTCGCTATGTATTACGACATTAAACTGTAATTGTTCAAATCAGTTGAAGAATTTTATGTGTACAAAATCAATGTGTTCTTTTCTATTGGTTAAACAATAATATTATTAGCGTATTCAGTGCTATAGATGTTGTTTTTTTACAGAGGAATTACAACTTATTAAGGCCCGTGGCCACTCGAGGATGAGGGTCAATGAGCATACTTTAGTAAATGTGATTATGGCGTAGTAAACATAAGAAGCGGGAATTTTGTAAATTAAATTACTTAGGGGGACGGTTCATCAAGAACTTGTTTACGTTGGACTTGAAGACAATCAGATTTTAGTCAGATGGAAAGCAAGCGATCGGAAGAGAGTTCCACAGGCGTGCAGTTCTAAGAAAGAAGCTTTGTTCATAAAATCTATATGTAGTTTTAGGCACAGATAAAGAGTGTGGGAAATTATTGATTGTGGTTTTGGCTAGCCGAATATTTTTCGTGAAAGGTTGGCGAGGGGAGTACCATAGATTTAAGCTCAGCTGAGCATTTGCCATGAAAATAAGGATAAAGCAGAGACAGGCTTGCAACGTCTCATATATTACAAAGAGGTTGCAGGAAAGAGAAAAGGGCATCCCCCACTAAGCTACAAATCTATTTTGAACTCTGTCAAGGCAGAATAAGCTGCTTGTAGCAGCTCCAGCCCAAATGTGGTAGCAGTACTCCATCGTTCGCCGTGACTGGCATTCATATAGGTAGAGAATTGCATAACGAGTGCAATATCTACGGGAGTGGTAAGAGGATTCCACTATTTTACCAACGCCCCTGCCAATGGATTTGATATACGTGTTCTATTACAGGTCAGGAGTGAAGCGAAAGCCCAGAAGCTTGTCAAATCATAGAGCTTCCCCAATACAAGAACCCTTCATTTCAACCGATGCCAGATTGACATCAGAGCGTAGATAGTGTAGAGATAGAAGATTGGTTTAGATGCATAAAGGAACCAGCCACTCCTTTCCTCATTGTAACACAAGCATAGATCAGAGGAGAGAGAATCAGAAAGAACACAATTGTTTAGGTCTTTGATGCGCTACCATAGATTGTAGTGTCGTCAGCATAAATGTCTACGATTGATGTAAGGATGTGATTTGGACGATCATTTACGTAGATCAGGAAGAGAGTTGCGCTCAGGATGGATCTCTGAGTGACTCCAGCACTAATACTGAGAGCTTCTGATTTCTGCCCATCAACCAATAATCTTATGAAACTATAAGAGAAAAATGATTTAATAATTGGGAAGACTTCATCACAAGATTAACTCCTAAACTGAACAGAGCCTAATACCAACACACAAAAACATGAAATACAAGGCACACTCGCATGGCCATCCATATACATATACACTCCGACACATAAATCAGAACCGACACATTAAAACACATACACGCGCGTGCACACAACCACACACAGACATAGCACCCCTATCTCTAATACAACACACTGAACAATACCAACCCTACTTAACCTCGAAACCAACAACACTAGGAAACACCTAGAACCATAGCATAATATCTGTTCCAACACCTTGCTCCCCCCTCCGTCAGTGGAGGAGAAATCTCTCATGACTGAGCCAACTATCATCCCTTCTATCATCTCCCTTCCATACCTATACCCCTCCTATTGGCCCCTTCCCTCTGGGGAACGGGATCTTCCCCACACTAGGAACTTATCCTGGGTCTGGCCATACCAACATGGGGAGACAAATAAATAGAAACATTAAAAAATCCCCTATACACATTTTAAAATACACCCCTCTATCTAAACAAACATGATATAAAGAATACGGGAAAAGACTGAAACGAAAAATCACAATAATAAAATCTAAGAATCCAAAAAAGAAATATCAGAATGGAATGAAAGCAACCCTACCCTAATTTCAAAAGAACTGGTTCTCCCCCCTCCTCACACGTACACATTAGTAACGACCTTGGATCACAGTCGCCTCCCTAGGCAAGCAAATAACCTCATAATACTATAAAACAGTACACACATTTTCAACCAATAAAAGAAAACACACACACAGACATCGTACCCTAAAGGAAAAGAAAAAATCCACAAGCAGAAAGAGAGAGTGAGAGAGAAGAACACAACACAGGAATGATCTAAACATAATTCTCAATGAAAAACAAAGACATGGAATAATAAAATAATGTTAAAAAATACACATTGTTGGTGACTACCCCCTTATTTAAATATACATCTTCTTTTGTTGGAATTGCTTAGCCTATTTCATACACACACACACACACACACACACACACACACACACACACATATATATATATATATATATATATATATATATATATATATATATATATATATAATATTAGTAGTGGGGTGATTCGAATATTTTCCTAATGCCGATACAATTACGATTTAAAAAAAAAATGTTCTGTTTCGATTCAATTACCGTTCCCAATTCTAATAAGAGAAGAGTCTTATAAACTAAGCCAAAACGTGCGATTAACATAGATCCTCGCTGGCACTATCGAAAGAGTTTATTAAATAGCGCCAATTTGAGTCTTTTTATATATTCAATGCTGATATATCAAGCACATTTTATTTTTTTTGATTTTTGATTAAGGCAAAAGGAAACTAAAATAACATCGTTGTTATGTTATTATGATCTATAGATTGTTATTTTCCTATTAGTTCCATATTAATAGAGAGCTATCAAGTTATCTAGAGTCACAACAATGAAACATAACGCTTCATATGTTTTTACAGACCTTCATATTGAAATAGGAAATTACACTAAATTAATTCGGATTTCGATACCACGAATAATTCCGATTTTTCGATTTCCGATGTAAATTTCCATTAAGCGTTCCAATACAAATATATATATATATACACACACATATATATATATATATATATATATATATATATATATATATATATATATATATATATATATATATATACTAGCAGGACGCCAGTCATAGCCGGTCGAGAAATTAACTTAAAACGATTTTTTGATGAATGCAAATTTCTTAACGACCCTGGTGTCTAACTCTGTCCCGTGGGGAGGCATAGTAAATAGGTATAATTATATTGTATTGGACATGAGGGTGTTTGTATACGATCTAGCGCGGGAGCAGAGCTTTTTAATGTCAATACATACCAATGCCCAAAAAGAACAACAAAGATACTCGTACGGTAGCCCATTTTTGTCTGATGACACCGTATTTGTAGCGAATAGTCACGAGCATGCTCAGGGCATAATAACTCGCTTCGCAGGATCAGCCAAGGTATTCGGATTGAAGATTAACATCAAGAAAACCGAAATAATGTACCAGCACTCCCCTGAATCACCAGTAACAGGCCAGCCAATGAATATCCAAGACCATTAACTTTACAATGTCAGCAAATTCAAATATCTAGGGACCGCGATCATGAACAACAACAAAATGGACGAGGAGATTTCCACAAGAATGGCTAACGCCTCCATATCCTATGGAAAACTTAAACAGAACCTCTGGCAAAATAAATACCTGACTTTCAGAACTAAATGCTTGGTGTACCGCGCCACTGTCCTCTCGTCACTCTTATACTTGGCCAGTGTACAAACTGGTAGCCCGTAATCTCAACACCTATATGATGTGACACCTCCGGCAGATTTTAAATGGCAAGTGGTATGACTTTGTCAGCCACATGGAGATCCTATCTGAAGCCAGCCTCCCAAGCATGTATGACCTGCTCATCCGGAAAAACCTGAGATGGGCTGGCACGTAAACAGAATGGAGAACTCCCCACTACCAAAACGGATGCTGTTTTCACAACTGGAGGATGGAGTACGAGGCATAGGCAGGCCATGGCTCAGGTTTCGTGTCACTGTCAAACGAAATCTAAAGGGCCGATTGATCCTCACTGGAAACTGGCAGACCCTATGTCGCCACCGAGACAAGTGAAGAATGATGGTTTACTGGAAGTCGTCTTCGAACCCGAAGGACGGCACATGATGAATGATGAATTGGACACAAATAAAAGTAAAAAATAATGATGCATGGGCCACAAGCGAGAACCGAAACCAAAAGTTTTATCTCACCATTAACTGTTTCCTTTGGGGTTAATGTCCGTGCCATAAAGACATGTTTGCAGCTAGGCTAAAAATAAAAACGTTGATTAATAGTTACTAGCAGGACCCGTGGAAATTTCACGGTAGTTAAAATCTTTTAAAACAAATCAGTAAGAAATTCCTTATTGCTATATTACAAAAATTAATGTATGGAAGCAAGTAGAACAAATAACTTTAGTTTAAACTTTTATTGAAGGTTAATGCGATCGTAACTGATGTTGTTAATATTATCAGGAAGTGCTGGTGATGATTGAGGCGGTGACAGGGACGTCGATCAGCTATTGGAGTGAGAATAGTGGTCAGTCAGCAGGTTCTGGGGAGTTAGACTGTGAATTTTAAAAAACTGTGTGACATTGTTGACATCGATTTTCTGAAAGTTCTGATGACCCCAAGTTGTTTGATATTTCAGGACATTTTGGTTTACACGTGTGAGTAATGAATAGGTCACAAAAAAACTGCCATTGCATCTTGATAAACTGTTGTAGATTCCTAGGACTTCCTGTAAATGTAGATGGTAGAATAACTGGTACACCAGAATAACCATCTTCATTTCTTGCTAAATGATCCATTAAGCCAGAATATTGAGCAGCTCTCAATAAACTTTGATAGCACTATTGTAAGAATCATGCTGAAAGCCATTCTTAATATGGGGAAGGGGTAACTATTCTGAAACTACACTCATCAATGTAAAAAAAATAAGGGAAAATATATGTATGAACAATAAATATTTCTTCAGTTAAATAAAATATTCTGTAAATCTTTTAATAAGGAATAAATATTTATTTAAACCATAATTATTGAAACAAAGTATTTTACTGCATAGAAAAACGGTTATGGGGAGAAGGGTTGACTATTTTGGGGTGGCCGGAAAACTCGTCGCGGGAAAACTCGTCTCGAGAAAACTCGTCTCCGGAAAACTCGACCCCGGAAAACTCGTCCCCTTTCGCTAGGTAGGAAAACTGGTCCCTTATTGAATAAATATTAATTGAAAACACATTTTATGATTATTCTTGAAGGAGATACTGTTTTTTTTTTTTAAATAGACTATAGCACCCCCATAATATTAAAAAAATATATTTTTACTTGTTTAATGTTTTTTTTTTTTTAATCGATTTTCTAAGTGTCCGTTTTCTACCTAACTGGCTAAGTTCTTAGTGGTTTCACTTATTTTAAAGCGTTTATTATGTTCATACAAAGTTAATTACAATTTTTTGTTCTCATTTTAACGATGTTTTTGGATTCATAAAAACAATAATAAAAAAGCAAAACCAAAAAATTAAAAAACGGAGCGATTCGATTCTTCGTTACTTTTTGTTTTGGATTTTTATCATAATAGTTTTTTTTTGTTGTTGTTATGTTTTTGTTTTTTCTCATACCAAATACACTCATACCTTATTTAAAATTATAATTTTATCAAGTATCAACATTTATTGTCGTCCTGTCAAATTTTGCAAAAATTAACTAATAAATTAAAAGCGAAATATTTTTGGCGCGAGAGATGCCATAAAATCTCTCGTTAACTCATTTTTAATTTTTTTAATTTTTACTTCAAAATTCTAAAATCAACCATTAAGAGAAGAAGTAATCACTAATTAAATTTATTAATCAATTTTATTGAAACCTCCGCTATCGTTTATCAAGAATCTTTTTAATTTCATTTTTTGTTGGTTGTTTTTCGGAGGGAGATATAGTTTTTACCCCCCCCCCCAAATTATATTTTAAAAAATATTAAAATTTATTATTTTCTTTTTAAAACCAAATCTCCCTCAGTAATTTCTTTAATTTTCTATTTTTTAGCGATTATCAAGAATATGTGATATACCGGACATTATTTCTCGATCTCACGTAACACTCGACATGTTTTTTGTTTGTTTTCTGTGTTTTTTTTCTTTACCGAATAAACGATTCCTAATAAATTAAACAACAAACAACAGTCGGCGAGGTAGAAAAATCGATTTTACCGTTTTATAAACAACAGTAGATAAGTAAATTCTTTTTATATTAATATAAAAACATTGGCGGTCTCGTTTATGAACATAATAAACGCTTTAAAATAAGTGAAGCCACTAAGAGCTTAGATAGAAAACGGACACTAAGAACATCGATTTTATTTTAAAAATAAAACATTAAACAAGTAAAAATTCCGTGTTACAGAGAGAAGCAGACTCCATCTTGATGATTCCAATACTTCAGTAAACACTGTATGGTTTTCGATCTTAATAAGCATGTTACATTGAACAAAAAATCGAGAAATATATCCAGTTGGGTAGAAAAGTACCTTATCTTGCCTTTGATAACATTTATTTGTTATATATTTGTTTCTGACAACTTTTTCGAATCTATGTGTACAGTAATAAAAACCCAAATATTTCTTTAAATAAATTAAATCGTAAGTAATGAAACAAATATTAAAAACAATTGTTGTGTCCATTTTTTATAGTATTTAAATATGTATGCCCTGTCGGTGAGCATTAGAAGATGATGAATGCCTGTAAAAGAAGCAAAATAAAACAGACAAAACATAAGTAATAACTATGTAAACAACGTGAAGCTCTGTATAAATGTTACAAAATTACTCGTTTCAGCATTAAATAACACGAAAAAGGATTGACATGCCGTTAAACAAAAACAAAACAGAACAAGACGTAAAATATGTTTTGACTCTGTGTTACTCAGTGTATTTGCCAATGGTGACTGGTAATTTATTTAATAAAGTCATTCTTGACTTTTGTAACATTTATTTCTAAACATATTTTTTGTTATGTAAGGCTCACTCAAAAGTAAAAAAAAATAAAAGTAAAAAAGATAAAATGGCACAATAAAATAACGACCTCGTAGCGTCAAATGTAAAAATAAAATATATTTATTATTGAATAAAAAAAAGATAAGAAGCGTTTCGTATTCATTACAATAATAAACAGAAGACATCGTTAAAAGTAAAATACTATACTATACTTAAACTGTGGAACTATACCTTCTATGCATAATTGCCTTTAAAATAATCCGGAACCATAAATAGACAGTTATAATAATTTTTTTTTATTACTCGGGAACTTTTGGGAATGATAAAGATTGAACAATAAAGGGAGATAATTCACATTAATCCACATTTATTTATGTTTGCGATGCTGATGATGCGTTTCATTAATTAATGTTTGCGATGATGATGACGTGACACCGTACGTACAAGCAAATTAATATATATCAAGCCAACCTGGCAACCCTGCTCTCTGCCTTGAGCGTTCGTTTAATGTGTAATCCGCTATTCCAGAATAAAATCTTTTCAACCAATCAAATTTGCCGGAAAGTGTGACACACCTAGATAGATAGATAGTTACAAGCTTATTAATATATAGATTACGTAACACATGCGCATTCGTAACGCCGCCGTTCGACCTTCATCTGGCAAATTCCATTATTTTCATTTTCACCCATTTGCATCAATTTTCCCAGGCAAAACCCGAATTAAAAAGTTTTGCATGGGTTCTAATGCCCAAATATTTAGTTTCATATCTCTAGACCAATGATTATAATATTGTTGAATACAATATATACACGCATACATAAATATATATAGAAATAGGTTTATCATTACAATAGCCTTTACACACAAATATGACGCAAGTATTAATCATGTACAATATCTGCATGAATACAATTACATAAAAAACAAAACAAAAATGAGAAAAAGAACATAATAGGAGATGAAGTAAGATGAATGCTTAAAAGAATACGCAAGTTAGCTAGATATTTTGTAGATGAATGCAATTTCACGACTGCATACTATAAAGTTATTTCCTTTTAAATAAATAGAAAAAAGTTTTTAATATGAATATTAATGCACTAAACACCCATATGTATATTATTATTATTATTATTATTATTATTATTATTATTATTATTATTATTATTATTATTATTAATATTATCTTGTGGGTAGTTACATATCTGTATGCGTAAACTAAACGATAAACTTTCAGGAATAAAAAAAAAAACACTAATAATGCTTATTTTAAAACATGCAACGAGATAATTTTCTAAGATTTTTTATTTCCGTTATTTGGTATAAAATAAAAAAAAAATCCCCAGTAAAAAAAATCCTTCTTTTTCTCCTATTCATATATAACATAGTAAACCAGCTATTAAAATCGGATTTTTTTCAAATTCGATACATGAATTCTTGCATGAATCAAATTCGATGCATGAATTCTTGCACAAAATATACCTAAGACGTAATACGTATACCTTTTTTGCAAAATTTGCAAAAGATAGCCTCAGCAAACTTGGAACCTCATTAGAATGAGACTCACACACAGAATGCGTCTTCTATACGAAGTATATATCTATATCTATCAATATATATATATATATATATATATATATATATATATATATATATATATATAATAAATTCCACAGCTAAACAAGAGGCATGACAGTCAACGAACCGTAAGTCTAAGACTTCTAATCTTAAGTCTTGTACTTCCGGTTCCTTGACTGTCATGGCACTTGTGGGCTGCGACGTTGTTTGACTGTGGAATTTATTATATACAATCGCTCACATTCTGAAAATCATATATATATATATATATATATATATATATATATATATATAATATATTTTAGTCATCGACATACAGACATGTTTCGTTGTTTCACAACTCATCAGTGCCGCTAGACTAACACCTCTCCCAAGCCGAGGATCGAACCTAGAACCGTCGTGATGACAGTCGGCAGTCCTACCCCTTGACTACGGAATCGGTGGCCGAAATTAACCTGTCCGAACGATTATTTAAATAAACATCCGTCCGCTACTCGTAGAGGGCTCAAACGTTTGTTTGTAAACAAATCGCGAGCTTCGAATTATTTCAGCTAAATTAAGTAGCGAGTAAGATAATTTACGAGAGTGCTCTACCAAAGAGAGGAGCTTTATAAAATATATTTTAGTCATCGACATACAGACCTGTTTCGGTGTTTCCCAACTCATCAGTGCCGCTAGACTAACACCTCTCCCAAGCCGAGGATCGAACCTAGAACCGTCGTGATGACAGTCGGCAGTCCTACCCCTTGACTACGGAATCGGTGGCCGAAATTAACCTGTCCGAACGATTATTTAAATAAACATCCGTCCGCTACTCGTAGAGGGCTCAAACGTTTGTTTGTAAACAAATCGCGAGCTTCGCATTATTTCAGCTAAATTAAGTAGCGAGTAAGATAATTTACGAGAGTGCTCTACCAAAGAGGGGAGCTTTATAAAATATATTTTAGAAAAAGTGAACGCGTCTGTGTCTGGATCAGGGTCTGTACATTTTCCAACGACATAACTCTGTCAATTTTTAGTCTACGGACTCGAAATTGGATATACATGGTACTGACATTTGGGAACATCTTAGTGATCGATTTTCGGCCAGAAATTTGGCGGTAAGGGGTCCAATTTCAATGATTTCACATTGGAGATCTCTCAACCCCCCCGGAAATTTTGGATCTAAAAACTTTAAATTTTAAATATAAGTTTCTTGGACATTGATCTAACTTAATTACTTGATTTGAGCCCAAAACAATAAATGTTTAGAGGTCATAATAGGGGTCAACTATATTTGGCCTTTTTTGGTTTTTTTTATCAACCTACACCTCAAAACACTCGGGCAACGGCTGGCTTAAAACCTCGTATATATATATATATATATATATATATATATATATATATAAGTGAACGTGTCTGTGTATCTGTGTGTGTGTGCATTTCCCTGCGTAGTAACTCTCTCAATTTTAAGTCTGCAGACTCTACATGTGATATACATGGTACTGAGATTTGGGAAAGTCTTTGTTATCGATATTCGGCTAGACACTGTGGCGGTTAAGGGGTCGAAGTTCACCGATTTCACCTATAGAAACTCTAACAAACTCCTCGGTCAATTTTGGGTCTTAACCCATGAAAATTTAGATATAGGTTCCTTGGACATGGATCTAACTTAATAACTTGATGTGCGTCCATAACAAGAAATGTTGAGGGGCCATACTAGGGGTCAAATTAAAAAAAACATTGACCGCTTTTTTTCTTATTTTTGCTCAACATACACCTGCAAACACCCGGGCAACGCCGGGATGAAATGCTAGTGTATCGATAAAAGTTAACGTTTCTGTTTGTGCGTCTGTTGTTAGTGTCTCTGTGTCTATTTTCCTACGCTATAACTGTGAATTTTAACCTGCAGACTCGAAATTTGATATACAGGGTAATGAGATTTTGGAAAACTCTTTATATCCGGTTTTTGCCAGAAATTTTACTGTCAAGGGATCAAATTGCAACGATTTTTCCTTTGACAACGCTACCAAACTCCTCCGCTAATTTTTACGTATACACACTTGATATTTAAGATATAGGTTCCTTGGGCATGGCTGTATCTTAATAATTTGATTTGAACCTAAAACAATAAGTGTAAGGTGTCATAATAGATGTCAAAGTTTAAAAAATATTTACCTCAGCGGTCTCTACCAAATTACCCAGACAATTTCTGGTCTACACATTTGAAATTTTACATAAAGGGTATTCAGAGATAGGTCAAACTTTTTAATCGGTTTAGGTCGAAACTTTGCGGTACCAGTATATAAATATATGTATGTATGTATGTTTACATGTCTTCCTAAAACTTTCAACAGAGGCTTTTGACAGCATCAGTATCGCTTTGAAGCCCGAAATTCCAGACGACAAATACCGAAAACTGGTAAAAAAATATTTATTTCTTAATCCTGGACTGTGCATTTTCTACAGGGAAGCGTCGGTTTCATCACCGACTTTTTCGAAACATCCTCTGTTTTGGTATTGTCTAGCCTTCATTTAAACTTAAGTCACTTCCGGTTTGACGGTCGTCATAACTGCAAAGGCACCACGTTTTTTCCCCGTTCATTTCCTCCTTCAAGGTACGGTTTCGAGCCTGCCTTTCTACCACCACTTTTTGAATTCTTTTTTTCTCAACATGCACATCCAAACATCCTGGCAACTCTGGGCTGAAATGCTAGTATATATACTACTTTTATTGTTTTTATACAAGCAGTAATATATTGTTTCACAGTTATAAGCATGCTTCGGTCAGTTAGTGGAAACTAGCTGACGAAAACATGAAGCATACTACTGCTTATAAAAAACACACAAATAGTATACCATTTTTGCTTCGGCATTGAAAACCTGTAAACTTCATTAGTTACTTCATCTCTAGAAAACAGTAACCTCAGATTTTTATACACACTCACACACCCACACATACACACACACACACATATATATATATATACATAATATATATATATATATATATAAAGTGAACGTGTCTGTGTGTGTTTGTGTGTGTCTATCTGTATGCTGTGTACATTTCCCTACGCAATACCTCTGCCAATTTTAAGTCTACAAATGTGAAATTTGATATAAAGGGTACTGAGATTTGGGAACATCTTTGTAATCCGTTTTCAGCAAGAACATTGGCTGTTAAGGGATCAAACTTCAACGAATTGACCTTTGCGATCCCTTCTAATCTCCAATTTTGTGTCTAAAGACTCGAACTTTTAGATATAGTTTCCGTGGACATGGCTCTAATTTAATAACTTGATGTGTGCTTTTTTTTGTTGTTTGTTACTAATATATAATGGTATATATATATATATATATATATATATATATATATATATATATATATATATATATATATATATATATATGCTTGCATGTTTGCCTAAAACTTTCGACAGAATCGATGGATTGTACACAGATCAGTATTGTTTTGAAGTTCGACCTTTCAGACGACCATCATCGGAAAATTGGCTAAAAACGTAAATGTCTTTACCTTTAACTGGGAATGTTTCTACAGGGGTGCCATTTTTCGCCTATTTCCTCTCCTTTCGATTGTCTCGCCTTAATTAAAACCTACGTCACTTCCGATTTTGCGGTAGTTGTAACAGCAAAGCCGCCAGATTCCCCCCCCCCGTTCTTTTCCTCCTTCGCGTACAGGTTCGAGCCTGCCTTCCTACTACCATTTTTTTTGCTCAACATACACCTCTAAACACCCGGGCAACGCCGGGATAAAATGCTAGTATATCTATAAAAGTGAACGTGTTTGTTTGTTTGTGTGTCTGTCTGTGTTTGTGTGTGTCTGTGTACATTTTCCTACGCAATTACACTTTCAATTTTCAGTCTACACACTCGAAATTTGATATGCAGGGTACTCTAGATTTCGTCCAGAAATGTTGCTTTAAAAGGGTTAAAGTTCAACGATTTGACCTTAGAGAACTCTTCCAAAGTTCTCCGCCAATTTGGGAATAAACACTTGAAATTTTAGACGTGGGTTCTCTTGGACATGGATCCAACTTAATAACTTTATTAGGGCCCAAAACAGTAAATGGTAAGAGGTCATAATAGGGGTCGATTTCCCCCAAAAATACCGTTTTTTTCTGCCAGCATACACCCCCTAACACCGGGCAACGCCGGGCATCCATGCTTATATATATATATATATATATATATATATATATATATATATATATATATATATATATGCGAATGAAAATCAAACCTAAATAAATAAATTGTAATCAACGTATCGTCGCTATTTTAGGAGACATGATCAGAATTTACTTAAAAATGCTGAGGATATATATATATATATATATATATATATATATATATATATATATATATATATATATATATATAAATGTAAGTATTGTTTTTACTCTATACATATGTACTAATAATCTAAGGAACTAAAACAACTATACCATAAGTATTTTTTACCTTAAAAAAGGTATGACCTCCCATGACATTTTACCTAATATATATTAGAATATAACGTATGAATTTACTACAGTATTACGAAATTTACATAAATCTTTTTTGATTTAAAAAAATAGACTACAATGGTACGGAACGACTTTGCTAATACGTTATTTGACGTAAATATCACTGATATCTATTCATGATTATGCATCTTTTTATTTCTAATATCTCTAAGCAGCGTCGATTATGTAATCTAAATTATTTATTGAAAACATCAATAGTAATCGCTCTTTTGTTTGCCTCTTAATATCTCGCATTTGTGATCCTTTTTTCCAGGTGTATTTTATATGAACCTTTTCCTCACTTATCGCTCAAGCGCTTTCTTTTGTAATAAGGTCAGGGCTCTTGGATGATTAATTCTATTAAAGCTTTTCTTTTACTTATAAGTCAAATAGCAAGATTTAATCTTAAGCATAACATAGCAGATGTATTAAGATTTTAGTGTAATTTCGGCATTCTTATTACCACATATGCGAAAGATACAGGAAGTCACCATTAAATTGCGCCATAAAAATGACGACATCATTCCGTTTCCGCTTAATGGAAACCGGTGTTCGTTAATTATTGCAGACAATCTACTAGTTGACCAGTTGTGTCCAAATTTAAAAGAGATAGGAGCTTTCTAATATGTCTGAAATTACAGTGTCCAACGAGCGATATCGAAGATGCATCGATGTACAACTCATGCACGCTGTCGATCCAAGTTATGACAAGAGGCCCATTGCCAGCGTCCCCACAATGCAAATCCGGACAGATCCAATGTTGAGGGCAGAGCTCAACGACATTTCCGGCACTCTTCTGGACTTTGGTGTTGTTTTATGTGAGGAACACATAATGCAACCTAAGATCTGCGAAACCGGCTTGAAAGCTAGCACTAAAATGTACCTGGATGTGTTGAAGGGAGTGACCATCCAATAGTGCAGCAGGTGGCCGATAGCAGAACCTAGATGTTGCAACAGGGGTCGGTGTCTGCCAACAAGTCCATGGAAACTTCAGAATGAGTACTCCGACTTCATACCCTTCATTCACTGGCCCCCTCCTTCACGACCTGAACCCGTTGGGCTACTTTCTTTGGACATCACTTGAACATCACTAACGTGTTCTTCCTCAACAACAAACTCAGTCTGAATGGAACCGTCCGTAGAGTATTAGCTGAACTTTCTCTGGCTCTTGTTGAAAAGGCATGCTTTTATTATTTCTTCCGTATCGATGAGGTGATGGAGGCTGACGGCGGCTACATTGATTAGATTTCTGCTCTACTAAATCATCCTTACGATTAATTCATCCTTCAATCCTGTAGGCATAATCTGCTATAGAAATTAAGTTAGAAAAGTACCACGTGTTTTGTCGATTACGCCAAGCTTAAGTTTGGTTTCGCTTCACAATTATTCCATTCCGGACTAAAGCAAAATTCTGCTTTTTTTTCATAACTGAAATTTCTCGTTCTCTTTTAACTTTTATTATCTACCTCATAATTAAATTCACAGTTAATTGATATAGCAATTTCAGAACGGTTTTTATACATCCGAATAATGGTTATACTTTCCTATTAAAATGTATTAAAAGTATGTTGGGTTATGGATTCCCATCTTAAATTTGTAGTTTCTTCTCTGCGTATTACACGATTAACGTCACTTTGAGACATATAAACAATATTTTAAAGTTTCAAATTGAATGTTAGATAGTGATAATTAAAGATTATCATAAAAATAAAGTAAAAATATAGCGTGAAAAATGTCATATAGCTTAATAATCCTAATGAGGAATGAAATCTGCCTCATTGTTGCAGCACTTAAGCGATATTTTTAAATACTATTCAGTTTCGTTTAATTATTAAAATCGTTACTGACTCTTATTCCGTGTTTTTTTTCTTTGTTAAATTTCAATTTTATTTAGAAAAATGTTCTGCAAACTCTCTTTACGTCGTATTAAATTTATTCAGTAACCATATCTTTGCAAACCAGGAAGAACTTTTTAAGCAATTCATACTTTTTTCCTATTTGTTGTTTTAGTTCCATATTCGATAGCCGCTAATATAAATATATATATATATATATATATATATATATATATATATATATATATATATATTAGAAAAGTATAATTCGTTAGAAATGTTTAGAGACAACAAAGATATTAGAGAAAAAAAACGCAAATGTTTACATCTTTTTAGAATGAAAGCATAAATATGATTTACTGTTTTAGTTTATGAGATACAGCGATGGGAAAATACCTGCGTCACAACTTCAGAAAGAGACGATTTTATAATTAATAGCTTCATATTTATCGAATTAATATAAGAGATGATTATGTATATCCCATGAAGTATGTGTTTCTTCTGAACATATACATATAATGTTTAATCTAAAATATAATGATATGAACCCGTAGATCGTAATTTTGCTAAAATTTACAACGGAAACTATGATGTAATCGACTTATTAGAATATATACTTACTTTTAACACATTTATATTCATAGAGTGTCTATGTGTGGGTAGGCTATTAATTTATTGAGTCATTTTATATAAATAAAATCGTTAAACATATGATATAAATGCCATCCAAATAAGGTCTGTTACACTTAATATTTATACTAAACCGTTCCAACTGTATTTTAGTTGGGCAATGTCTAGACACAATGTTTATATATTTCCCCATGAGAAATAATTAATGTGATGTAAATTCCATGGAAATATAGTGTAATTCATCTTTTTCTCTTCTATATATTCTTTCTAACTATCTTCTACCTATCTCCCTCCTTCTATTCTATCTTTAATTCTATTTACTTCTATCTATTCTTCTTCTATCTATCTTCTATCTTTCTATATAAATAGAATGAACTCGTTTTTCCCCTTCGATATTTACCTTAATAGGATTAAAAATCATGACATTACATGCAAATGTAATGCGTACATACTGTAGCCCATTATCTGAGGTTTGATATAGGCTTATTCCTACAGTTCCTCGACAATGGCACATTCCTATATTTTTTCCAGGTGAGAGTCCATTGCCAAAATCGAATCAATGAAAGTGACAACATCTTTTCTCTCTATTAGATTCCTCCTTTCCCTCTCCCCATTTACACCGCAGCGGATGCGTTCACAAGGAACAGTAGGAGGAAACACACCGGTTTGGAATCGTACTAGGTAACTTCTGCCGTTTTTTTAAAACTCTGTTTTCCCTTTTTCCCCTGATTTATGCTTTCTTTTTTTCCATAATAAATGGAAATAAAAAAATAATTAAGAATAACGCGAAAACGCGATTACTATTATTTGTTACTTTTAGCTTTTTTTTCGTTAGTGTAAGACGCGATCTGCGAGACTAACCGGATTTTACTTCCGGGTTTAACGACTCTAATCGTGAAATCGTACTTTGACCTTTATTTATTAGTATTTTCAACTTAACATATATTTTTACACAAATATTACAACACAACGATATCGTGACTTCACTTGCATTACACTTAAATTACAAAAACATTCATTTAGAATTCGAGTGTGATGTGACTACTGAAACTAAACCAAAACACACTTCACTGCGAAATCGATATTTGACCTAATTCACTTATTAGTTAATTCATCACGTTTCCCCCCCCTTTTTTGGTGCTTTCACCTCAATTATTTTAGCCGACCCCACCCCCCTTTCAAATTTTTTTGGGATTTTTCAAACACACGGGCACCGCCGGACCGTTTGTATTGCATCACGTTAATTTTTTGTCTTTTTTTACACGATATTTTTATAGTTTTAACATTGTTTGTTTTTATAATATTTATACAGGCTTATGACTTCGCATTGTTTTTATTTTACCCCCCCCAACAACACGCATCTAAAAACCAGGGCAACGCCGGGAAACCCCGAGTATCCCCCGCTAATTTTAGTATATGGTAAACTTGCGTTATTATCTTTTGTCAAAAATTGGATTCCGACCATAGTAGGACTAGATGATCCGAGATAGGGCTTGTTTAAAGGTTGCGAGATGTTCACTATTTTGCGACTCCAAGGCGCGAGTCAGTTAACCGCTACTTGATTAAAAATGACGCATTGCCTCTCTGCTGAGATCTTGGACTTGCACCGAAAAAAAACAACGATCCCGCATTCCACAGAGCACCCCGTCCGCAGCCTACTTTACACTACGTCCAGACTTGGAAGCTTCATATACGTCGGCAAACAACGAGTAACAGAGAAAGTGCTTACCGAGCTACTGCTAGCGACCTACCTCGTTATGTAACACATTAAACGCAGTATGAGAAAACTACTGACAAGCAGGGAACACCGCAGAACACGGTCGCCGCCGGCATCCCTCAGAACTCATCGCATGAACTTGCGTGCACCAAATGACTGAACCAAAGGACGACCAATAGCGGACGACCTGGCCCAAGGAATATTCAATATATAATCAAAGGCCAGCTAGCCACCACTCCTCCCAGTCACAATGTAAAATGTCTGAGTAAAAAATGCCTCATGGTTGAACCGATTTTCTCGGACCTTTACCCCTTTCTTGAGATGTGAGTCTCCCTTATGTTTTCTACACTTTAAGGTAAACATAATAATTCGGTAACATCGTTCTGAAAAACATTACATACGAATACACATTTTGATTTTTAAACATTTTCTGACATTTTTCCTAAAGTAAATATAATAAATCTCATATACTTCAGTAAATTCAAGATTGCTTGAGATCAGTATGTTGGCTAAACATAAAGGAACACCAGAAGCTGTAATTATTACGACGTGGATCCATATTGTAAAGACGGCAAAATGTCTAGTATCTTCGTTTATACTATCAAAATATACATGCAACTTAAACCTCTTGTAAATATAAGATGATAACAAGATTTTCTCTCACTGATATATATTTATATTTAGCTATATATACGAAAGGATTACTTGTTGAAAACTTTCTACACCTAAATGATATTATCCAAATATCGTCGTCCTCCTTAGAGAAATGCGTATAGATTCTGTCTGATACGTTTCCTCTTCTTTGGCAACTTATTTTACATCAAGTTTCCTGAACGTAATGGAAATTAGTTTATGCCTCTTTTGATATTTCATTATAGCTAATAAGTTTAGTAATGGAATACATTTCAGTCTGTGAGTTACAGACTTTCTAAATCCTATTTAGCCAGTCTGCAAATCAGTTTCCAGGTCGTTCGTTCGCTTTGCAAAATAAAGCAAGCATTCGCAATAATTATCGCACATTAACAGTAGGTTTTTGCGACAAAACGATATATATATATTTTGTGAGATTGTGTCCTCAACAAAGTAAACGGAATTACTATTATTTGAATAATAATAATAATAATAATAATAATAATAATAATAATAATAATAATAAATATGGGGCATGGGCATACAAAGGGAAAACCCCATCCAATCAAGAAGACCAGATGCCATAATAATTAAGTAGAAATAGAAATCCTGTCAAATTGTAGACTTTGCTGACCCAGCTGACCATAGGGTGAGCATGAAATAAGAAACACCTGGAAAAAAGAATGGCAGGAATTGGAATCGAGGAATAGCTGCAAATATAAAACGCCTAACGACAAAGAAAACGGCTGAAATATTAAGGAACCCCCTTGAATGCGGAGAATAACACAAGCCTATATAACGAAGAATCGTTGCAGGGAATTAAGAACACCGAAGCTGCAGAACTACATATTCTACACCCTCATCATGCATCCCCTCCATTGTTTCACCACTGTTCCCCCATTAGAAAAGTTATACCAAAGAGCCGAGAAGGGTCAAAAAGGATGGAAAAACCGAGGAGGGAGTACTGGCCAGACCTCCGCTGGACAAGTGTGAAGAAAACTGGGATCTTGGGGAGGCTTAGTGCCACTCAAATCCCAGTATAAACCAATGTCAACTGTCAACGAGAAATCAATGGTAAGCGGCTGTTGCGATGATGCAAATTTATTTGCAAATGCTATCGAATTGGGGAGGAGAGAGCTGGACGTCTGGGCAGACTTGTTGTCACTCAACTTCCACAGAACACCACAGGTCTCCAATTAGATCGTTTGTTGACTTGTGTGAAAGCTGTATGTGAGCCAATTATAATACTATTGCTTCTACTCTTACTACTACTAGAACTATTTTAAGTAATAATAAGAAGAATAAAAAGAATAATACTAATAATAAGAAGAAATTTAGCATTGTTTTATTTTTTATTTTAAAGATTTTCCGGTTTTGTCACATATCTTTCGTTCGCGCGATGCCTTCGGTCACTCTCAAAAGAATGAATACTCCCTATAGGGGGAGCTACGAGTATAATTATGTGACAAGGGGTGCGCAATACCAAACCACATCTCTCCTGAGCTAGTAGGGAGCAGTTCAGAACGACAGGAAACAATAAAAATGCCAAACGGTTACCCAGCTGGTATTGACTAGGCTTATCGTTGCTTAACTTCGGTGATCTGACGAGAACCGGTGTGTCAAACCTGATTATGCCAAATTTAATTTCGCTAGTATTATGTAAATTGTACAATTTTTCGATGTTCAAGATGTTCCCAGTCATACATTTCGGTTTTCGGATGTAGCAAATTTATCGCCTGTGTTATGAGGCGCCCTTACTGGGAAATGGTGACAGTGCTACTGGGACTTAGTTTTGCATCGTCATAGTGTTTTTTCTTTAGGGGTGATGACTAATTCCTGCAGCCGTCTTACCCTGCGTTATATCAGCTCGCGGTGGGGAGAGGTAAGCACCGTTTGTATTGTGTAGTACACCATATTAGAGTTATGTACTACAACTCCGATCCTACATGCTTTGTAACATGTTGTAAATACATTTTTTTTTTCGAAATTATGCATGTCTCCGAACTATATCAGTAAATGTTTTGAATCAATTAGCGATGAGGATTGTTTGGTTTGATTGTGTTGTTTTACGGCATATCAACTCTTTTCGTGTTATTTAATGCCGAATCTAGTTATTTTCGAAAAAGTATTTATGCTTCAAGTTCTCTATATCTTAAATATTTTAGTAGGGATTGGTTTGGTTGTTTTACCATATATCAACAATATTCAGGTTATTTGCCGTCGAGTCCAGTTATTTAAGAAAACTTTTCTATGCTTCAAGTAATTTATATCTTCAATTATTTAATATAAGTTTAGTGTGGTGGTTTTATTGCATATCAGTAATTTTAATGTTATTTAATACCGAATCGAGTTATTTTTGAAATTGTTTATATCCTTCTACTTTTTTATACCTTCAAATATTTATGTGTAAAGTTCAGTTTGGTTGTTTTACGGCATGTCAATCCTTGTAAGTTTATTTGATGTTTAATCCTGTTATTTATGAAATTGTATTTGTTTTCAAACCCTTTTCGGCCTCAGTTGCGTGTGTGTAGCATTTGGTTTCGTTGTTTAAAACTGGGGTTTAGTGTTTTTGCTTCTTGTCAGGTAAAACATTAAAGAGTTTTGCAATGGGAGAGGAAATAGTATTACAGTATAATTTGTTGGTACATTTTAATTTTAAGGGAAACGGAAGAAAACGTAGGTTTTTATTATTGTTTTTGGTTTTGCAGAACATAATTACGTTTTGCAAAAAGAATTAAAAACAGAAAAGCATTAAGGTTAGGTGCATTTTATGCCCGGAGGCAAATATCTTTAGACATCCTGATCTGGTAGAACCATGTCGACGAGGAAATTGATACATACAAAACAAAAAAATACGGCACTGAAGCCCTGGAATTAAGGAAAGAACGACCGACAACAAAACCCGTTTTTCGAGAAAAAAAATTAAAAACATGACTAATTGTCTCGGGACTTTACATAATTTGTCCAAACACACTTTTGACAAACAAAATAATCCTCAATTCTAAGTCTAACCAATTTTTAAGCAATATTATTTAACTCGCATATTTTCACATTATAATTGGAGTTGACAATATTATAGTCCATCGAGAGGAAGACTCCCAGTATCGTATTCCGAAGATGGCAAGTTTTAAACGTAGAAAATTAGTTATGAATCTCAGTTTTGTTTTGAGCACAGATAGAGAGTGCAGCCAGCTTTTGGTTGTTTGCGTAGCTAGTCGTGTATATGTTGTAAACATTCTACGGGGGGGGAGGGACCATAGATAGAAAGTCTGCCAAGCACCTACCAATTTACGATAGAGCAGAGATCGACTCTCAACGTAACTTTTGTAAAATAGGAGAAGTAGCGAGGTGAAATGCACCCTTTCAGGGCAAGGAAATGTACTTATGTGGCAACATTACTTAATATTAAGGCGTATCTGACTGTTTTCTGGCAGTGGATTGCGTTAGGAGTAATATAATTTCTTAAGCGATAGTACGAGCCAACTATGTTTCCAATGATTTTAGCAATGTATCTAATGTAAATATTCTACTACAGGAAAGGGGTAAAGGCCAATCCTAGATGTTTTGAGACGGTATACTTTTTCTAGAGCAAAGCGAAATAAAACTCATGTGTAAAGATAAAAGTTTAGTCTCGAAGCATTGAACTAACAATTTTGTATCACATTGTGACACATGCATCAGATCGAACGAGAGATAATCAGAAAGGTTCTGATATTTGTCAGTGTGTGAGGAGTCGTCGTGGATTGTAAATGCGTCTGCATGCATGTTGACGAATGAATGAAAATGTGTTTCGGGAGGCCATTGGTAAAGATCAGAAAAGGAGTTGCACCATGGATAAATCCTTGAGGACTGTCGAGTTATACTGTTAGCTTAAAATTGCTATCCTCCAACGACTACTTGAATTTATATTGGCCTTGTGCCAAATTGTGTATTGTAAACTTACTTTACTCAATAGCTACTTAATGATTTATTTCAGAAAGAAATATATATATTATGTTTGAAAGGATACTACGAACTATTCCGTAACTGGGTATCTGATACAGTAGATTGTTTGTGCCAAACCCTGCTAAATGGCAATGGCTACTGCTCTAGAAGTAATGCTATCAAGAAAGATTCACATACCATGTATGTTTTTACCATCGGCACATTAGATGAAAATCTCTCAGAAAGAGCACCACGGGTGATGTAACTGAATAGGCTATTTTAGCTTAGGTGGTTGATTTAACGATTTATCACATACTTCAACATCCTTCTGATGATTCACAGAAGGCTGATTGCTCTGTAGTGAGTTGCAGCAGATTGCTCCCCACAATTTCTAAATTGTATTATGTCTGACGAATTTCTTTCTACGATGCTTGGAACTACTTTTCGTTAAGGAAAGGACTGAACACATTTTTTTAGTGTAAGAGCTAGTTTGTGTTGCAGCTTTTGAGGCACATTGATTATAATATAGGTAGGACTAAATGTTTTACTAGAATCAATTTTCTTGATGCGATGAGAAACATATCGGTCAGTAATAATAATTTCGCTCAGAATATTGGTAGTCGTGAGATAAAACTACTGCGGATGGGCGGACATTATCACACCGTTATGAGTTTGATGCGTATATCTTAGGGAAAAGTTTGCCTGAATTCATATTCATCTGAACTCATTACTATAGGTCCTTTTATAATGATTGAGATGGACATATCTGATCAGAACATTGGTTGTTATGCGTCAAATGCCATGGAAACTAGACTGCTCGGTTATTTTAAATTTTACAATTAGGCAAAGTTCACTCCCGTATTTTCAATAACATCTAGACATTGGTTACTAGCAATTCCACAGGGGGATACAGTTGCTGGACACCTGTTTCGTTAACAGCCATTAAAGTAGTTATTTCTGTGCGCCACTTCAGAAGCGCATTCAGTGGTTCACCGCGTGGTTTCAGTTGAATAATATTAGAGGGTATACTGCTATTTATTCCATTAGTAATCTAATCTGCCACGTCAGATGCTATAGAAAATACCTTGTTTTTAAGTGTGTGCATAGGCGTATATGTGATTTAAAAGTACGGTAACTTTTCCAGTGATTCATTATGTAGCAAACACAGCGCGATATAGAGTGATAGTTGAAGAGATTTGTTACTCTCCGTTATAATCTGTATTGACACGGATTAGTGTTTGGAAGATCAGTGCGGAGACCTCACAAATGATAAGCACAGTTCCAAGAATGTGGTCGGAATAATTAGTCATAAAATCGAGAACGCAGGTAAATTCTGAGTTAGATTAGATCACAAACAAGGGAGAAACATGAAAGCATCTCTCTTCTATGATATTTTATTATTTTAGTGAGCTATGTATTCAACGTTTTGGACAATGAGATTTCCTGAAGGATAGGGAGGCAAGGTGCAATCAATTTGTTAAGTGCTACATTCAAAGTGGTGAAAACATTGTTTAGGGACGAAAGAGGGAAAACAGAAAAAACAACGTGTTGTTGGAAAGTGATATTCAGAAATGCTTGCTCAGACGATCTAGTTGTTAGAGATATCTTACCCTGCTGTTCCTGATGAGGGGAGATATGTAATATCCATTACATTCATGAGGATCAGGTTTTGAGGTTAAGTAAGAATATCATTGATCAAGACAAGTTAAGTAAGGATATAATTGATCGAGACATCGTCTAAAGTAACAGTTGTCCCAGTAACAGTTTCGCAAAAAAAAATGATAATAATAACAGGCCAGGTTTGATCTCTTCGTAATTAGATTTGAACATACTGAATGATTGAACGTCGACCTTGACTTAAGTGATGGTGGCATATGGATATTCCCCATTGATTTTTATATATATATATATATATATATATATATATATATATATATATATATATATATATATATATATATACGTGCGTGTGTGTGCATGTATTTGTGAATATGTGTGTTATAACAGGGAGACTGGACGTTGTCCGGAGTTGAATAAGGATAAAAACTTTTTAAATCTCACATATTTTTATTGCCATTGAAAACAGTGAAATAGCTCAATTGTCATTGAAATCGATTGATTGTTTGCTCGAATTGCAGACTCATCACGGTGTTCAATATGAGGTTCCTCATTTATTCTGCACTGAATTCATTTAAAATAAATCGTAGTCTACATTGAACACCAGAGAACCTTCTTTGATATTAAAATAAAATATACTTAATGGCTTTTATCAAAGTTTACTATGGGTATGAGCCCTATCTAAACAGCGTAATTCCTTTCGATCTCGCCTATTGCATATGAAAGAAGCTACAGTTAATTTTATAAAATTACTAGCGGGGCTTACCCGGCGTTGGCCGGGTGTTTGTAGGTGTGTGTGGTTTTGGTTAAATCAAAACTCCAGAGTGGGGGATAAAATAAAATAAAAAGTTTTGGTAAGGTAAGTATGAGGATCGAACCCAACCCCTTGAGGCAAAGTTAGAAATTAAAATGTGAAACAAAAACGTGCGAAGTTAATCATTGGACCATTGCGAAATACTAACAGAAACACGTTTGAATTTATTTATTTAACTATAAAAAACAGAATTGACACGTGGCCGAATTAAAAGTTAACTCTGCTGCTTCTCTTTGACCTCATTAACGATGTCAAATAGAAGTAACGGACTTAACTTTTGGGTTTGTTTACCAAACTTCGGCTGGTTGTTTCCCCAAGATGTTGGGGAGGGGGAAACCAGCTCCCCATTGTTCAGATTGAATTGCAATTGTATGATATAAGGAGGTTGGCCCCACATTCATCAAAGCTGATGGCTTTCTGGACGTTTCGGCAAAAGCGCAGAACACGACCCGTTTGAATTTAGTTTTATTGTATTTATACCAATCAACAGGACAAACAGGGGACAGAGCGACATACCCTGAATCTCATAACAGTCGATGTAAATAAATCCAGAGGCGAGCCGCGTTCCCAAATCCAAGATATTATTACCTAGGGAGTATATAAACAGTTCTAAGCGATAGTACACACCTCCCCCGGGACCGTCGGGGCAAAAAGCCTTTTCGAAACATGCATAAACTGATCACACACATTTTGTCTTATATATATATATATATATATATATATATATATATATATATATATATATATATATATATATATATATATATAATGATGTTTACGTAATGCTTTCAAACACAAACATCAAGTATCCTGCTCCTGCTATGGTCAAAACAGAAACATTTATATTGGGTGAGCCTCTGTCTTATCACGTAGCCCTTCTTGATTTTATAGGCTAGCTTCTCTGCTTGATAACTCATAATATTTCCCGAATGTTAGTATGTGTAAGGTTTATTTGAAATCTGATACTTTCTTAAATCGCATTTTTGTTTATTATTTTTTTATACTTACCGAATGCATGCCGATACAAACATATTTAGAATACTCCAAGATACGTGAAATGCATTTCTGTGAAATTAGAAAAGAAATAACCAAACAATTTAGAAGTTCCCAGGAAACGAACTCACACACAAAGAGAAGTGTTATATATATATATATATATATATATATATATATATATATATATATATGTATATATATATATATATATATATATATATATATATATATATATATAATGAAAGTCTGGGTAGGTATATCCATTAAAGGCCCTGAGTGAAATTTGAAAATCAAATAAGAGACGTGTTACATTTAACACTTTAAAGCCAAAATGACAACGCGATGTTTTTAACCTTTATAAAATGAACGAATGTTTATTTTTAAAGAGAGATATATATTTCGGAGGTATACACCCCTTTTTAATCTATGTACATATATTTTCCTCTTATTCTTCTGTCATAATATTTAATGAAATAATTTTAAGTTAAGTCACCTTGATGGTAGCTGTGGGTTTTCTGGAGCCGGATAATTATGATTGGCCGCGCGTGATTTGAAAGTCTGGGTAGGTTTATCCATCAAAGGCGTTGAGTGAAATTTGAAAATCAAATAAGAGACGTGTTACATTTAACACTTTAAAGCCAAATAACAACGCGCTTTTTAACGTTCATAAAATAAACGGATTTTTATTTTTAAAGAGAGAGATATATTAACAGCTGACATCAAGTGGACTTAACTTAAAAGTCTTCCATTAAATATGATGACAGAGGAATAAGACGGAAAACATATATATATATATATATATATATATATATATATATATGCATATACAGATTGAAAAAGAAGTGTATATATCCGAAATATATATCTCTATTTAAAAATAAACATTCGTTTATTTTATAAAGGTTAAAAAATCGCGTTGTTATTTCGCTTAAAGTGTTAAATGTACCACACCTCTTATTTGATATATATATATATATATATATATATATATATATATATATATATATATATATATATATATAGGTGTGTATTGTTGTATGTTTTCCAAATGTAAAATATGGATGTTTTTTTTTTAATTTATTGCAGCATGTAAATGTTTATATTGATATCTAACAAACATAACGCATTGTCTTCTAACCTCCGTCGATTTCTCAAGGCTTGTCTCATAGCTACGTACCACCGACCATCTAAAAATAACGCTGTTTATTGATTTTACTGCGTACAATAAGAAATTTAATACATTGTTTCGCTTCCTATATAGACTTGTTTGGTCAATTTATTGCAAACTGAAAGCCACCGAGTGTGTACAGAACCTTTCTCGAACTCTTTGATGACGTGTTTTATTCACTTCCTTCGTGCGTGCTATTAGAGATGCATAGTCTAATTGAATCCATTATCGGAATTAGTTTGGACTGTTTTCATCTGATTGCTTATCTTTAATGCGGTTGCTTGTTCACAACTGGATTTTGCTATCATCCGACCAGTTGATCCGGAGACAATTCTAAAGCTGGCGACCATAAAAGAAATTAAAAGCTTTTGCTGATCGCCACGAGATAAAACAGCGATATTCTTATTCCTAGGAATGTGTCCCATCGCTATTAAAGATGTATTGACCCTTTCTTTTAAACCGTGTTCAATTAGAAACTCTATATTGAAAAACCTATGCAACATGAGGATACTTATGCTTCAAATACGTGATTGAATGAGTTTAACGAGATTTGGTTTCGATTATTAATGCCGGGAAATTGCACTGAAATGCAAAAACTGAAATTAATATTAATGCGAGGTTACTGAATTCATTTCGGATATAAATACTACGTATATGTAACGATTTTTAGTATCTTACTTTTACGCCATGCTATAATTAACCAATAAGTCATGATTATCAGTAATTTATAAAAGGTAATAAGATATATTAGTTATTAGTAGATTATATACCAGATTAATATTTCTTTTAAATTAGTATGTTCATTTATTTTACATTGTTTTATTCATCCTTATTAAAACCGAAAAATATACAGTATCTAAATATCACTCACTATTTAAACGTTGTTCAGCACACACCACTTGATAGTAATTTTAGTAACTACTAAGAATACGGCAGAATAACATAACTTACACTGTTTTTGACGCCTTTTTTTAAATACTCGTTTATTTAGAGACGCCTGCATATTACGGAACTTCCTGGTATTGTACGCAATATTTGCGTAAAATATGACGACGTACCCTATTTAGATGCTGGCGCCATAACAACGCAACAACACATTTGAATATTTGTGATTTTTTTTTAGATTAGGATTAATGATTCGAATTATTTGAATGCTGTTTTCATATTTAATGTAATTTGCAGAATGTATTGTGAATGTCATATCTTATCTTCTGGGGCATTTTGTCGACACCAGGAAGCTTCCTGTCGAACTTGGAATATATTTGGCCGGCATTTTTTTACATATGCTTCTACTGTATTCAAGCGGCTTGAATTACTTTATTGCTATGCTTATAACTGAGTAGAACTATAACTGAGTAGAACGATAACTGGGTAGAACTATAACTGGATAGAACTATAACTGAGCAGGACTATAACTGAGTAAGACTATAACTGGGTAGCACTATACCTGAGTAGAACTATAACTAGGAAGAACTATAAATGAGTAGAACTATAACTGGGTAGAAATATAAGTGGGTAGAACTATAACTGGGTAGAACGATAACTGAGTAGACCTATAACTGGATAGAGTTGTAACTGAGTAGAACTATAACTAAGTAGAACTATAACTGTGCAGAACAATAACTGAGTAGAATTATAACTGGGTGGATGTATAACTGAGTAGAATTATAGTCGGGTAGATGTATATCTGAGTAGAACCATAACTAGGTAGAACTATAACTGAGTAGAACTATAACTGAGTAGAATTATAACTGGGTGGATGTATAACTGGGTAGAATTATAACTGGGTAGATGTATATCTGAGTAGAACTATAACTAGGTAGAACTATAAGTGAGTAGAAATATAACTGAGTATGACTATAACTGGATTGAAATATAACTGAGTAGAACTATAACTATGTTGAACTATAACTGGGTAGAACTATAACTGAGTAGAACTATAACTGGGTAAAATTAGAATTGGGTAGACCTATATCTGAGTAGAACTATAACTGAGTAGAACTATAACTGGGTAGAGCCATAACTGAGTAGAACTATAACTGGGTGGAACTATAACTGAGTAGAACTATAACTTGGTAGACCTAAAACTGAGTAGAACTATAACTGGGTAGAACTATAACTGAGCAGAAATATAACTAGGTAGAACTATAACTGGATAGAAATATAACTAAGTAGAACTATAGCTAGGTAGAACTATAACTAGGTAGAACAATAGCTGAGTAGAACTATAACTGTGTAGAACTATAACTGAGTAGAATTATAACTGAGTAGAACTATAACTGGGTAGAACTATCACTGATTAGAACTATAACTGGGTAGAACTAATAACTGGGTAGAACTATAACTGGGTAGAACTCCAAAATCGCAAATATGTTTCCTGGTAGCTCGACTTGAAAATTGAACCTGTTATCTTCAGAAAGTAACAATTACTCGCTTCTATTGACTGTTTATAGAATTGGATAGAAATATTCTTTGCGATAATATACGCCTAAAATGATTCAGAGGATAGGGAAACTGCTGAATTCTTGTAAAGAACACACTTGTAAAAACACTCAATATATGAGTCCAAGAATCCAAATAATATTAATGAGAAATTAGAATTGCGTATTTATCAATTTTAATTATATATATATATATATATATTTATATATATGTATATATATAAAACTACTTCATTTACTCACACAAATTTAATATACGAAAGTATAGATTTATGTGTAAACTTTAAGTATTTACTTCAAAAGTGATCAATATGTAGGTAGATCTAGTTAGTAATTTATAAAATATATATGGCGATTAAGCTACACTGAATATTCTGCGTTTGATCCACTGTAGGATTCGTCAGGCTTATGCGCGAAATTATATATATATATATATATATATATATATATATTACACTGAGATCACATTAAGTTTTCGTATGTTAAATAGCCAACTGATGAATTGAAATACCGCTTTTCACTTTACTCGTCACTTGCCGTCTGTTTTCATATTATAACTGACAAAATGTTACAGAAAAGTGGTAAACGTTCGTTGAGTGTAAAGTCGATTAAGAATCGCATATTTACTGGTAATCCAAGTACTATATTTATATAAAACTATATACAGTATTAAAAAAAAAAAACTCAAATACAATTACTTTAATTTTGTTGGAGGCAATAATATCCATATAATAATGTACACAATATAAACACTGTAAATATATCTATTTCTTATGAAAGACAGTTCTATTTGCCGATTGAAAAAGTATACTACTTGATTAAGAACAAACTAAAGGGGGACGTCTTCTTCTGGGCGTAAAATACGCCTAAATATGTTTTTTTTTGTTTTGTCCAGATTTCGTATATATTTTTACAGAGTCGTGATTTAAAAAGTAAGAATAATTTGGGTGGCATTAGCAAGAATCGAAAACGAAACAGTACCAAACGTGATACACATTAATTGATTAAATATTAAATTTAAATATAAACTTAAGTGAGTGTACAAAATGTACAACAACGTTTTCACATTTGACCGATTTTTTGATTTTTTGAAAACAATTTTAACAAGCTAAAAACCTATAATGGAATGGTCCATAAAAATCCAGACAGACAGACAGGCATATATATATATATATATATATATATATATATATATATATATATATATATATATATATATATATATATATATATATAAGATAACACTACGGGACGATAAAATTATTAAAAAAAATGTTTACAGTAATTCATTGTCTCTTAAAAACAACGTTGAATGATAATAAACCTTAAGCCAATGATCCTTACTCTATTTGGTGGGAAACAATTACTTGATTTTATATGAAAATGCCCTATGGTGCCGGGGGAGCCGCCTTAATACGAAGGTAAAGTACGCGTGGTGATTTCAAAAGTAAAAATAAAAAGTATTTGGGTGTCACCAGCTAGAATCGAAATCGAAGCATGTAAAGCTGATAACGTTCCCACTGTACCAAAGTTACACGCATGTGAACTGATGAAAAATTAAAAATATAAAATATAATTCCAATGAATGCAAAAAATGCACAGCGATGTTTTCATTTATAACCTATTTTGACCCCTTGAAAACTAGTTTTACCGGATTAAGACCCATAAAAGAACGGTCAGCAAACAATGAAATCACTTGAGGCTCTAAGCGCCGCTTTGTGACTCTTAGTTTCGGAAAAAAATACAGCTTAGAAATATGGAGACCGACAGAGATATATCCTTTTATATGTTATAATAATTATTGCGTTAGCATGAGGGAGTTTCATGTATTGAATAAAAAAGTATGAACTATTCCAAACGTTTGTGTAATTAATATTGATTGGATTTAATGCAGATATACAGCGGTTTAATTTCCGAAGCAGCTTATCATTAAAAATATAAGAACAAAGTGACATTTAACATTATGGAATGAATTGTTTCCATAGATTTCATGAGTAGAAATGATACTTGAACTTTCACAACGATAACAACAATCATCGGTATAAAAATTAATATAATAAAATATATACATTTTCGATCAATGTTTAATGTAACGGCACCTTTCAGATTATATGATTATATGTTTTTATGTTTAGAAGTGATTATTGCAGTTGCAAACACATAAGGACCCTCACACACACACTCACACACACACACACCCACACACACACACACACACACACACACACACATATATATATATATATATATATATATATATATATATATATATACTAGCATTTCAGCCTGGCGTTGCCCAGGTGTTTGGATGGGTATGCTGAGCAAAAAAAAAAAGTGGTAGTAGGAAACGCAAAGGAGGAAAAGAACGGGGTAAACCTAACGTTTATGCTGTTACGACCACCTCCAAACCAGAAGCGACATTTTTTTTTAAAATTAAGACTAGACAATCTCAAGGAGAGGATAACTTTAAAAAATATCGGCGAAAAAAGTAATCCCAGCCCCTGTGGAAAAGTGCCTAGTTAAAGGGGAAGATATTAATGTTTTTAGACAATATTTCGATATTTGTCGTATGAAAGGTCGAACTTTAAAACGATACTGATCTTGGTAAAATCCGTCGCCTCTATTTAAAGCTTAAGGAAGACATGCAAACAGAATACCTACATACATTTATACATTGGTAACTAAAAATATTCAT
The DNA here is from genome assembly GCF_053919585.1 of Euprymna scolopes. Taxonomy (NCBI): domain Eukaryota; kingdom Metazoa; phylum Mollusca; class Cephalopoda; order Sepiida; family Sepiolidae; genus Euprymna; species Euprymna scolopes. The sequence continues at coordinate 62,694,941 of NC_136486.1, read as the reverse complement.
GATGTAAAAGCTTACCCTATCTCTGAATATCCTTTATGTAAACTTTCAATTATTTAGACCAGAAAGTGTCTGAGTAATTTGAAAGAGACCGCAGAGGTCAATCTTTTTTAAAATTTTGGCCCCTATTATGACCTCTTAAAATTTATTGTTTTGGGCTCAAATTCAGTTATTAAGTTAGATCCAGGTCCAAGGAACCTATATCTAAAATGTCAAGTGCTAGACCCAAAATTGTCGGTGGAGTTTGGTAGAGTTCTCAAAGGACAAATCGTTGAACTTTGACTCCCTAATCGCCAGATCTCTGGCCAAAAACCGATCACATCGATTTTCCAATTCTCAGTACCCTGTATATCAAATTCGAGTCTGTAGTCTAAAAATTGTGTTATTGCGTAGGGAAATGTGCACAGACACACACACACACACACACACAGACATACACATCCACGTTCACTTATATATATATATATATATATATATATATATATATATATATATATATATATACATAGAGGGAGAGAGAGAGAGAGAGAGAGAGAGAGAGAGAGAGAGAGAGAGAGCATCGAAAGTCAGGTAATTTTCTAATCAATATAAAAATTTCACCCACTAATAATAAAGAATGAATTCATATGCTTGTAACTATTTTTATATTCGTTGTATACATATCTTTTTGGGGAGTTCATATAACACTACCTTATTCGTCCCTTGCAATCCATTAAGCGAAGACTCATTTTGTGGTAGGAATGTAAATGTGTGTAAAAAAATGAGAACAAACAAACAAAAACATTACAAGGTTTCTTCGATATCGAAGATTAAATTCCCAAATTTGAAGTGTTTATGTTTTTTGTATCTTGCACTTTGAAATGTGAGATTCGCTGAATATGTTCTCAATAATTATCAGTATTAAGATGAGGGAATGTTTTTGTAGGAAAACGCCAAAATATGCGCACTTTTAAATAATTAAAAATTCAATTTTATAATGTGTACACTTTTCATGTACCAGTAATACTTTAAAGAATCGATAACCCCCTCCCCCAAAAGAATTGTAAAAAAGGGTGTTTAAATTATAAGTATGAATTATATCTGCAAATACCGTTTTACGTGAGCTTTTTTTTCAGCATACGGTAGCTCGTTACGGTTACAAAATCGTTTATAAAATTTTACAAAATTAACTATAACTCTCAAGACATGGATTTCCATAGATGATGGTTGTGACATCCCAACAAATTGTATCCTCCAGAGCGTTAACAAAACGGGCCTAAAAAGGGCCACCAAATTCTAATTAAAGGCGTTGGCAACTGTATTTATGCAATAAACAATTAGGGAAAATAAAATATTATTTGATATGGAAAAAGAGTGCGGCGCATTGGTTATTATAAATAAGAAAATTAGAAAAGGAACATGATTTTAATCATGAAAGAAAATACCAAAAGTGATACGAAAACTGAGAAATATATTCCAAAAACATGTTTGATGTAAAATTAGAAGAAAAGCAGTTTTCTTTACTTAAAAAAGCATTAGAAAAATTCAAAGTTTGATTAATCAATTATTATAAAGGAAACTTATAAAACTAAAAATAACCTATTTCTCCATAAATGTAATTATAATTGAATTCAACTATTTAGAAAATGTATATGTCTCTCTAGTTTCATTAGGATCAAGGAAAATGCTTACATAAATATTTAGTCGCGACTAGGCTCTCATAACTAAAATCCAAGATGGCGGCGGTAGGGTAAATGTACGAGTTCCGGATGAAAAATGAATTTATTTAAATTTATTAAAATGTAATATATTCTCATGTGTTTTCATATTCTCATAGGCAGTCATAGTAAAATATATTGAGGCACAAAACAGTTTAATTGATTTTACAACTCTTTAAAATTAGTACGTTTTATGTGCATTCTGCGAAGACTAAGTTATACGTGTTATTACAAAAAATATTTAAAATATTTAAAATTCCATTAAAATTATAGGAAAGTATTTTATTTTTATACTTTTAACATAATACACTTCAGTCTTTTAACTTGTTCATAAATAACGGATTTCATAGACTTCAATACGTTTTAGGAAAGACAGTTTTCGATTTATTGGCGGTCATTATATGTATATATATATATGTATATATATACATATACATATATATATATATATATATATCTATATATATATATATATATATATATATATATATATATGTATATATATCCACACCTTACTTTTTAAAGAAAATATGATGCATTGAAATACAAAATTGTATTAATTTAGATCTGTCGATAATTCTTCAAATTATTGCAAGTATATTTTCTACCTATGAGTGTTCATTAATTTACAATATACACTAGTGCTTTACCATACTTATATATGTATAGGATAATCATAATATTATTGCCGAAGAATTGATATTCTATCCGATAAAATATCGAATATACTTAGCTTAATATTAGATAGTATTCCTGTTTTAAGAAACGTACGACTTGGAATAATGATACATAATACCTTCATTTTAACTCCAAAATGCCGATGGTAATGTTCAATGAAAGCGGAAAAAACCGAGAGACGTTCAAGATTTCAACAATTTCGCTATTAGGAAACTAAATATTGGATTCGTTATACCAATAATGCTTACCTGCCCTCAGGAGACTCAGTATCACTCTTCAGCTAGTTTCAAATCAACGTATTGTTCCACAAGAATAGTGTTTAGCTGAGGAAGTTAGACAACAAATAAAATGCAATCGTAATTTATCACAAACTTTCGTCACGTATCTATCATATATGTACAGAGAAATTATTTTCCGAAGTTCTGCCGTCCTATGTCAATATTATTGATTGGCAATCAATACGTAAACATTTCTGTAAGGCTATAATACTTGCATTTCTTACACATTTCTGGAACAATCACAGATGATATGAAGTTTAATAGTATCATCCCCCCAAAAAAGGGCACAATTGAAATTACATGTTATCTATCTTGATCTGGCGAATTCATACGGTTCATTTCGCAGTATTTAATCCGAATGTCTATCGACCTTTTAAAATGTTCTGTAAAGGTTGGTGATATTATGATCAAATATATTAATTCAGCCTTCATAAAATCTATCGTAAAAATGTGCATCAAAGCAGCCATCACTTGAGGCCAGCATTATGATCGGTTGTGTGATTTCTCTACCATTTTTTTGTTCTGGAAATGAAAAACATATTTCGCGGTGCAAAATATACGCAAGTTATGCCGGAAGATAATCTTATTCTTTCTCCGTGTACAATTTTTATGAAAGTAATAGCTATTTTTCTTCCATCCAACGATGATTTGGACAAGTTACTACAAAAAATATCATGTTTTTTGCATGGTCTGAAATAAAGACTAAACCAAAGAACGTAACATCTATTTGTTATTCGGATAAATCCATTTCAAATTAAGGGGGAGGCAGGATCCGAACAATCAGATTGATTCCAGTTAAAATCACATTGACTGATAGACATAGAGGGGCACAGGTCCTTAAATTAACTTTAACGCCTCAAATATAACTGAAAAACTGGTCTACCTGGAAGGATAAATGCTTCTTGTTAGCAACTTAGTTTGCTAACTCGCATGTTTAGCTCTTAGAGATGTATTTGCTTGGATTTTTTTTACATGGGTGTCACCACTTTCAAGGCCCGGAAACCAATCGGGGTTAAGGGTTATTGCGTGTAGAGTAATCAATGGGATAGTATCGTAGCTATCGTTAGTATTGGAGATTTGATGGAGTGTCTTACTTAAGGGAGCTATTCATCAGGAATTCGTTTACGTTGGACTTGAAGATATGCAAGTTGTAGTCAGGTGGGAAACAGACAAACGGAAGAGAATTCCATAGCGTGCAATTCTAAGAAAGAAGATTTTTTATGGAATATACGTTTTGATTTAGGCACAGATAAAGAGTGGGGGAAATTACTGACAGTGGTTTCAGCTAGATGGGTGTTTATCGTGAAAGATTGGCGAGGGGGGACCAAAGACTGGAGCTCGGACAAGCACTTTCAATGGAAATAACGATAAAAAAGACAGGCTCTTCTGTGGGAGAGAGGTTGCAGGGAAGAGAAAAGGGCACCCCACTAAGCCAGGAACTCTATTTTGTAATATGTCAAGGATGGGTATGCTGTATTTAGCAGCTCCTGCCCAGATATGGCAGCAGTACTTTATCCTTGGACGTACTTGGCTTTTATACAGATAGAGAATTGCATCAGTAGGGAGATATCTTCTGGAGCAGTAGAAGGATCCACCATTTTTCCAGCGACCTGGGCAACATGTTTGATGTACATGTTCCATTTCAGATCAGGGGTAAAGGTCAAACCCAGAAGCTTGTCAAAATATGGAGCCTCCACAAGATGAGAGCCATGCATTTCAATTGATGCCAGATGGGGATCAGAGCGTTGATGATGTAAAGATAGGAGCTTGGTTTTAGGTGCATAAAAAGTAACCAGCCTCCGCTTCCCCCACTGAAACACGATCTCAACATCAGAGCAGAGAGAACCAGAGAGAAATTTGTCATTTACGGCCTTAGATGTGCTACCATAGACGGTCGTGTCATCAGCATAGATGTCACCGAATGATTTAAGTATGTGTTCTGGGAAATCATTGATGTAGATCACGAAGAGAGTTGGGCCCAGGATGGACCCCTGAGGGACTCCAGTATTAATGTTATGGGTTTCTGATTTCTGCCCATCAACCACTACTCTTATGAGCCTATCGGAGAGAAATGATTCAATGATTGAGAAAACATTTCCAGTTATACCGTAGCTGGAAATCCTGTGAAGTAGACCCTTATGCCACACCTTATCAAAGGTCTTTGATATGTATACAATGAAAATCATCACATATTAGATTTATGATGACTGATCAAGTTTTTTATGCTAATATCTAAATATTGTTATTATCGTATATATTTGTGTTAAACACACTTTTTATATCCTTATTTATAATTAAAACCTCAGTAACGTAATCAACTCCGTATATTTCTGGGGCGTTATTAGTAATATCTCCTCATTGTATTGCAAATAACAATCCAATATATAGAATATATCGATTATATAATTTCATGAGGTATTCCATTTTATCTTTTTTTTTGTTTTCGGATTGTTGTTTGTAATTTCAAATGTCGATCGGTCTATCGTAATCTTAATTAGAAATTTATTCATACGTAAAAACAGAAAGAATTTAACTGCAATATTAAATGTATATATGAAAAAAATGGAAAACATTTAGACAATTACAAATATTATTATCTGATGTAGTTCTTTTTCACAAACGTCCATACTTTGCAATTTTTATATGAACATTTTCTTGGTAATAAACTTTGTCATCTAAACACATACGCCAGTTTGAACAATATCGTATCACCTGAACTGTTTTATGTTGTTAGTTACCAATTAATATCAATTATTTTTCTGTTTTTACATGCGATTCACATAATTAATCAAATGCCCGAATTCGATTATATCTGTCGTTCAAGCAATACGGAGATTGGTTGATAAATAGGCTATTATTAGTGTCATATACACGTACGGTTAGCAGCTTCATTTTACTTGATTGATAGTTACACAGCTTGATTGTAAATATTTCCAGTGGTTCTAATTAGGCGAATTTAACTGTACATTAGAACAACTATTTTTGATTTTGAAAAAAAAAAAATGTCGTTGGAAATTGGTCTTACTAATAATGTAAGATATGCCCAATTTTTTTTATAAGAATTAATAGAATTACCAAACTAAATTATAAATTTATAAAGCACACACTTATACGCGCCCACGCACGCACGTACACCCATACATATATGCATATATATATGTATATATATATGTGGGGGGGTGGGGGTGTAGGTGGGTGCGTGTGAGTGTATGTGTATGTGTGTGTGTAAATGGTAGTTTGCTTGAAGCATTTCTGGTAAAGGAATATATGTAAGTTTGAAACTGAATGACGAAGACAAAAAAAGAAAAGGGTAATACAGCCATGAGAGTGAATGAGAGAAGATTGATGTAAATAAAGACAGCGAGGATGAAGTAAATAGTAGAAAATCCGATGAAATAAACACAGAAAAAAAGTAAATATGAATATATATAAAAATGAAGAATATTAAGGCCACAAAATATAATAAAATGAATTAGCTCCCTTGCACCATAATACATATAAATACAAAAACAAAATTAAAAAAGAAACAATATAATATATATAAATAAACTATAATATATATACGAGTAAAATTTTAAAAAAGAAGAAAGAAATGGAAAAATAAAAATAAATACATTTAAGTACAGTAATCTCGATTACAACATAGCGTACACAAATTTTATGGCAATACTATTAAAAAAGTCTATGCTGCGTTGCTGATTTAAAACAACAAGTAAAGATCTCAAATAAATAAACAAATCATATTATCATAATAGGATAATAAATTTAACCACGGAAAGTTTCTAATATAAAAATAAGGAAATAAACAATGTTATCAATAAAAGAATAGTACCAATAAATAATAATAATAATAACAATAATAATAAAAATAATAATAATAATAAAAATAATAATAATAATAATAATAATAATAATAATAATAATAATAATAATAAAATATTTCCAGTTAACTACAGAATAAACTAATCACATCTGAATGCGGTTTTAGCCACTTGCCGAGTTTCTAGTCCCTTTCGCTATCTTGAATATACTCTCATTTGCTTTTTGAAAGCGAGGAGTGCTTTCCACCGAAATTAATAAAGGTTCCATACGAACAACGGGCGTTATATACACTGGGCATACCAGTAACTTGGCTTGAGATGATTATATGATTATTAGGGAACGAGTGATGACTGAATAAATAAATACATATTTCCTAATCGAACCCTCCCGTCTTTTTATTTGTTTGTTTTCCTTTCTTTGCTGTTGTGGATATATATATATATATATATATATATATATATATATATATATATATATATATATATATATATATATATATGTATATTGTATCTACGTTACTGCCACGCTTTGGCCTTGTTAATGGGGAGCTCTTTATTTGGTTAGTCAAATAACGAATTTCACGGAAAAGGACCGTCGTGTGTATATAGAGACAATAAGTGCACAATTTGATGTCAGTGTGGGAACTGTACGCACAATTATTTGCGAAAAACTGAAGATGCGGAAGATTTGCACAATGTTTTTTTTTACACAGTGATCACCACTTATCAAGGCCCGGAAGCCACTCAGGGATAAGGGTTATTGCAAGTACATTACGTTAGTGTGGAGATTTAATGAAGTGTTTACTTAAGGGCGCGGTTCATTAGGAATTTGTTAACGTTGGACTTGAAGACATCCAAGTTGTAGTCCGGTGGGAAGCAGGCAGACGGAACAAAGTTCCACATGCGTGCACTTCTTAGAAAGAATCTTTGTTCATGGAATCCGCGTTTTGATTTAGGCACAGATATACAGTGGGGGAAATTTTTCACATTGGATTCAGCTAGACGGGTGTTTTTCGTGAAAGTTGGCGAGGGGGGGCCAGAGATTGGAGTTCAGACGAACACCTGCCATGGAAATAACGATAAAACAAGGATATGCTCGCAACGTCTCTTCTGTGGGAGAGAGGTTGCAGGGTAGAGAAAAGGGCGTCCCCCACTAAGCCACGAAGTCTATTTTGTACTCTGTCAAGGCAGGATAGGCTGTTTTTAGCAGCTCCTGGCCAGATATGGCAACAGTATTCCATCCTTGGACGTACTTGGCTTTTATATAGATAGAGAAATGCATCATTAGTGAAATATGTTTGTCACAAGGGTTCGCAGACAGAAATACGCCATGACAGCAGGGAGATGGTTGAGCTGATCAATTCAGATTCCAGTCCAGACCTTGCTCCCTGTGAATTTTGGTTATTCCCTAAGTGAATTTTTAGAGGCTGTCAATTGAGATGAAAGAAACTTGCTCACACAAGAGTACTTCCATAGGGCCTTCTAGAACGTTAAAACAAGTGCATTGCAGCCGGGGGGGATTACTTATTACAAGAGTTCGATGTGTGTACTACCAATAAAAGTGCCACACGAAAAAAGTTTGGAAACTTATTGAGGGCACTTCGTAAATGGATTTTTGATGGCCTTTTAAATAAAAAAAGTCTATAAGTGAACTGCATGTTAATATGTTAATAACGAGTCCGGTAAATATATATATATATATATATATATATATATATATATATATATATATATATATATATATATATATATATATATATATATATTATGACACTATATATACATATTTCAAGGTCGTACCATTGGTTTCGATACACCGAAAACAGTAATAATATACTGTGGAAAATCGGTATAATCTCTTCGGCGACAAAGACTAATCTGGAACTAATGCAAAATGAACGAACATAGAAGAAACGCTAGACGAGCGTTTAAGACTCAGAATTTCACATTTAAAAAATATCGTTTTAAAACCGACGCCAACAGATTATGATTATAGAAGAAAGAAAGGAAGAAAGTGTGTGTGTGTGTGTGTGTTTGTTTGTGTGCTTGTGTGTGCGCGCGTGCGTGTGTGTGTGTGTGCGTGCACGTGTGTGTGTGTGCATGCATAGCGGGGAAGGGGGTGATATGGAAAACTCTCTAAAAAATATAAAAGTCCTGTTAAAGCCATATCAATAAATAAAAGTAGGACAGTTAACGATAATAAATAATGAGAAAGGCATGAATATATTAATATGATTTTTTAAAATTTTTAAATCATTTAAATTAATTAAATTAAATAAAATAAGGATAAAGATAAATAAGGTAAATTTAATAAATAAATAAAAAATAAGAACTTTAAAAGAATTTTTAATTTTTAAAAAATATTAATATTTTAATTATGAGAGAATAATAGTGAATGGAGAAATTTAAGATAATTAAAATAATTAAAGGAAATTAATCAATATTAAAAGACTTAACAACTATCAGATGCCAAGGTTGTGGGGGGGAATAGTTTCTCTATAAAGGTTATCCTTATTATTGGGGGTTTATATGGTAAAGTTAAGGATATTAGGTGGTGAGAAAGGTTGAGATATGAGTAGAAGAGAGTTGGTTTGGAGTTTAGCATGAGAGGTGAATGTGGAATTTAGGTGTCTATGCGTGAATAGGGTGTCTTTGTGTAAATAGGGGGTGTGATAGTAAGGAGGTAAGGTGGCGAGGAATGTTGAGGTATGATTAGAAGAGAGATAGTTTGAGGTTTAGAGTGAGAGGTGAATGTGGTATTTAGGTGTCTATGTGTGAATTAGGAGTCTTTGCTTTATACATTAATATACAATCATGCCATCCACCTCGTGTTTTCAGGAACCTTGTCCCCAGCATCAGCAGAAGAATCTCCAACCTTTCATCTAGCAGAGAGATTTTCCAACAAGCTGCGCCATATTATAACAGAGCGCTCCGAGAAAGTGGATACCAGGAGGATATTTCATATACGCCCAATCCACCCACCAGACAGCGCAGACCCAACAGATCCAGGAACATAATTTGGTTCACCCCTCCGTTCTCCCTCAACGTCAGGTATAATATAGGTAGACAATTCCTTCTTCTAATAGATAAGCATTTTCCACCCACAAACAAACTCCATAAAATCTTTAATAGAAACACCATCAAAACTAGCTATTCCTGCTGTCCCTCAGTCGGCTCTATCCTGACATCTAAACACCCAATCCCTATTAATCCCCCCTAACCCTCGCTGCTCATGCAGGGGAGGAGATACCTGTCCTCTGGGAGGAGGCTGCACAATCAAATCTATCGTTTACCAGGCCAAAGTCATTCCTGAAAATAACCCAGGTAAAGAAGAAATCTACATTGGAATGACTCAGGGTACCTTCAAGCGGAGGTTGTATGCACATAACTCCACTTTCAAATATCCCCAAAAGAAATTTGACACATCTTTAGCCACCAAGATTTGGTCGCTTAAAGAATCTAATACTCCATATAAAATAAAATGGTCGATCATGGATATTAAAAGATCTTACGACCCAACCTCCAAGACCTGCTCACTTTGCACTACTGAAAAATTTAGGATCCTTCAGGCTATCAATATCCCATCCATAGCCTGTATGAATATTAAAAACGAAATCTTCAGACAATGTCCCCACAAAAGAAAATTCCTCCTCGCCAAATGGCCTAACAACAGCATAACTTAACCGATTCTCACCACATTTACACAAAGACTCCTAATTCACACATAGACACCTAAATACCACATTCACCTCTCACTCTAAACCTCAAACCATCTCTCTTCTAATCATACCTCAACATTCCTCGCCACCTTACCTCCTTACTATCACACACCCTATTTACACAAAGACACCCTATTCACGCATAGCCACCTAAATTCCACATTCACCTCTCATTCTAAACTCCAAACCAACTCTCTTCTACTCATATCTCAACCTTTCTCACCACCTAATATCCTTAACTTTACCATATAAACCCCCCCAATAATAAGGATAACCTTTATAGAGAAACTATTCCCCTCCCCCACAACCTTCGCATCTGATAATTGTTAAGTCTTTTAATATTGATTAATTTCCTTTAATTATTTTAATTATCTTAAATTTTTCCATTCACTATTATTCTCTCATAATTAAAATATTAATATTTTTTAAAAAATTAAAAATTCTTTTAAAGTTCTTATTTTTTATTTATTTATTAAATTTACCTTATTTATCTTTATCCTTATTTTATTTAATTTAATTAATTTAAATGATTTAACATTTTTAAAAATCATATTAATATATTCATGCCTTTCTCATTATTTATTATCGTTAATTGTCCTACTTTTATTTATTGATATGGCTTTAACAGGACTTTTATATTTTTTAGAGAGGTTTCCATAACACCCCTTCCCCGCTATGCACGCACACACACACACACACACACACACACACACACACACACACACACGCACACACACACGCACGCACGCGCGCGCACACACACACACACTTTCTTCCTTTCTTTCTTCTATAATCATAATCTGTTGGCACGGTTTTAAACCGATATTTTTTTAAATGCGAAATTCTGAGTCTTAAACGCTCGTCTAGCGTTTCTTCTATGTTCGTTCATTTTGCATTAGTTCCAGATTTTTCTTTGTCCCCGAAGAGATTATACCGATTTTCCACAGTATATTATTACTGTTTTCGGTGTATCGAAACCAATGGTACGACCTTGAAATATGTATATATAGTGTCAGAATAAATATTGTATCTTCAGCTCTCACGTCTACGATCGAGCACTTTATTGGATTTTTTTACATCACCCCTGGACACGCTATATATATATATATATATATATATATATATATATATATATATATATATATATATATATATATATATTCGGTGGATCTGTAAATTAATAAACATGTAATTTAATATATTTTATATTTTTATGATTATAGAACATTAGCTTTAAATTCCACTAAAAATAACATAAAATTGTTAATAAAATAAAATAAAGACGCTTTCAGTAGAAAGGCTACGCAAATTAAGAGAAACTGAACTGATATGAAAAATGAAAAAATAAAAAATAAAAATAAAATGAAACATGAAAAGGATAAATAAATTAATAAAATAAAAAAGAAAGAAAAAAAGAAAAGAAAATGCTTACACGTAATAAGTTAGCGAATAGAAGAGAAGATATATATATATATATATATATATATATATATATATTAAACTGAAGTAAATATAACTAAGTAAGGAGAGAGGTTGCTTATAGAGAGAATGCATTATTTGTTTTACTACACTACAACTCCCAATTGCATTAAAACAGATAATGTATAGACTTAAATTACATTACATTTTTATTTAATTATAAACCGAACCCCAAAAATATATATGAAAATAATATCACTTAAACATATCAATTGAATGCTTATTAATAAAATTTCAAATAGAATCTTAATTCCTAACTCTAAAAAGTATTTAATAAAATCAAAGAAATATTATGATAATATGGTAATGATATTGGAAATGTACACATATTCAAATGAACACAAACCCTACTATTTATAAAGTGTAAATAGAAATAAATTCACTAATTTATTTTTTAGTAGCATTTTTAAAAGAAGAAGCAATGAAATAAACCTTACAACCAATAATCATAAAAAGTACGGTACATTATTAATAGTACGACATCGCATGAGGAACGAAGGAATGTGGTTAGCACTGATTATGATAGATTGCCTAAACTACCAAATAGTGATATAAAACAGTAGTAATTAAAATAGTTATAGCTAGAAAAGCTACGACAGGAAAGACGCTCTTATTTAATTATCTATTAAGAGAGAAGGTTAACCCAGTATACTTAAGAAATGTTATTGGGCAATGCATAATTATTTTGTTAAAATGCGATAGGAACTTAACAACTTTATAGATACAATAAATACAGTGTAACTTATTCCACTACCATGTATCTTAAAATAAATGTAAATGATATAAACCAGGTGAACATAAATATGGAAAGATAAATGCCCATTAAAATATTACTAATGTTTGACAGAAAACACTGTATATAAGTGCAACGTAACAATTAGGCGGGTTCAATTCAGATATTGTAACATTCTGATAGCAATTTTGCATCCACCTTGTTTCTGTATAAATAAATTCTATATAGCTGTCATCTTATATAAAAGTAATTAAAAAAAATGAAGTCTTCATTAAATAGACTCGCTTCGTAAAATAAAAGAAATGCACTCATAATAAAGAAGTATGTACCAGCTTGTCAGCGTGGACATAAACACACAGTGGTAATAGTATGAAAGGTGTAATGAGACAATAGAGAGTTGGTTACATAAGGTCAAATATAAGTATTATGAGTACAAATGACAATTTTGAAACGATTATATATAGAGAAACCATGATAGATTCAACGAGGAGAGTATAATTTAATCTTTTTTATACTTTGTTTGAAAACAATGCAGTATAATAAGTAAATATATCACATATTATTTGTGTGACACCACCGAGCCACACGGACCCAAAATTGTGTTTCCTGCTATTGTCATTAATCTTCTCATTGCCCTGTCGTCGACTGTTACGAAGTGACGTCTGTCGGTTAGGCACACAATCTCTCGAGTATCAAAATGAAACAGGAACGTAAATGCAGACTCCGACGCTTTACATACGAGATGCCTTAAATAATTTTCCAGAGCTTTTTGTATGGAAACCTTTATTGATAGTAAACGTGAGAAAACTGTAGTCCTTTTGAAGTAGTCTCTTCCGGGTGTTGTACTGTTCCAACAAGTTTTGAAGGCCTCATGCAATCTCTCCTGTGTCAACATGTCTAGGAGCCTCGTCGCGGCCTCTTTCATCTCAGCAATTGTTTCATATCGTCAGACTCGTTGGTGTTTTCTTGAGCTTGAGCTAGCAGAAATAACGTGATATTAAGATGGAAACGTAAAGAGAAAAGATTGGAGCGATCGATCGGTATCACGCAAGCATATCTATGACGAGATTGTGTGAAACCAATAGAGCTATCATTTTAGAAAATTGATTGCCGGATATAGCCAGCGTCGAACCTTCAGTCTTCAGTACATGTTGAGGATTTTTGCTGTCATAGGTTTTAATTATCTACATCAATCCCTCGGTACGTGTTAACTATGTAATTTTCAAACAGGAAAACATAACACACATGAATGAATTATTTAAAAAACTATATTATTTCGTCAACTACGAGTTGTAGTCACATTAGCTTTAATTGTAAGACATCTAAGACAGTTTTATTACGATTGGTTAAGAATATCGGAATTGCGGCGATTAACTCGACTAGTGATATTGATAACTTTTGAAACGAGAAAAGAGCTCTCTGTAGAAAAATATTTTATAGTTATTCAACAAAAATGGCCGACGGTGAGACGGTGAGAAAAAAACAAATGAAGAGTGATAAGAGTGATACAGAAGAACAGAATGAGGTGTGATGTATGATGTAATGCAATCGGATGCATCCATCTCAGCCATAACATATAAACTAAATAGAGATGTTGAAGCTCATCCGACAGGACAACGGATATTATAAATCTAATCAATGTAGGGCAACTAAATGTGTTTACACTTGTTTGCGCGGTTAAATCTCAGCGTGTGGGAATTGTTGATGATAGAATAGAAGTTTCTTTTTGCAGATAAAAAAAAACAAACGTTTATATATATAGCTACAAAAATAAAATAAAATAAATACGCGGACACCCTAATGGAGTTTATTTCAACAGATGGTAACTGAACATCAGCGGGGGGGGGCAACAAACATTTAAAAAAAAACTCAAAAATCTTGCTTTTCCCCTCACTTTTCTTTCTCCTTCGCTTTCGATTTACACTCGTTCTTATAGGCACTGATACAAACTACGGCTATATGTATCCAATGCCTGTTTACATACATGCATATGTATCTGTATATGTGTACACATATAAACTAGCAGACAGATCAAACGTTGCCCTGAAGTGAATGTGTAGCAACGAATGATTCACATTTACAATATTTTTATTGCCATTGAAATCGGTAAAATCGCCAATATTTTAATCTAATCGTTTCATTGATCGCCATAGAAATTGACGCGTATTTGAGCGCTGGTAGGAAAGTCTATGTGTGTTCCCGAAGTGATTTAACACAAAATAATTTCTAATTACAGCACAGGGCAGTTAACTTCTTTTGATTTTATAAAATATATAAATATACAATGGTTTGAATAAAAGTTAAAAATAAAAACTCATGTATCACTGCACATTTGCCCTCTAAACAGAAAAATCCATTTGAAACGCGCCACCGGCCTATCGAAAAAATTACTGGTGATACCGATCGCTCTTATGCCTGTGCGATAATATAACTTCTCAAATGCACTTGAGATGTAAAAATTTATGAAAATTCAACAGTTTCTGCTTAAATTTTATTTTTAGATTATCGATGTTTACTACATATCAGAGGCATTCAAGCACAAAATACATTTAGAAACACTCACCGATACATAAATGTGAAATTGAAAAAAAAATTCTACCGAACCGTTTCGGAGTCTAAAAGGGATGAAGTAACATAAATACACACGTTGATAAAGTCAATACACACACACACACACACACACACACACACACACACACACACATATATATATATATATATATATATATATATATATATATATATATATATATATTAGTTTTTAGAGGATTAATCAGAATCGGGAATCGGAAAAATCGGAGCATCTTGGGTATCGGACTCGTTACCTGAATCGGACAAATTTTAGCCTATTTTCCCGTGGCAAAAGCGATTTCTTAAATTATTGTTTTATTTGATTTTGGTTTAAGAAAAATCTCCTGCTGCATGAAGTAATAATAAAATAATGTATATTTATTGATTTAAACTTTCATTATGGTAAAAAAAATCAAGATCAACCCCTCACAGATGTGTTTTTACGTTTGAGAAAATACAGGCATATTAAAGATGTGTTTTTACGGTGATCGGGACAAAACTACACTTTTATAGGAAAAATTAAGTGATTGATAAAGAATCGGAATCGAAAACAGTAATTGGACTGGAATCGAAAATGAAGTACGGAATCGGAAATTGCATGCTAACGTGAAATCCGAAATAGAAAATTAACAAAAAAAAACACAAAATAAGATATCCAAATACACCTGTACTGCATACATGTAAACGGGCGATAACCACACATTTTCCGATAAGCCTGAAAAATTCTTACAAGAATGAAACTCGGAATATTGTTTGTAGCTTTATTGCAATATATAGGGTGTTTCAAAAGTCTTGGGAACATTAAAAATGCGTATAAATCGTTATGTTCCCAAGACTTTTGAAACCCCCTGTATATTTTCATAACTTACTACCAAGCTCCACCTCTGTATTAAGCATTGTTAAAGGAAATACTAAATAATTTACGCATAAACTTATATCTTCGTATATTAGTTTATCTGCATAAATTAAGTAATCATATATATATATATATATATATATATATATATATATATATGTATATATATATGTATATATATATATATATATATATATATATATATATATATGTATGCATTTTAAATAAACAGATGCAACAATGGTAGATTGGCGGTCAAATATTTCTGGATATCTTTGCGGATAGCGTCTGTCTCAGTAACGTGGATCGGCAGACATTCAACTCAGCGGATGTTGGTTAGATCCAAGGTTTGGGATGAGTGCAGATCAAGCCACACTATTGGATAACTGGAATACAGCGAAACACATTGTCAGTTCATGATTATATATATATATATATGTATATATATATATATATATATATATATATATATATATATATATATCTTTTTTTAAGAATGATCGGTCATTAATCACATACACTTTTTCATGTGTTTTGTACTATATAGATGATATAAGATTTTTTTCGCGTAAATTCCTTATCTTTAATCCTTGTCTGTGTATTTTTTATCAAATAACAAATGATTATTCTCCAAGACTTACCAACGCATAATTCATGTATTTACTGAATATGGTATTTTCGTTGTAGGATAGGTTTTCATTGTTTTTATCGTGTATGAAATAAAATATTTTGAAAAGAAAATAATTTCATGTAAAATAATGTTTTTTCTATTCTATATTTCACAATTTCTTCGATATGCTTTTTGTTGTATCTCAAATGTATGCCATTTAAAAAGGATACTCACGCGAAGATCGCAGATTATAAAAAACATTCCTGTTTTTACCGATGATAGTAAGAGTTGTATGTTTATCGTTAGATAACAATAGCCTACCTATATTTTGAGATAAGGAATGAAAATATATTATCTCTCCAGACAAATTTGGCTCGTGTTAGATTGTTTAATTAGAACAAACCACGACCGTGACCTCGTAAAATTTAAAAATAAAACGACAAAATCAGAAATAAATATCTGTCTACATCCTGCACCTACCTTTTTGCGAGCCCTTCTCCATTAAACTGCATAGCGAACTCTTATCTATATATTAATACAATAGCGTGTGTGTTTTTTGTGTGTCATTCTTTCTGGCAAATTTGAATGGTTGAAATTTTATTCTGGAATAGACATTTAATGTCGGAATACATTTACGAACGCTCTAGGTTCTTATAGATTAGCATGTTCTCACTGGTATATCTGTTTTTAATTCTTTAAAAATTAGGGTTCATCTTTAAAAAGTTGTTAAGAAGTAATTGATTTTAAGTTATTCCGTAAAAAGAAAAACAAAGTCTAACACATCTCTCGGCCGGAGGGGACGAAAAATTGAGCAGTTTTGGGTTTTTTTTTCATTGTTTATTTTTTTACATTTGTTTATTGAGGGAGAGAGAGAGAGAGCCAAATAGCGAGCGGGAGAGAGAGAGAGGCTGATGTTTTCGTTCATATATTATTACTCCTACTAAAACGTTATGAATCCTCAACTTTCATGAAAATCCTTGACCTTACAAACCAAAAAATCGACACGTTATTAGCGAAACGAAACCTGTTTTGTACATAAAATATTTTCATAAAAACATTAACTCTAATATATATATATATATATATATATATATATATATATATATATTAAATGACAGTTTCTTTTTCTAAATAAATTATTTTTATTACAACATTGTTTTAACTAAAATAGTTTCATGAAAAACTGTGTTTAGTACATAAAATATTATAATCTATATTATAATACGATAGCGTGTGTGTTATTTTCTGTATCATATTTAATTTTTCCTCTTCCGAGTGTCTCTTGTTTAATTGGTATGTCTTTCTATTTATTTTAATAAATAATTTTACCAAGAATTCTTCATCAGTTTCGGTTTCGGTTTTGATTATAACTGTAAGAACTCAAGTTATATATATATATATATATATATATATATATATATATATATATATATATATATATATATATATATTAATTCATTCTTATTTTCTTCATATGTTTTGGTTTCGGTTTCGATTCAAGCTGAAGCACACAAGCTATATAGATATATTTTTATTTTTTAAATCACAGGTTTATAATATATAAGAATGGATCGAGAATTGACTTTTAAAGTAATATATACGAAATCTGCATGAATTAAAATATCATATTTAAGCATATTTTACGACCATGCTATGCCGTGATTCCCTGCTAGCTTAGATATATACTTTTGCAATTTTAACAAAAGAACTACAATAATATCAGGGTGTCTCCATTTACGCTGAACATCCAAAAAATGCCAACATCAATATATTACGTATGAAAGAGTCCACTGTGGAATTTCCACAGGTCCTACTAGTTATTATTAAGCTCTGACTGTTTTCTTCCATTAAAATATATGCATAAGGTTTTAAGAAGTGGAAGTATAGTAAGGTGGGTATAAAATTTAGAAAATAAAAAGGAATCTTCACTTGCGTTGTAATAGACTTCTTATAATTGATATGTCTTTCGTCTACAATATAGAAATGCAGGAGAGAAGGGTGGGATATTGTATAATATTTGGCTGATAATCAATACAGAGAGACGAATACAAGAGTGATGAATGGGGTAAAATAACGGAACATCTAATCAACATGAAATTTTAGTAGATAACTGTTCTTGTTTATATTCTAAAATATGATTGGCATTTTTATTTACAGAGAGATGCAATTTACTTCCCTGCTATAATTTTCTGTTCTTTGTTCACACCCACTCAAACGCACATACACAAATGTTTATATATATATATATATATATATATATATATATATATATATATATATATATATATATATATATATATATATATATACATAATCAATTATAAAAATATGTGGCAATTTCTATATGACGATTAGATTTAAAAGGCAATTAACATCATTAAAGAAAATCGCAGAATATGTTCCGTTTTTTATTTACTTATTTTCAACGAAATTTATTACAAGCAAAACAATGAATGGCAAAAAATAGGCAGAAGGGCACTCAAAAAATCGGGTAGATGTTGTCTATGGTCAGCCTGGTCACTCCACCTTTGCTAACCTATGCTGATCCATGCTAAAGTTTGCATTCATCACAATACCTCCAACATGTGGGAACGTTACAGAAAATAATATAAATTTTAAACTTGAGACCTCTACACTGGCAAAGAGTCGATGTCTTTATCCCTCTTCGGTCACAGTCATCGGATTTTAATTTTTCCTATCACATCTGATCATTATCTTCAACCTGTGCTTGAAGAAGGGGACCAGATTATAATCGGCAAAAGAGTAAAATCTTCGCTTGTCTTGAACTCTCCAACTCCATATCATCATTTTTTCTAAGACCGGGATTGCAAAACACACCATTTGTTTCTTCTTATCCAACCTCGTTGACATACGCGCAGTAGCGTCTGAGTACACTGCCTTCGAAGAACGCGTATTCCGGCGTTTCCTCAGCTAGGGTCCTGCAAAGAGGACATACTGAAAACCTAACGTTAGGTACTTTTCAATATGACATTGAGGGGCAACACATTTCGGGCCAATCGCTGGGTCAATGAAAACTGAGAATTATTGAAATGACTCAAATCTGGAGCCCAGCTCCACCGGGAGCAAATCTTCTCCTTCGATAACACTAAAAACTATACGTGCAAGTCGACGGTACCCCTTTACTAGTTCCTTTTATATTTCCTTTCTAGTCAGCCGTTGAAAGTCGCTGAACCTTGGAAGGTTCCTCAACGCGGTACTCTTAAGAACTTCATGTCGATCCACGACTTTCGAGGTGCCCCGATCTTGTCGTCGAGAATGAGATCGGGAAAACGGTCTCGACCTTGGGGGTTCCACGCAGACTTTTCTGTCAAGGTTTAACCTAGGAATGCAAGTGTCTCGGGTTTCAGATAAAGGTAAGTGGCGCACGCCTCCGTCCTGCCCTTCATAAATAGTATCTTTTTAACACACGATTCGACCGCGACTTCGACCTTTGATTTACCTCTGACCAATTCTTTTTCCAGTTGTTGTTACCGTCCGAACCACACCTCGAGGATCCGAACCGGGCCGTCGGTCTAGACGAAGGAGATGTGAAGAGAATCGGTACAAGTCAAGGCTTCCAAACTCAGACCGGTCGATATGCTGCAGTTCATATTGGACCACGGGAGGCCTCGATGTCTCGCAAACTTCACAGCAAGACGGTGATATCATCTGGCTCTCGTTTCGCCAGGCAGAGCTATCTCGCGAAGAACCGGACTTACTCGACGTCGCCGAAATGGCATAAAGCAGGGGGGGGGGCAGAAGACGGCCCTGAGGTACGGACCGGGAATTAGAGAAGGGATTCGAACGGTGTCTGTTTACTTGTACCACTGGCGTCGCAGCGCGGTACACTACGCAAGTCCATTTGTAGAAGCCTACTTTAAATCCCGCGGCCTTCAGGAAGCTTTAGGCAGATCCAAATTGATCAGCGCGGCTTCCCTGTCGTCTTCTATTCCTCCCTCAAAGATTGTTTTGATAAGATGAAGGTTGCTTTGAATACATCTCAATTTCACGTCAGAGTTCTGCTCTTGTTCGATCGATTCGCCGATAACAAATACCATTTGATAGTCTTTGCTCAACATTTGTAGCCCTGTGTATAGCAATGTTATGGGCATGTAAACGTCTAATTCTTTCCTGCTATGCTTATCCATTTTCCTCAGCAATGTAGTCACTCACTTAATTATTGATCCGGGATAGAACTCTCGTCAAACCAGTGGTTTCACACATCCGTAGAATCAGTATCAACATGGGGTGCTTTTTCGGCTGCGCCTGCTACTTCAACTGCTGCTGCTTCGGCTGCTGCAGCTGCTTTGGTTTTTGCTGCCCCTTCTCTGCTGCTGCAGTTATTGCTACGGCTGCGTTTGTGGCTGCCGTGGTGTGTTTGTGCCTGCTGCTGCTTTACAATCTGTTGATGCAGCCGTGGGTTCTGTCGTCGCTGCTGCTACCTCATCTTTTCTTTTTGTGGCAGCGGCTGCTGTTGTTGCTGCCGCTGTTACTACCTTGAAGCGGGTGGTGGGCCGCCGTGGAGATGGTTGATGCTTTTCTGTGTGACCCGCCACCTTGCTCCGTAACCTTCGGGGGTTTAGCCAATCTCGGGGCGGGTGGTAGGGCCATCTCTGCCGGGGCGTCTTTGGCGCCTTCTTGGACGGGTTTCGGGGCATCTTTTGCTGCTTGCTGGTTGGATGCCAGTTTCTTGGGGAACTCTTTGGCCAGGAGTCCCTGTTTCTGGAAAAACAAGCAGTTCAGAATGCACCCTCACCGACCACGGTCATGTTTTAGTATTCAGAATATTATAGTAATTATACTTGTATTTTGATGGCATTCACTCAAGTGGATTAAGCCACTCCAAAGTTAATTATCCGCATCCCTAATTAAACAAATCTTGCAGGGCAGCATACTTAGAGGACACGAGGACCAGTCACAACTTCCAAGTCAGCGTTGACCTTTGCGATACATGTACTCACTTAACTACCGCACATTTAACGCTAGGATGAGTTCAGTGTTAGTGGTATTTCCTTTTAAAGGCAGTCAGTATTAGTGCTATTTCTTTTTAAATACAGCAATTATATCTCATAGGATATGCGAATCTCTCGACGGAGGCTTCCTCTCTAGGGCAATCGCTCTTGACATATCAAAGGCCTTTGATAAGATATGGCATAAAGGACTACTTTACAAGATCTCCAGCTATGGTATAGCTGGAAATGTCTTCTCAATTATTAAATCATTTCTCTCTGATAGGTTGATAAGTGTAGTGGTTGATGGGCAGAAATCAGAAGCTCTCAGTATTAGTGTTGGAGTACCTTAGTGGTCCATCCTGGGTCCAACTCTCTTCCTAATCTACATAAATGATCGTCCAAATCACATCCTTAAATCATTCGTAGATATTTATGCTGACGACACTACAATCTATGGTAGCACATCAAAGACCGTAAACGACTAACTTCTCTCTGAGTCTCTCTCCTCTAATCTTGAGCATGTTGAGGTTGCTGGTTACTTTTTATGCATCTAAAACCAATCTTCTATCTCTACACCATTTACGCTCTGATGCCAATCTGGAATCGATTGAAATGAGTGGCTCTCGTCTTGGGAATGCTTCATGTTTTGACAAGCTTCTGGGCTTGACCTCTACTCCCGAACTGCAAGGGAACACGGATATAAATCCATTGCCAAGGCTGCTAGGAAAATAGTCGGATCCTTCTACTGCTTTCATAGATATCTCACTCCTGATGCAATTATCTACCTATATAAAAGCCAGTTACGGCCAACGATGGAGTATTGTTGCCACATCGTGGCAGGAGCTTCTAGAAGTTTAAAATAGACTTCGTAGATTGGTGGAGTTACCTTCTTCTCTTCCCTGAAACGTCTTTCCCACAGAAGAGACGTTGCGAGCCTGTTTCTGCTTAATCGTTATTTTCATGGATAATGCTCAGCTGAGCTCTAGTCTGTGGTTCCCCCTTGCCAAACTTTCACGAAAAACACTTGTCTAACCAACCCCACTATAAATAATTATCCTTACTCTTTATCTGTGCAACAACCTAAATGAAGATTCCATGACAAAAGCTTCTTAGAACTGCACGCCTGTGTAACTCTCTTCCGATTGACTGCTTTCCAGCTGACTACTATTTGATTGTCTCTAAGTATAACGTAACCAAGTTCTTGATGAACGGTTTCCACTAAATATATTTACTACGCTAAAATCACATTGACTCATGTATACCTATTGCCCCTAATCCTCGAGTGGCCTCCGAGCTTTGATAAATGGCAATTCCTGTGTAAAAACCAGTTGACAGACTATGAAGGGTGTGCCTACACTATGTAGGTATCTTCATAAGAAGTGATGTCTAAAGTTTAGTAAACTTCCATCCTGCATGGATTATAAAGTTTGTCACTTGCCTGATATTCGCATGCTAAGGAGGCGTCAAAGACACAGCCAATCACGCATTTCCAGGAATGGCCAAGTTTCACACCCATAAAGAAGAATACCGTTTACAAAGACTTGAAGGATTCTGGGGTTTCTCATTTACTGGATTTTTTTTTCGCGATCAAAAGCGGTTATGTAGCTAACAGAAAGCAGAATACGCTTTGTCGATTTGAATATATTTTCCCTGCGATGAAACTATAAACGAGGCAACTAGGCATATTAAAGTTTCAATCTCTTTGCTACTTCCCGATTAAAGGCTTGTAGCGGCAGAAGGATGTTGGCCGAAAAAATATTCGTTTTGAGGGCACTAATCTTTATGCTAACAAACGAAGCTGAACAAATAGTAACCTAAATTTCAGTTTGTATATCGACTTATGTCTCGTCTTATATTGCTATATCGTTAGCGAACTAGCTCAGTGATAGAACATTCTCATCAAATTGTAAACCTAGAACGCCAACTAGTATGAAGTCTAAGGTTTGGTCAATCATGTTATTGAAAGGAATTGGTGAGAAAACGAAACCTTGATAAGCACTGCACCGGATGCTAAATTTCTGAAAACTATCGCTATAAACGCGGATCCTAGTTATGTTATGTTTTTTATGATATTGTTGATCGACATTCGTGTTAACGGAGTCAAATACCCATACGAAACCAATGAAGCAGTCAATAACCGACTTTGGATAAGACAAGATTTGCATAAAGCTGTGTATAAAACTATGTATGAATGTATATTTCATTGGAAGATTGAATAAACTAGCTACAATAGAGAATTCTTCATGTGTAATAGATCGTTTTTATAATTCCAAATTCATCAATAAAAGAGATAAGAAAAAATTATCGTCCGAGAAAGAGTCATCGATCAAACAAAATTATATGATGCAATTGGTATGTACTATTTAGGTCAATTTTCTTATCACTGTAATTATGTCGTTACTTTTGCGTAATGCTGCGTCACCTTGCATTGACTTGTTGCAAACTTATTGATGTTTATTCGCTGTTTTACATAGCCAATTTAAATATTAAGCTAAGTTTAAGTGTTAACCTTACGTGGAGATTGATAATACGCCCGGCTTCTAAGAAATCCAGAACGATGACGCCGTTCTTGTAGTAGATGACGATGCATACCACATTACCTAGAGATGACTGCGTTTTGAACTTTTCAAACATTTTGGGGAAGTGTAAATAGTTCCATTCCATGGAATACAGTTTGAATTCAGGCTTCTTGCTGCGGCACTATATCTCCCCATCAGTAATGACCGGTTTCCAGAATTAATCACATGTATCTTAGAACTAATTGAGCAACTGTTGAGAGGCATCGCGGCGATACTCTTTTTTTTGTCCTGGCTAAGCATTCGTGAAAAACACCTAGCACACATACATTTTATATTCCAGGAATGAAAACATCGTCTCTGGTGCACTGACCTTCATATTCAACTCTACACTCATTTGATGCCAGGTTATTGTCTTATCGTCGACAATATATTCGTCGAGGCGATTAGTGTTTTCTGAAATGGTGGTTGCGCATGGTAAACTATAACTAAGGCTAGAGAAAGACAAGACGTGGTGACTGAAAAATGATGACACGTTTTCGTAGCAGCATGTAAGCAATACGAGATCGGATTTCTGTTTGCACGCATTATTTTTCTAAAGAAAAATAATATTTCTCCATTACCATAGGATGTAGGACTGAAAATCTTCATAAGTGACTTTTCCTAAAGTAATAAAACTCCTTCATTTAAATAGTAAAAGGACTGAAAATTGAACCCAACAAAATATAGCAACAACGGTGACATTATTTATTAATTAATATCGTATTAATAAAAACTGTATTTAAGTAATGTCATGATATTTTACATATTACTTTATGCATGAAGAATTGTAAAATGGGCACAGGAAGCTTGGTGAGCTGAAACTCCGCTACATGATGTAATAAAGCGCCACCTAAAGGCTATGCCACGAAAAATTGGAAAGAGCTACAAGTATTCCGAAGTTTCTAGCGCGTTCGCCCTCACAAAAGAAAGAAAGAAATTGAAAAAAAATAACGATCAAGTCTGAGCAAAAACATTACTAAAGGCACAACACATGCATTTCTTATGGGGAAACTTTTCACGCTTAGCGTAAAATGCGACACCACCGTAGAATCAAGCACTGAGTTACTGACATATCATCTTCAGCAATGAAGGACTGTGGGATAGTGGTGGTGGTGGTGGTGATGATGATGATGATGATGATGATGATGATGATGATAATTACATATTAACTATTTTGCCTATTGCATTAAAGAGCATCTTTTTTGATATGTTATAAAGGATTTTCAGCCATGCATAAATTATTTGAATATTTATGTTTAGGGATATAATTTAAATTTGTATCGTTATAACGATACAACTTTAAATTTATATTTAGACGATTTATTATTGTGGATGTTATAAAAACGCAAGGCATTATTTTAAACAGCTATATAATCCTGTAATAATTTACAAATTTTAATTAAAACAATGTATTTATTGCGTATTACTTGGCATGAGATAACAATAGGAGATTAAATATAACTATTATATCTACAACCTTTCAGCCGATTTAACTTCCGATCCAGTAGAAATTATGAAAGTTTATGTCGAACTTCCGAAATTCTACAGAATTTTAAAGGGAAGCTTTTATTTTATCGATGACGAGCACTAGCTATTGTTCTATCGGCCAATTATTGATTCTGTTTTTTATAACTAACACTAAGGATAATTCTATTTATATTCAAGATATTTGCTATAATCTTATTATACATTGACATTTATATCCGTTTCCTAAAATGCGGGCTTGAAAAATGTCGAAAATTAATTTGCTCGAAGCATTATTGTAATAACATGGAAGAAAAAACAATATTGTCGTTGTAAAATATTCTTCAGAAATAACGATAAAGCTTACCATATACTATATAAATTTAATACTATTAGAATATTATCGAAATACAAACAGAGATGCTTGTGTATAAATAGTGGGTGTGTGTTCGTGCGGTAATCAAATGACACACTACTTTGCTGAATGAAGCCCTACTGTATGCAATTAATGAGATCTGACTTTGGAGTTCATTAGTTCCTCCAATGAAATAACATATGCCCCGACATATGTAGACACATAACGAATCGAATATCCCATGAGAGTTAACAAGGTGTATTCGCCCATCTAATCGCATTTGGCTCCAAGTTAATGGTTAACGAATTTTGTTTCCTAAATATACGAACTCTGTCGTGTACAATTATTAGAGCCAGACAGTCTACCGCCTGTTTGAACATGTTTCCTTAGCCTTTGTATGTTCGCTAAGTAACTTTGACGAAACTCAAACCACCGACTGTAGCATAGCAATTAGACATGCTTTTTGAATTCTAAGATTGAGTTAAACTCTTTCAATAAACTGTATACTTTGCATTTACCTATCAGAATTGTCTACGCAACGTACTTTCTTTCCTTTTTACCTCTCTCTCTCTCTCTCTCTCTCTCTCTCTCTCTCTCTATATATATATATATATATATATATATATATATATATATATATATATATATACACTTATGTGTCCACTTATTATAAGCATATAAATAAACATATTTGAATGATTTATCTTCACTACAGCTCCTGATACTTCTTGTTCTGTAATATGTAATATACATTAAATTAACCTATATACACTAAACTTGTTAAGGTATTGTTTATTCTGAAGCATATTGCATGCACGCGTTATAGTAAATTAATGTACTGTAATAAACAGTTGTATTTTGTCATATAAAGTGTCAGTAAGAAGTCACTGAAGGGTTTGGAACTTAAATAGATGTTTTCTTTTTAATTTTTGATGGTATCTTTCTGTAATTTTAACGCAGTCTGATGAAAACATTAGGGATTTGTTGTAAAAATATGAAAAATTCACATAATCTCTATTTATTTACAGCATTACATATTTGTGCTCTTTCGAAAACATTATTCAGAACAGCTTTTAACATCTCTTGATTGCGATTGAACTCCCTTATTTCGTTCCTAATGATTATGTAGAGTTTGTGGTCTGTTAATATAAAATATTATTAAGATAGACTATTTTTAAGTTTTCACCACAGAAACATCCGGGCAAATCAAGTGTGGGGAATGATGAGACATTTTAGTAAAAACTATTGACCAATGATTCCATAAAACAATTTCACAAATTGCTTACATTTTTCAAAGCTATACTTTTCCATAATTAATTTCCAAAATATTATCTGTAAAATATCTGTAGTAGAAAAAAATGAGCATTAATGGTAAAATGAAAAGATATTTAACCCTTCACTGGATTTTTACATACCCTGTATATGCGTGTGTGCGTGTGTGCGTGTGTACTTGTGCGTGTGTGTGCGTATGTGCAGGTCTGCAATGTATCTTTTAGAAAATATGTAGTGTTGGTGATTTTTGTTAAAAAATACTAGATTATATCTTAAACAAAATGATAATTAAATCATAAACTATATTAATTGTTAACTTTATTTTTAACTGATAATATTGTAAGGTATATACAGCACTTCTGAAAATGTATAATTTTGAAATCTTGTGAATAGGCTCCAGGACAGAGCACTAGATCCTGAACCCCAGAGTCCAGGATTAAATTCTTTTTTTTTCAGTTCAGTAGCTTTGATGAATCATATGACAACAAAAAGGAGTCAGTACACACACATGTATATATGTGTATGTGTGTGTGTTTGTGTGTATGAAAGAAGGAGTGAGGGGGGGAATAAAGACCAAAGTTTTAATGATGGGTGCCTTACGATCAATGCATACAATTCATAGACATAAAATAACGTATACGGCTAAAGCTATTTGTAAGTTTATTTTAATATTAGGATACGCACGTTTACCATGAGAATAATGAATGATCTTATAATAAAGTGTTTTTCAATCAAACTTCTGTAATTATTAATACGAAGTCAGTATTCTCTATCTTTGGTAATACGTTTAAGGAAAAGAAACATTAACGCCATGCATCAACCTAAAATGGTTAATCATTTCGAAGGGAATCGCTCCTCAAAACATTGTAAACTTCTAGCTTTCTTATTAAAGCAGACTTTAATATGGAGACTTAGGTGTTCGGTATTATATTTCTAACATTCACAGTAACAATATACCAATAAATTAAAGCAGATGGCACAGTTATAAATTTACAAACAATTATACAATTATTCATAAGTCATCCAGCATAGCTCATGCTAAGAATTCCTGCATCGTGTTTCTGCAATTTCTTATGTAATCTTAATAAACACCAAAGAAACAACGTTATGTACACTCATTATATCCCACCGTTATTTTTCCGGATAGACAGTAAGTTACAAACGGCCAAAAATATTGCTACTAAATTTCTTTGTATAGAAATAAACCAGTTTTCATTCGTATTCTATTCTTGGTTTACAATAAGTCAAACATTTAATCTTGTATTGTAAACATCCCATCGAAGTTATCCTTCTATTTCCAACTTTTTCAACTTTTTTCTTCTTTCGATTTATCACTTTTGCTCTTATTTCAATAAAGTCCTTGCGAAAACGGCGGCAATAAAATTGTATGTATCACTGTCTGCCTGATTAACGCACGTTGTGTTCAGTTTCAGTCATGACTAGACAACAACAAAGAATAGAAAATTACTCCAACTCGAATTTTGTTCTGTTCAACGATATTTATTTCCCCCGATTTACGGATGTGTCCTCAGTCACGTGATCTAGAACATTTCCAGTTTTCACCCGAGATCTCGAACTTTATATTGTCTTTTGTGATCGTTCTCTGTCTTCTTTTATAGTCCATTTCTCCCCGAGGGTGACGTCACCACGCATGAATTTGCATACATGTATCCGCGCTGTGTTACATATTTACATGTTCCTGAATACTTTCTAGTGGCGTTCTAGTTTTCGTTTTATTTTATTTTACTATTTATTTCCATATTATGATATCATTATATTGACAATTTTACTGAAAGTATTTTAGTAACAATCAATAATTCTCCCACGCGACCTCTAAGGCATTTTGTTATCTCATGTTCCATTCATTTGCATTACAGAAAAAATAGCAGCTTTTATTGGTTTGAATTCATAAATCGTGCGTAATTATTTCGCTACAGTTACTGTAAACAAATATTGAAAATACTTTCTTGAAAATATATTTCCCTTTATATTTACATGTTTTCGTTTTGCTCCGAGTCATATTTTAAATGGCCACTCTTGCTAAATATAAAACAATCAATATACACGTGGCTTCTTATACATTGAAAAAATACGGGAAATATATCAAATCCTAGTGTGTCATCGAGCAAGCAATAGGGTTGGAGATAAAAAAAAACAAACAAGAAACTAAATTTCCTAAAATGAGACGAAACTACATAATATGTTGATAAAATCATGAATAACGTAACACATACTACTAAATATTAAACCAATATAATATAAGAAGTGTGTCAATAAACTCTGTATAACCAAACCTTTACATAAACTGAGCTATCACTAGTATAAACTCATCCTACTAAGAAACGATAATTTACAGGATAATATTTGTTAATCTATATTATTGTTGTGGTGCCACACATTCATTTGCATATTTGGATAGTAATTACACATAAATAGGAAGACTCAGTTAGTCTGAGTGTGTGCTCACCAGAAGCCACCGAAGACCGCCGAGGGCAGATATGTTTCTCCCGCAAAGACTCTCTTATTTGACACCATTATGTAAATATCCTGTAAATATACCTTTTCCTAGTACACTTCATATTTGATCTACCTTTGTTTGTTGAGTCGTCATTTGTATTGCTTTCTACGTTACTTGTCTCAACCTGTAAACTTAACAATTATATTACTAACATGTCTGTCTGGTTACATATCTCCATCCTTTACAATTTGTGGGGGGGATGTAAGCGTAAACTCAACATACATGGACCTCAATAATATATGCATTTATAGTTCTTTATTTCTGAGAGATAATTAAGGTAAACTATCTTATGATATTTTACATCATGCAGATTTCGTATTTATTATCATGGAAACAGTTATTTATCGATTACATTGGTTTACAAAATAATAGACTCAAGCACAAAAATACCTGTTTTTACCAACTTTAGTGGGTGCTGACTTCAAATTTAAAATCCGTTTTTACTCATCACCTCTAGTTGTGTAGATATGCAAAGAGTGCATATTGGGCATATACGGTACATAAAGGCACATATAAATCCAAGGTTTATTCTAATATTGTGAACCTTATCTTTTTTAATTATTATGAACTGAATGTAGGTGATAAAGCTACAATATATATATATATATATATATATATATATATATATATATATATATATATGAACAAATGATTAATAAAATATGTTAAAAGACATCTTGAAAAAGAGTTAAAAACATATTTAATTTTAAAAAAAAGGAAGCACAAGATAAATGGCTAGTCCTTAATCCGCGGAGTTTCGAAGAAATACTCTCCTTCTCATCAGAGTGCAGAAATTAGCAAAATGCAGGATCGGATTTTGCATATAAAAGTATTTAATGAGACTACAAATAAGTCAAATATCTTACTTGGTTAAAAAGGGTGAGGTAAGGGGAACAGGAGGCAAAAGAAAAATAATAAAAAGATTTCACATGAATGGATAGTCCGGTGATTTTTACCCTGGCGAACACAGTCTCAAGGAGAATCATCTGGTGGACATCGGTAAGGTACTTCTTCCTCTTCTTCACATCAAACTTGGCATCTCTGTATACTGTTTTTGTAGAACACCTCAGGTCGGTCCTCCGACCACGATGTGACTGCGGAAATCAAGGCTGCCTCATCTGGGAAACGCTATCCTTTTAAAAACAACTTCATGGCAGGGAAGAGGTGACAGTCAGAGGATGCAAGGTCAGGATAGTAGGGAGGACGGGGTAGGATTAAATAGCCACACGCCTGTGCTTATGTTCTGGCGGCATTCGAGTTGTGGACCGGAGCGTTGTCCTGCAGAAGGAGGGTACCTTTGCTGATCTTGCCCCGCCTCCTAATTTCCTCAAAAGTGAAGCATAATACGCTCCTGTAACTGTGGTACCCTTTGCCAAGACATCTGTAATCATTACTCCGTCCTGGTCCCAGAAGACTGTGAGCATGACCTTGCTAGCGGATGGCTGCACCCTGTCCTGCTTTAGAGGTGGTGAGTCCAAGTGCACTTACTGGGCTTTGGTCTGTGGATCACAGTGATGGACCCAGGTTTCATCCTTTGTAACCAGTCTTTTGAAAAACTTTGACTCATTTTCTTGGGATATCTCCAAATTTATCATCCAGCACTCAACGCGTGCTCGCTTGCGGAATGGTTTGATCAACCTGTAAATCCACCTGACAGACACCTTATGCATATGCAAATGGTCATGAATGATAGTTTTCACAGACCCTGTACTAATCTGGACATCTTGCGCTATTTGGCGAATAGTAATGCGCCGATCTTCCAAAATGACAGCCTCAACTTGACGGACAGATGCCTCATCAATGGCAGAAAGGGGTCGCCCAGGTCTGGGAGCTTTTTCCACAGACTTCCGGCCGTGTTTGAATTCACGATACCAGCATTTTACAAGGTCATATGATGGGGAATTATCACCATCAGTTTCTTTTATTTCATCAAAAGTCTCCTGTGGTGTACGTCCTTTCAAATACAAAAACCGGATTACTGTTCGACATTTAACAGGCTCCATTTCACACCTGACTCAGTTCAAACACGTGTAAAACAGAAACCACAATTAGTTCAGACCTATAATTATCCACAAAGAGAAAAAGAACTGACGTCTATGCTGTTACGACCAAAGCACAACCGGCAATGACGTAGGTTTAAATTAAGGCTAGACACTCGAAAGGAGAGGATGACTTTCAAAAATATCGACGAAAAACAAACTACCAACCCTTTAGGAAAGTGCCCAGTTGCAGGTGACGATATTAATGTGTTTAGCCAATTTTTCGATATTTGTCGTCTGAAAAGTTGGAATTAAAAACGATACTGACTTTAGTAAACTCTGTCGGCTCTGTCGAATGTTTTAGGCCAGAAATTATCTGAGTAATTTGGTAGAGACCGCAGAGGTCTTTTTTTTAACGGTAACCCTATTATGACCCCTGAAAATTTATTTTTGGGGGCTCAGATTAAGTTAATAAGTAAGATCCATGTCCAAGGAATCTATATCTGAAATTTAAATTGTTTATACTAAAAATTGGCTGAAGAGTTTGGTAGAGTTCTCAAAGGTCAAATCGTTGGTCTTTGACCTCTTAACAACCGTATTTCAAGCCGAAAACGGATTACAAAGATTTTCCAAAATCTCAGTACCCAGCATATAAAATATCGAGTTTGAAGACTAAAAATTGTTATTGCGTTGGAAATATACACAGACACACAAACGCACAGACACGTTCATTTTTATAGATACGCTAGCATGGGTGCCCGGCGTTGCCCGGGTGTTTGGAGGTGTATACTGAGCAAAAAAAAAAAGAAAAACAAAAAGAAACGGTCATTTTGTTTAATTTTTACTCCTATTATAGTTTTCGGATCTAATCAAGTTATTAAGGTAGATGCATGTCTGAGAACCCTATATCTAAAATTTCAAGTGCTTTGACCCAAAACTGTCCAAGGGGTTTGGTAGAGTTCTTTAAGGTCCAATCCTTGAACTTTGACCCTTTCACAGATAATTTTTTGGCCTAAAACCGATCACGAAGATTTTCCAAAATCTCCGTACCCCGTATATATATATATATATATATATATATATATATATATATATATATATATATATATATATATATATATATATATATATATATATATATATATATAATTTCGAGTCTGTATACTAAAAATTGACCGAGTTATTGCGTGGGGAACTGTATTTCAATGCTGTTACGACAACCGCCAAACTGGAAGTGACATTTTGTTTTAAATTAAGGCTAGACAATCAAAAGGAGAGGATGACTTTCAAATATATCGGCGACCCCCCCCCTTAGAACAGTTGAAGGTGAGGATATTAATGTTTTTAGCCAATCTTTCGATATTTTTCGACCTTCCAAACGATACTGATCTTCAGAAAATCCGCCGCCTCTGTCGAAAGTGTTGGACAGACATGCAAGCATACATACATACATACATACATACATACATACATACATACAATTATGTGTATTGCCTTGATGCTAAAATACTAAACCCTCCCAAGAATATCCGTGTCAGGTAGCAATGACTGCCATTTCATATTTAGAATTCGCCCTAGGCATATCTGATGGAATCTCTCGAGTTTCTTTGGGTGCAGACGCTGTGGTGTCCAATATTCAGATGAGTAAATTAAAAAAGAAAGTACACAGGTCAAGTAAACACTAACCTTTTTTTGGACATAGATGCCATGATCACACCCCATCCGTTTTCGTACTGTTTCACATGGCTCTCTGGATGCGAATACGTATACCCCCACTCAATGATGCGAATAGGTATATCCCCATTCAATGAGCCATCTCTTGAGACTACACTACCTCAGTACACACATGTATCCACAACATCAAACCACCTTTTCCTTTGTTTCTATGTATGGAGCATCTTACTGCCGATAGTTAAGCCAAAACGTCACATGCTGCTGAAATACAATTAATTATTTTAACAGATCTTGCAACGAATGAGACACAACAACAGCGCCACCAGAGTAGTTCCCGTTATATACATTCAAAGATTTGTGACTTCGCAATATGTGTTCTTACATTAAATACTTGCCAGTAGACCTAAAGCAGAGAAAGACACCGCCTGTTTCACGCCGTTATCAACGGCAAACTCCCCTGATAATCACCCGTTAAGTGCAACACGAGCGTTCATATTTCTCTGGAGATCTTGAAACATTTTTACAAAGGTAGGAGGACATCCAATCTTCAAAAAGATTGCCCACAAT
This sequence comes from Euprymna scolopes, assembly GCF_053919585.1. Lineage (NCBI taxonomy): Eukaryota > Metazoa > Mollusca > Cephalopoda > Sepiida > Sepiolidae > Euprymna > Euprymna scolopes. The sequence continues at coordinate 62,661,163 of NC_136486.1, read as the reverse complement.
GCTTGTCTGGTTATGATATCGAGCGCATTTGTGAGGTTCACGAATACTTGATAAAGTAGCATCTGTTTTTCTATACACTTTTCCTGTAGCTGCTTTGCTCTAAATATCATATCAGTGCCCTTTCCTCAATGAAACCGAATTGCGCCTCTGGAATAATTAACGGAAAGATGTTTTTCATGAGCTCATCTAACAAGACTCTTCCCAGCACCTTCCCTGCCGATTCAAGAATAGTTATCTCACGATGGCGATCGCAGTCAGAGAAGTAAGTTAATACACAGAAACACGCATACCACACCACATATATATATATATATGTGTATATATATAAATCTCTATATATATGTGTGTGTGTATGTATGTATATATATGCATTAATATATATTCATAATCAATAAAATATTTATAAATGTAAAATCTTACGAAATATATTTATACAGGTAATATATAACAATGTATTAATAACATTAGCTAATCGTAAATTAAATCGATGTTTTTTTAATAAAAATACAGCAATAACACATTTATTTTTCTTAGAGGAATAGCTATAACAGATACTGAAATAAATTAATAATGTAAATGAAATGTGTTGTATAAAGAAGTAAAACAGAAATATCAATAAGACCATTTTTCTATACGGGCAAAATCGCATGTTAAATATAAATTTGTACACTTCTTCTTCTTCTCTCTCATTTTCGATTATTATTAGCGCGTCTGTCTTTTATCGTACTAATAAGTCAGCGAAATGCAAGATTTCACGGTGTACTTTACCTTATTCATCCTGAAATATCAAAGTATTATGTGTAACTTTCTCTGTTGTTATTAATGTTCATATTTTTCTATGACTTATTATCTGAATTTAGTTTTTTTTTTTTTTTTATAATTATGTGGAACACTACTACAGTTGCGTATGCCTTAAATGATTTTTAATGCACATATTAAGATCTACATATTGTTGACCTTTTTAGAAAAAAACTTCTTTAGTTAAAAACAAACATAAAGTCTTCAAATTCACTATGCAATCTGCGTATTTAGCGATTAAAATGCTATTTAAATCTGCGACGTAATATATCGACCGGCAATGGCAAAACAGCATTCATCTAATCTACGATTACTTTTTGGCATTTTTATTATTGCTATATAGTCTCTATTGACTTACCTCACAGTCAACTTACTGTAATGCAAAGGTCCATTTAAAATTAGTGATTTGATTATATATAGTGGCAGTTTACTGCTTTTATCGACTAATACATTTACATTATATATATGGCGACTACAATATTGCATAGGTCAGCGGGTATGTACACAGACTGTCATTATCCTAAGCGAAATTCATGTGTAAAAAGAATTCCATTCCAGAAATATCATTTAGTACGATTAAGCAGTTAAATATGGACCCGCCATCTTGACATACACGTCCAATAGCGAAACCTTTTAATTCGTTTTTCACTCTAAGAGGAACGCTGCTTCATCTATATTATAGCATTGTTCTTCACAACTGATTCAGACATTATAATATTTTCTCTGAATTACTCCATATACGCAGACTTTTAAAATTGATCTTATGATATACGTTTAAACACATACGTTAAGTTCATTATTCATTACACAGAAAATGGGCAGAATAATAACAGTATGATTACGTGGAATTACTACTGGATAATTAAAACAATAAAAGAAGGTTTTTTTTCAATTACTTAAAATCCTTTCTTCTTAATATAGTAAAACTAATAAAAATATTACCTTCCTCATGAAAAGTATATGCATTCTTCATTTGGGATTTTTTTTATAAAATACAATATATCCCAAAAGCAAGTAAGAATCTGTTCTTATACCTTTATATTATACAGACATTGTAGGTTTCCCCTTACCTATAAAGTAATTCGCTCAAAACTCCGACACAATTTTTTTCCTTATGTTATTTTCCTATGGTACCAGATTTAAATATCTATAACGAAATAGTGTGCATCCAACATTATGATTTACTAAGTATCCTTTACTTCAACGCTAATTTTGTAAAAGATTTAACGTATCTATACGTGTACATTCACCAGTTGCAGATGCATGGAGTAATTTAGCAAAACCTGGACTAGTGTTCTAGGCAGACTCGTTTATGTTTACTTAAAAAAAGTTTGGACCTCGTGAGTTCCGAACTGTCTGACTTGTCGCATCCACTTGTTGCCTTATAAGGCTTTTCATTGATGACCATATTGCAATAGTACAGGTAGTATAGCGATGCATCCAATTAGCACCAAAATCGTATATCTTCTCCTCATTGGTTTACTTTCAGAACTTCTGTTAATTCCATAGGGGGGTGTTTTTATTTTAGGCATATTTCTGAGAAAATCACATTAAGGTTTATGTAAAATTAATTATCGTTTCAGAAAGCATATCAGTAGTATATCAGGAGTATATCGGTTACATATCGGGAGTATATCGGGAGTATGCATTATTTGCATAAGAAATACAAACACTTTGTCATTCTCTTACTCTTTAAATACATATGGCAGTTAAATAATACTCGATTTTAATTAAGCTGTAATTTATAGTGAGTGGGGGAGCATAAGTTACTGGACGTGTCTATTAATTTACTACAAAAGAGAGTTAGACACCTACTTATTTTTTTTAATGTTAACAACATCGATCACCTCCATTTTGTGAACAATCGCGATTAGAACAAAGATACAATTTTAAAGGAAAGTTTTTATCTTTCCTGAAAGATGATAGTATTAAATATTCTATCAACAGCAACCGGATTACTAGAGAATGCATGTATTTGCTAACGGGTCTACTGCTATTAAAAAAGGTAAACATTTGCATAGTCGATAGCACTAGTACGAGGTTTAAACTTGAGAATTTCCACATTTATTTTTCCCACGTTAGCTCCGTAGGCCAGATAACCCGACTGAAGTATTCTTTTGTATGTTGTACGTTGTTAGTGTTATGCGCTGAAAAGAATAAAAACTACACATTACAATGACAGATCACATTTGGTACAAAATCAGCGTGTGGGTTTGCATATCCATCATATATTTTTATTGTCACTTGCTTTCTCTATATTTAAATAAAACGTGACTAGAATGTAGGAAAAGATTTGTAAGGTCATTGTAGCCTCCATGGGAATAGAAATCGCTGGATGTTTACTTACTCCAATTCAAATAATTCATGTCTCTACTAGTTAATATGTACGCGTAACATTTGGTCTATAGTGGTGGCGATATGCTTCAAAGTGTTTCATAAAATATATTCGTAGCATACAAAAACATTGATAATATCGTGTATTTTATAAGTTTGAAACAGTGTGTTTATAAATTTGAAATAGTGTGTGTTTTTATTTTCGTCAGTGTTCTTTCTTATTCCAATATAATACGTATTATGAATACGCTAAAAATATTTTTTACGTAAACTTAAATTGAATCATATTACATAAAAAAATCCATATATTAATACGCTTATTATCTCTAATTGTCATAATCCTAAAAAATCCCTTATAGTAAAAACATGTTTTCATGTCACTAATCAGGAAAGCTGGGCACCCATTCTGATTGGACGGGGAAAGCGCATTCCGCATTCTGATTTGATAAGACAATTCCCCTAATCAACCAATTATTAAAACAAAATGGTGGTTTTAGCTGTTAGTTGAAACGTATTTTCTCATTGAAATAATCATTGAAATAATCACCAAAGACCCGTCAAATTGAATATAAAGATAAAATATTTGGTTATAATTTTTAAGTGTGTGTTTTATATTAACTTTAAT
>NC_136486.1:62294906-62652406 GCF_053919585.1 Euprymna scolopes | reverse complement strand
GACCATTGCTATTGGTGGCAGAGAAGGGTTATTTTAATTATTGAAGGAAACCAGTTTAGTCTTGGCAGTATTGAATGTGACCATTCATTTTTGCCCGCATTCCACTACAGATTGGAGGTCATCCTCTAGTGTTTTGCCATTTCTTTAGATATGTGTTAGTTTATTATTCTGACATGCCTGTAATAGAGTGTGGTATCATCAACATATATACCGATCTCAGGGGCAATTTTGTCGGGGAGGTCAGTAATGAATATTAGAAAAAATAGAGAGCAAATAGAGGCACTCTCGCATTTATATCATATTGTTTAGATGTATGACCGTCGATGACAACCTGGATTTTTCTCTTATCTGAGAAGGATTTAATTATGTTAAGTATTCTACCAGTGATACCGAATGATCTTATTTTCCTGAGGAGACCTTCATTCCATACCCTGTCAAAAGCCTTAGATATATCTAGAGCTACCGCTCTGCCCTCCCTCGCTTTGTCCAATGAATGGTATATACGTTCAGAAATGGGCTTGTCTAAATCCATATTATTGGTCAGTCAGAAGTTTAGCATCTGTGAGGTGCTGGACTAGAGCATGGTAAATTATGGTCTCAAATATTTTGGCAAAAAGTGGGAGTAGTCTAACAAGGCGATAATTTGATGGGTCAATTCTTTCGGCAGAATTCTTGAATACTGGTACCACAGAAGCAGTTTTCCAACAGCCCGGAAAGCATGATTCATTAAGGCATTTGTTGTAGAGTTTTGAGAGAACTGGAGCTACTTCGGCTGACCATCTTTTTAATAGCACAGCTGGGATGAGATCAGGTCCACATGCTTTTGAAGTGTCAGGGTTTTTTATGATAGCGTGTACCTGAGCAGGGGTGATTTTTAGATCGTCTAGCGTGGCGTCTGTCCGCAAAGGAAATTCCGGCAGGGGTTTGTTGGTAGGGCCCAGTGTGAAGTTCAAGGCAAACCGGCCGGCAAGCATATTAGCCTTGTCGGTTGCTGAGCAAACAACCCCGTGATTGTTGGTTAACGGGGGAATTGTTGATTGCCCATTATTTACTACACTGTTGTAGATTTTACAGAAGTAACGATTTCCTAATTCTTGTGCGTTGGTGCGTTTTTTAGTGGTTTCAGTAAATTCTCTCTTAGCTATCGCTATTTCTTTCTTAACGTTACTTCTAGCTTCTATATACTTCTGTTTGTTTGAACTGGACTTATGACGGTTAAATGCGGTATGCATGCTGCCTTTGAGCAATGGCAGTTGCGCAAGTCGAAGTAAACCATTGTGGAGAGTGGGGCTTACTATAAAATTTCCGCATGGAGACATGTGCTTCCATTGCTGTTTTGAACCATTCAGTGGTCTCATTTGCGCACTATTCAACAGGAAGAGAAAAATATTTCCCCATGGGGCATCTCTGATAAGATCTCTGATGGCTTCCCAGTTAGCTTATTTTTAATAATATCTCGTTGTTTTGAGCACTGGCTCTTCAGTTTTGGGTCTAGAATCTAGGGCCATTTCTACCATTATCACTGCATGGTAAGCATTCCCGAGTTGGCTGTCCACATTTGTTGTACAATCCTCGGGAACTGTAGTCAAAAACAGATCTAGAAGTGATGCTTGTTTTTATTGCTGGTAAGGGAAACGGGTTGGAAACGTAACAATTTGTGATAGGAGTTGGATATAGCGAAGCTATGTGTTGTGCTGCCTGCTGCATCTGTGTAAGTAGAGAATCCAAGCCAGTTTTGTGGTGGACATTAAAGTTACCAAATGCATGGACGTGTGCGCTAGTGTCGAGGAAGAGTGATGTGTCTATGCTCTCACAGACTTTGTTTATTATGGTGCAGTCCTGGGTCGAGGCAGAGAAGTATAGAAAATAAAAATAGCTAATGTTATGTTGTGCGTTTAGTCTAAAGCACATAAAGGCTTGATCGTCTAATTCTAGGTTTATTTCTCTAGTCAAGGGTAGGGTGTTACGAATGTAGACTCCGTGCATATGTCTGTCAGAGTCCTTACGGCAGAGTGGCAGATAGTCAGGCATATTTACGTAGTTAGAGGGGATGGAGGAGTGTAGATTTGTATGACTTAGTGCTAAGATATCCGGGTTATTTCTAAGGAGAAATGCTTCAACATCAGCTAAATTAGTTCTAAGCCCACGGATGTTCGTGTATGCAAGCTTCAAGGGAGGAGGAAAGTTAGATTTGTTGGTCCCTAAGCCTGGTTTTAGCTTTTTTTATTGTACTGTCATAATGTGTTTAAAGAGTTTCAGTTTGGTAAGGGGGAGCTGAACAAGAGGTTATGCAGTGTATCAGACATGCAACACAAGTATACCATCAGCGTACCTTTCTTCAACTAGGACTGTGGCCTCAGGAAAGCGCATCGGAGATGAGTGCAGGGTCCCTTTCCATGCGCGACATGGCACTACAAACATCCCGATATTATACAACTTTTGATGGAGCAGCAACTCTAAGCGCTACCAAAGAGTTAGGGATCCTGCACTACCAGTCGGAAACAGCAACAAGGAGCTGTCAATCCGGTCACCTCAACATATCAGAAGAAGGTCACCCCAATCTAATTGCAGAAGCATATATGGTATTTAAGCACTCCCAAGTGCCCAGTATTGATGGGTGGGATCTGTCGGGAGTGGGGAAAACGGCGTTCATGGCCTTAGACAAGAAACAAGATCTACCATTGAGTGTTTTGTCGAATCACTGTGATGGCGTCTCTGCGTCTTGCTTACAGGCAAAGAAGGAGTATGGAAGCTGGGCGATAGACAGCGCCTATTTACTCCTTAAACAATTTAGGTTTTGTTTTATTCACAAGCTTAAGGAAGGTTGTCATCCAAGACTGGAGAGACCTCCCTCCACTTAGAGTTTCCTTCTCCTAGACGGATGATCTACTGGTTCCATCGGCCCTGAGAGCGTTTTCTCCGCGCCTGGGTCCTTATCCAGGTATTTCTGCGACCCCGCGTGGTTAGTTAATGTTACAGAGTTAGTTTGTAGAGCTATATATGTATATAATGAATGGTTACACTTTTCAAAGTGATTTAGAGACATTGCTATTTCATTGTTACTAAGCAGAAAAAAGAAAAAAAACCTCACGCAGTGGAAGCATCTATGTGATCAGGATTGTTAGTAAGGCGTTAGTGTGGATTAAGACTTTTACCTTTAGATTTGTACATTTTCAAAATGTATATATTAGCTTAGGTACAGAATAACGTAACAGTGTGAGTAGGTATAAGGAATTGAGGTAAGAAATTTGGCCAGTCATTGTATATTTTAGATTCCAGGAGGGTTACGATGTAGGTGCAGTACAGTACGGGTATAACTGGAGGTAAGTTTTAAGTCATGCCGTATTCCTTATGTATAATTAAGTAAATAGATATTTAGGCAAGTTTTCAGTAGATGTGAATAGATAGAACTTGTAGATGTTAGTGTGTTTCTACTATTGAAGGAAGATAATTTCAGTTTTCATTTAAGAGTCATCGAGCGTTTTCATTGACAGGAAGATTCGGATTATGTTTTGTATTAATCGTTGCAAAAACATATCATAATGTGCTAAAACCTATAATAATAATTAGACACATGGTTATTTGGTTTGATGAAAGTAACTTTGACGTAACTTAAACTCTTTTATAACCTAAAATTGTAATTTATTTTTTATGTGAAACAAATTCATTGCATTTCTACAAACAGTGTAACCTGTTCTGTTTTTTTTTCATCAGATATTTGGCAGGATTGAAGCGGTTTATGTTCGCTGTCGTTAAGTAGAGGTATTTCCTATTGATTCTGGTGTTACATATGCCGAAAGTTTCCATAGGTATGAGATAAAAGGATTACAGTGATGAAGTGACCCACACATTAATTCCTGAACCTAAATCCCATTGTAACTTGGTGATCTCATCTAGGTAAAACAGTGAGAATTAGATGCTAAACCTCATAAAGAGTTTCAGAAAATGGAGCATATCAGCTCCAACAGCATAGACGATAAATATACAAAAACAAATAGAAGACGTTCTACAGTCAAAAAGAAGTAATAATTCTTGTTGGAATACATACATGTTTACCCACTACTTTTCAACTTTAAGTTTGAAATTCTTGCGATTTGTCATTAGTGCTCAATAATATGGAAAATACTGTAACGTCTAGTCTCACTGGTATAGTGTGATACAAGGAAATAATTGTTAATGTGGATATATATATATATATATATATACATATATATGATAGTACTGCATTTTGATATATATATATGTATATACATATATATGTATATATATATATATATTTATTTATTTACATAAACATATGCATGCCATTATAGATTCAGTAGCATGTTCCAGTCAGCTAGTTATCAGTAACGGAATAGCTCTTTATGGGAGAATGCTTAGGAAAAAGTCGTGACATTGATGCAAATTATCAAAAAATTACAGCACATATTAATTAGGTGTTACATTATATTTTTAATAATATAAGTTAACCGCATTAAATAAAATAGAAAAAAAGGAATAAATTAATATATATATATATATATATAAATAAATATATATATATATATATATATATATATATATATACCTATATATATATATATATATATATATATATATATATATATATCAAAGCAGGAAATAGTCAGAAAAAGGAAATTAAATGGAAAATAGAAAGGGCAAAAAGATCAAAAGTATGAATAAAATGATAATAATGATAATAATGATAATAATAATATACAGACTAATATAGATAATAATATCATGATAACATACATAATAGTATAGATTATAATACACATTGCAATTCTAAAAATGATAACAAAAATGAAAATAAAATTTGTAATAATAAGAAATTCAACATTATTTACCAATAAAAACCCTATCCAGAAAAAAAAATAAACACGTCTTTAGATCAGGATGCTTGGAAATATGGGAAAGGAAGCGTCGGGAAACCAGATGAAAAGAGAACGATTAGTAGGCTAGACTATTGCATAGCAGTTTCTTAATTCATTCAATAAATATTTTTTTATCAACTAACATATATTTAATACATTTCTATTTCGAAAATTTAATCCAATATTTAATTAGTACTTATAATAACCTTCTATTTTTATTCTTACATTTGCACTCTTACAATTTCATTCTGACATCTATTTTCAACTATTGATATTAAATTAGTGAATTCAATCGTTTACACTATTAAATCTTACTGCACAATTATTATTAGATTTTTATTAGAAACCAGGGAGGTTTCGTATTTAATTTCTATTCCATATTCTTAATTTATTAAAATCCTTGGTCTATTTTCCAGCTATATGTGCATGTAAGTTAATAAGACTTATATCGTAAATAAGCTTGGAATATTTATCCACATTTAAAAATACTATTGTATATTAATTAATATATGAATACTATCATACCACGTAAACATCATCACTTATATTTATGGTTGCCCATATTACTCTCTTACACATTTTGGGCTACAATTTTTATGCATGTGTGTTTTATGGTAATTTAAACTCAGTTAAATTTACTTAATAGTTTGTTAATTGTAAGGGTTTGTTTTTAGTCAGTTAGTACTTATTATTTTGCATTTAATACTACAATTATCAGTTCTGGAAGGAATTATGTTTACACATGTATCTTTCAAAAATTCGTCTAATAAGTATAATTTAAATAATACTTGTATCTAAAGTTAGATGTTTATAGTATTTCTTTTAAATCTTCGTTCTAGGCTTAAAATGTTCGGCTAAAATTCAATTAAAGTTTATCTTTTATTCATATCAAATGAAAATATATGAACGACTTAAAATGTACATCCAAAAACTAAAAAGTTCAATTACACGGATTTTATCAAAATTCTTTATGTATTACTGATTTATGATTTTCCGTTTAGAATTTTTTCGTTAACCTACGAAAAGGTTAGATCAGTTAAAACTATTGCTTACACACACAGACATATATATATATATATATATATATATATATATATATATATATATATATATATTTATTTATTTATATACTAGACTGGGTGCCCGGCGTTGCCTGGGTGTTTCGATCTTTGTGTTGAGCAAAAAAAAAAGTGGTAGTAGGAAAAGGCTCGAACCCCTAACACGAAGGAGGAAACGAACGTGAAAAAAACGTGACGTCTTTCTGTTAAGTCCACCGCCAAACCGGAAGTAATGTAGGTTTAAATTAGGGCTAGAAAATCGAAAAGAGGGGTTTACTTTCGAAAATATCGGCAAAAAAAGCGACCCCCTCCCTGTAGAAAAGTGCCCAGTTGAGAGTCAAGAAATCATTGTTCTTAGCCACTGTTTCAGTATTTCTCGTTTGGAGAGTCGAGCTGAAAAACGATACTGATCTTGTGAAAATCTGTCAACTCTGTTGAAAGGTTTAGGCAGGCATGCAAACGTGCATTCATAGATTTATATACTTGTAGCTCAAATTTTCGAGTCAAACCGATTAAAAAGCTTGCCGTATCTCTGAATACACTTTATGTAAAATTTCAAATGTTTAGACCAGAAATTGTCTGAGTAATTTGGTAGAGACCGCAGTGGTCAAGTTTTTTCTAAACTTTGACCCCTAATATGGCCCCGTTACATAATTAGTTTGGGATCTATATCAAGGTGTTAAGTAAGAGCCCTATCCAAGGAACCTGTATCTAAACTTTCTAGTGATTATACCCAAAATTGGCGGAGTTTGGTAGAATTCTCAAAAGTTAAATCGCTGGACTTTGACCCCTTAACAGGCACATTTCTGTCCGAAAACAGATTACAAGGATTTTTCCAAATCTCGGTACCCTGTATATCAAATTTCGCGTCTATAGACTGAAAATTGACAGAGTTATTGTGTAGGAAAATGTACATAAACAGACGGACAGACAGACACTTTCGCTTTTATAGAAATATATATATATATTTATACATTTGTGTATATATATATAGATTTATATATATACAATTATATAATATATATATATATATAAATACACACACATACACGCACATACACACACACACATATATATATATATATATATATATATATATGTCTGTGTGTGTATTTTTCAATTAATAGGGTAATTTTATCTTTCTAAACTATGGTTTTAAGAATTGTACATGGAAGTTATAATTTATTTTGATCTTCATTCTTTGATATTGCTTGAAGCTTGTGCTAGTATTCAATAAAAGTTTATACTATCTTATATATGTAGAGTATTCTGTACTTTATATTACACGTTATTATTCAACTACAAGACTTATATTTTACATATATTTTATTTTTATGAATTTACTTTAAGTTGTAATCAAATACACATTGATTCTTTCATCCCCCCTTATTGTATTTAGCCCGTTTTAAGTATCTCTCAATATGACATCTTTGAATTACATCTTGGTGCTTTTTTTTTTAATAAATCTTCCTCGTATTTTGTAAGTTTTAAATATGCAAAGGCTGCATATGTTTGATTTCCAAGTTTGACATCTTAAAAGTAAGCGACTAAATATGCATCAACTTCATAATTTTAGCGATTATAGTCGCGAAAGAAACAATATTGTTATATATACCTTGTGAATAATTCAATTTCCTATGGAGAAGGCTCGGTCTGTGTCATTTAGGAACTATTCTATTAGAATATATGTGCTTTGGAATCACCAAGGATATTAATCAAGCATGATACTTTGAGCTTAACATTTAAAAAACTGTTTTATCTATTACGGTAAGTATATACTAATTGATTAAAGTTTAGGCAAATTATAAATTTAGTTTATGTTGCCTGACTACTACTGAAGCCCCGTCTAACACTAATCATAGGAATAATGATAGAACTAGATCATGCATTTAGCATTTCCTCTGTGGGACGGAGTTTGTGAGAAAACTTTAAAATCCATCGTCTACTTCAGTTCGAAGCTGCTGTTCAATCTTGTTAAGGCTGTATAGTAGCTGCGTTCAGTTCTCAAGTAGATATGGAAAAACACTCCTTTGTAGCACGTATTGGCTCTTCTAGACGTATATGATTTTGTAATCAGTGAGTAAACTCATGGAGCGGTTTTATAACGCAAGAATTATTCAATCGAAATTGTCAACAGATTTTATGTAAGTCTTACATTTAAGGTAAGAAAGTGAAGCTGACTCTCAGAGGATATTAAAAAAAACAGCCTTCATTTATCTGACGATAAACTTTCATATGAATTGGATCATGAGATATGAGCATTGATATTGAAAGGTTGATGTCTTGTTTTGGTAAGAATATTTGCGATATATGATATTCGTATATGTCAAAGAATGAATTTAGAATGAAATGTTAATATATATATATATATATATATATATATATATATATATATATATATATATATATATATATAAGACAGAAAGTACAAAATATAAAGAACTGATGACTAATATCGTAGTTTTTAATTTTCAAATAAGAAAAGGGAGTTAGGTTAATTTATATATAGGAACATCACACATATTTTCTGTTCGCACTAAGATAATACACTTACAAACAACACTCTCAATCCAAGTAAATGTATTCTACATTACTAACAATATTATTAATGTTTGAATGAGTTAAATAGATAGAACTATATAACAGTCGAAACTTACTTTATATGGAGATATAGTTAAAGAGTGTAATTAAATTAATTAACTATTTGTCCTCATTCTCACAGAAATGTATATATATATATATATATATATATATATATATATATATATATATAATGGCAAGCAATCTACGACAGATTAAGGCAAGCAACAGTACACGTAGTGACTAGTTTTGTCTTCTCTGCGCCAGCCTCTCGAACCAAAGGTTCTCAAGTCCTTCGACCTTCGATACCCTTACTCAAGGCACGCCTCCATGCTGGTCTATCTTCGGCTAGCTCGTCCCACACATTCACATCGATGCCAAGAGCGATCAGATCCTGTTTGGCCACATCTTTACAGCGCAGCACCGGTCGACCGCGGCTTCTTGATCCATTTGCCAGTTCGATGTCGATGATATCCTTAGGGAAACGGCCATCAGTAATTCGACGCAGGTGTCCAAGCAAACGCGATCGTTGTATCTTGAGTGTCTGGAAGAAGGAGCGGCTGCCGGCACGTCTTAGCACCTCTTCGTTGGTGATTCTATACGACCAATTGATGCCCATGATACGTCAGTTTTTTTCTCGTGACGAGCATACGTGGTCAACGTCGCTGCTCCATACAGTAGGGGACTCAGAACACAGAATTCGTAGATGCGGCATTTTGTGCGAAAAGTAGGGTATTTATTGAACCATGCTCTTTCACGTAGTCGGTTGAAAGTAGACGCTGCTCTACCTATGCGCGTCTGTAGCTCCTGTTCAATGGATACTCCCTTGTTGATGTTTGATCCAAGAAACGCAAAGTATATATATATATATATATATATATATACATATATATATATATATATATATAAGTTTCCGAACGTTTAAAATACACCATAAGATTTGCAATATACTCTAAGCGGTGGCAACATTAAAACAAAAGTGGCTTAAAGGACGCATGTGTGCCATAATGACTACTTATAGTTACATGTTTATACAGTATCCCACACACTAAATAAATCGTATATAATGTCATCAAATTAAAGTTGTAATTTTGGAAACTTACATGCAACTTTTACTTATTTAACGATATTTGCATTTGGCTACAAAGAATTGCATTATGATACGTTTATTATCGGTAATTTTTTTTTCGTTATTTTATTTTGGCCCCAAAATATAGTTTTTCAATACCTGTAATCTAGCCAAGATCGATTAAAACTGCCGATATTGTACAGCGAAATATATTATGTATGTGATTACACAACGAACCCCTTGATAGCGGTGATGGAATCAATAAGGAATTTTCTCGGAGGCAAGTGCATGGTTAGAATTCAAAATATGAAATACCATGCCAGTAGTTATAACCATAGGAAAAAAAGTTACAACAACAAGAATATAAATTACTTTAGTCACAGTTCAAGGCAATTCAGTTTTTTTAATACCTTACAATATATATATATATATATATATATATATATATATATATATATATATATATAATTATATATTATATAACTCGCTTGTGTATGGACTCTTGTGCTAAAAACAATATTATTAAAACTATTAGTACATATTTTGTAAGCATTTTCAATTATTAATGTTAACATTTATTACGTGGATGTCAGAATTTGTTCATGAAAAATAACTAGCAAAACATTATATAAATATAATACGCGACAAATAAAGTTCGTCTAATAAAATTTAGTGTCATAAAATATATGTTAAATGAAGCAAAGCTAACATATCTTTCGCCTGAAAAATGTAAAGAAAAAATATTGATTAGATAAATTGATGTAATTGACAAACTCAGCAAATGCTACAATTTTTAAAATAACTTCTTAGATAAATATGTTTTAGTATATTAAACAGCCCGAGAGTAAATATAAGTTTATTTTAAAGCCAGTTTATTTAAATCATCCAGTTTATTGCAGTTTTTTTTAAGTTATAAGTTATTTTCAGTAAAACTTAGTTTCATAATTCATCATCGTTCGACTCTCTCGAAAGACGCGATATCAAATTGCAAATTACGATTAATTTAGAGAAAAAATATGAATAAACGAAGATTACCGCAAACTTGGCCTGTCAACTGAAAGATTCGTTTGTGCGATTAAAGCCCATTTAGATATTTCTATAAGTCATATGAAAAGTTTTATGTCTATGCTCATAAACCGGACACAATAGGGCACTTGGAATACTACATTGACGCGTTGTTATGATATAGAGCCGAAGTTAATGCGAAGAATTTGTGAAAATTGTATCTCTATAATACATCATATACTCGAATTATTGAATTTGAAAATTGTATGTTGATAATTATTCTTTGAAATGAATTTAACTGAATGCAAAAAGAATTATGTATGCACAAAAACGACACCCAACCGCACACCCACACAAATATATATGTGCATATGAGTTTTTTTTTTCATTTGAATCGATCAGTATAGGAAAATTGTTCAAGGGTCAAATTACAATTATTTATTTCAAAGGCATCTTCTCAATGAAAACAACAACTAAAAGAACGAATATATTGGTTTAACATACATTGTTTTTATTTGAACTTTTATCGTTAAACGACTAAGTGCACCTTTTTATGTAAACGTATTTTTTAAAATAAGCCGCCAAAAAAAGTAACTGTGTGTGTTTTTACCACAAATGGCAACCAAAAGAAGATATATATATATATATATATATATATATATATATATATATATATACATATATATATATATATAAATCTATAGTAATCGATATACAGTCCTGTTTCGTTGTATCACAACTCCTCAGTGCCGCTAGACTAGCATCTCTCCCAATCCAAGGATTGAACCTTGCACCGTCGTGTTGATAGTCGGTAGTTCTCTGACTCGACCACAGTGTGTGTATATGTATATGTATGTATATATATATATGTATGTATATATATATATATATATATATATATATATATATATATATATATATATCTGTATATATACACATATATATACACGTGTATATACACACATATATACATATATATATATATATATATATATATACACGTGTAAATGTGTGTGTTTATATGTGTATTGGGTAGAGAGGGCTCCCGTAAGCCGTGGTAAAGGCAACTTTTAAAGGAGAAACAAATCTCTGATTTAAAAAAAAACATAAAGCGGAAGACCAGTACCCGCATTAAGCTGGTCTGCAGTTTAATTTTATACTGGCTATCTTGCTCTTGCTTGTTGCTTGATCTCAACATTTTGAACTGAGAGAGAGACAGCTGTCGTACAAAGCTAAGACTCTGTAACATCATATTTGTATAGATACTCCCTCAGACATTTGGGCTCATGGATTTTAAATGTCTGAGGGAGTGGCACTCGTCTGACAAGAAGTTGCAATCATATATATATATATATATATATATATATATATATATATATACAGTCAAGTAATAAAATGCATATACCTTATTATTTATATAATATAATAATATAATATATATATAATAGATAGATCAAAGATTAATTCTCTGATAGTTTTTATCAGATGTGTTTCTTTCGCTGTAGTTTATGTTAGCATAACAATGTACGAACGTTAGATGATTATGTAAAAAGAAGCTTTAAAAAAGTATAAAGTCTGCATTATGTGAGTGAGTCATAAATCGGGAGAATATATTTCACTGTGGTGTCACGTTTTAGAGAGGTTAAATAAACACTCCATGAATCGGTAAAATCACGTCGCATAGGGGCGAAACTAGTCACATCTAGATTTAGAGTTATTAAGCAGAATGTGAGTTTGTTTAAGAAGTCCAGCAATAAACGTTCCCTCCATTATTAAACATAAGATCCTAAATAGCTATAGTAGTAATAATTGATATATATGTACATGTATATATATATATATATATATATTGTTATAAGGAAAAACTATACGCCCCTTTTTTTTCCTTTCGTCATGATAAATGTATGTATTAGCCAAGGAGACCCCATCACCAACTTTCCTCCATCCCCACACGCAAAGGAAGTCACAGAGACAAGATCCCCCGCCCCATCCCCATCTGATTTCGAAAAGACGGCGAACATAACGGATGTAAACCAGACAGTACCCCAATCCACCCATGCCAGAAGGGAGGATATCATGAAAGTGGCGCAGGAGATACAGTTATCGGGCCACCTAGGAGTCAACAAGACCCTAGAAAAGCTGACCAGACACTTTTACTGGCCAGGAATCGTGGGAGATATAAAGAGGTATTGTAGATCCTGCGGGACGTTACAAAAGACTGGAAAACCTAACCAAAATATTCTCCCAGCACCTCTCCAACCTATACCGGCAGTCGAGGAACCATTCAGTAGAGTAATTGTTGACTGCGTTGGGCCATTACTCAAAACCAAGACAGGCCACAAGTTCTTATTAACTATATTGTGTGTGTCCACAAGGTTCCCCGAAGCGATCCCGTTACGCAATATGTCAACAATGAAAGTGACAGACGCCCTAATAAGTTCCTTCACCAAAATGAGGCTACCTTGAATTATACAGACCGAGGGTCAAACTTTATATCGAGACTGTTTAAGAAGGTCACAAACCTGTTGATAATAACCCATGTAACGTCAAGCGCTTATCACCCTCAGTCATAGGGAGCACTGGAGCGCTTCCACGCCACTCTGAAAACCATGTTAAGTGGCTATTGTGTTGAGCACAACGCCGAGTGGGATCAGGGGATTCCGTTTGTGTTCTTTGCAGCTCAAGAAGCAGTCCAGGAATCACTAGGATTCAGCCCATTTGTATTAGTCTTCGGTCTCCAAGTGAGAGGACCGCAAAAATGATCAAAGATCAATGGGTCAGTAGTGAACCCATGCCGAACAATATGGCGGATTACGTCACTAATGTCCGAAGAACCTTAGCTAAAACACAGAAGTTAGCCAGAGGGTTATGAAGTCCACATATGACAGAAAAGCCGTAAGTAGAGAATTCGAGAAATTCCAAAAACCCTACTCCACAAAAGAGAAGAAGCATTAGCATTAATGATGAGTTTATCACATTTTGAAATATATATTTCCCCAGTACACGGCCTTACTGTCGTGTATACACACCACTATTCGTTAGTTTATATCAACAGAGTGAATAACAAAAATCGAAGATTACTTTCTTGGAGCCCAATACTGCAATAGTTCAACATAGATGTTAGGCACATAAGAGGAAAAATAATACGGTAGCAGACGCCTTGTCACGAATATACGAATCGAGGGTAAACAAAAAGACGAAAAAAAAAAAAAAGAGAGAAAAATCCGAAGAAAAATATTAAGTTAGGTATTAGAAAAAAATCACTTAGGTAGGGCTTCTTCATTTTTTTGTCTTTTATGGAGGAGGGTGTTATAAGGAAAAACTATACCCCCTTCTTCCTTTCATGTAATGATAAATGTATGTATTAGTCAAGTAGACCCCCACCCCAACCTCCCCCATCTACATACGCAAAGGAAGTCACAGAGACAAGACCCCCCGCTCATCCCCATCGCCTTTCGAAAAGACGGCGAACATAACGGATGTAAACCAGGCAGAAACCCCAACCCACCCATCTCAGAAGGGAACACGTGGAAAAAAAAAAAACTCCAGCGGGAAAATTAGTTGGGCTGCGAACAGCCAGGAGAACACTGGTTTAAAATCAGTGCACCGAAGAAAATGGGGTTAACACCAGCGTAGAAAGACGCATAGGTGAAATACAGTCCACTCACCTCGGAACGGCGGATCTCCACCGGACCGAAAAGGGAAACCAACTGAAAGATAGGATATACCTTGGCCGAATGTTATTCTTGGAGATGAATATCCATTCAATGGAGAATTTTATACTAAAAATCAAGCGTCAGGAATAATGTTAAAAGAAAAGGGGGAAAAGAGAACATTGACGAAGAAGAGAAAATAGTTGTGTTAACGACGCTCGTCAGGACTGGACAATTATCAAGAAGTTAAGTATTTATCAATTTCCATTTACTCCAATTCGCACAGCCCACTCCCATGTCTCTATGCTATATCATTCATGTTATATATAAATTGACTTTTTTGCCATGTGCAAAGAAAGAAGAAATACTGTGAAGAAAGACTGTCTGATTCTAATTAATAACTGTGACTCAATTTTCTTTTCATTGAAAAAAAAGAAAAGGAGGGGGAAAGATAAAATACGCCCTCATGAGCAAACTTTATTATCGCCCCCCCCCATCTTGACCCGTAATGTTGTCTTCATCCCCATTTGCATTATTGTTTATTCTTTTATTCATTTTTTTGCATTCACCTGTATTACTATCATGTAAATAAATTAATGAATATTGTGTATGTTCATATTCGATTGTGTCGTCATCGTTCTAATTGCCTTATTCTAATTATACACCGTGAATGCCATTAAGGTGTTTCCTGACAATAATGCTGGTTCGAACCTTGGCAAGTGCCATTTGGTCGGGATATCGTTATGATAGGCACGCTGTATATATATTTTTTATTTTACAATGTGCGTTTGGAAAGAGGATTTCACTTTGAAATTCCTAACCCCGGGCTATTGACACACGGGATTTCTTTCACGTCAAGCCCCTGGATTAGACTCAAAACCGTTACAATATATATATATATATATATATATATATATATATATATATATATATATATATATATATATATAAATCCTACACATAATAGATTTAAATAGAGATTATTATAAAATATGCTCAGGCTTTATCCATCTGCAGACAAGGCAAACATCTATTTTTTTATCTGTGATTTTGTAGAAAGTTGAGAAAGACATTTGTAGTACATTATACAGTAGAGCCATTATAATATACTACGCGTAATTATTGCTTGCTGTCTTGTAATTTCTTTGGACTCCAGATATAATTCACCATTTGTCTGTTTTCTCGTAAGTTCTTTTCAAGGGCAATTTAAACATTTTATGCTTCGGTTTTCTCTTTGGTATTCTTTAAATACACAACGTATAACAAAGACACTACATAATATAAAAGCAGTCTATATATATATATATATATATATATATATATATATATATATATATATATATATATATATATAGATCACATCGAACAGGGTTAATCGTTAATACAATGTAAATCAATTAGGGTCTAGTTCCGTCATGGATTTCAACTCATACGTAATGATACATCAAATACACACCCCCAATCAGATGTTGTTCGATAGGGAGGCCAGATTAATAATAATATATGTCATTTTGAGAAAAAAAAGTTAAAAGAGTTAAACTTGAAGAAGTCTCCTAGGCACGTGTCTCGGTCTGTTGTTAGCCTGTTTAAACAGATACATATCGTCCTATGCAAATATTGAATTTCCCATCATTCTTTACGTCACATAGAAACATTTCTCAAAACTTAGTTTAAGTTCAGTGTTTCTTGAATGTTTGAATACCGAGCACAAGTGTGTTACAACACTCCGACAAACATATGTAATATGTTGCTAGTGTGCGACACCGCAACTTTTGTTCTGCAGAGCAGTAAAAGCATATTATTGTCACAAATGGTTCGGAAACGTACATAGAAAGGATCTGTAGAATAATAGTTAAGGAATATTAGTTAAACAAAATAACACATTAACTTGGTTTAGCTTCACAGAGGAGCCATAAGTGTCATTCACTCTCAAACAATCACCAGAAAATCGTTTTACTTTAGTAATGAAAGTTTTTTTGTTTTTACAAGGTAGTCACCACTTATCAAGACCCGGAAGCCACTCAGGGATAAGGGTTATTGTGTGTAAAGTACGTTAGTTTTGGAGATCTGATAAAGTGTCTTACTAAAGGAGGCAGTTCGTAAGGAATTTGTTCACATTGGACTTGAACAAACCCATGTTGTTGTCCGGTGGGAAACAGGCAACCACAACCGGAGTTCCGCAGGCGTGCACTTATAAGAAAGAAGCTTTGTTCAGGAAATATACGTCTTGATTTTGGCACAGATAAGGAGTGGGGAAAATTTTTGACAGTACTTTCAGCTACATGGGTGTTTTCGTGAAAGATTGGCGAGGGAGGACCAGAGATTGGAGTTCAGACGAGCACCTGTCATGGTAGTAAGGATAAAACAAAGACAGGCTCGCAACGTCTCTCCTGTGGGAGAGAGCTTGCAGAGAAGAGAAAAGCGCATTACCCACTAGGAGCGAAACCTATCTTGTACTCTGTCAAGGAAGGATAGTCTGTTTTAGCAGCTCTTGCCCAGATGTGGCAGCAGTACTCCATCCTTGGATGTACTTGGCTTTTATACAGATAGAGAATTGCATCAGGGGTGATATATCCTCTGGAACGGTAGAAGGATCCTACCATTTTTCCAGCGATCTTGGTAACTGACTTGATGTACGTATTCCATTTCAGGTCAGGGTTAAAGGGCAAGCCCAGAAGCTTATCAAAATATGGAGCTTCCCCTAGACGAGAGCCATCCATATGAATTGATGCCAGATGGGGATCAGAGCGTTGATGATGTAAAGATAGGAGCTTGGTTTTAGATGCATTAAAAGTAACCCCCCATTATACCACGCGTCCAAGATCAGAGGAGAGAGAATCTGAGAGCACTTTGTCATTTACGGCCTTTGATGTGTTATCATGTGTTGCCATAGATGGTCGTGCCATCAGCATAGGTGTCAAAGAATTATTTAAGTATGTGTTTTTGGTGATCATTGATGTATATGAGGAAGAGAGTTGGGCCTAGAATGGACCCCTGAGGGACTTCAGCATTAATATTCATGGCCTTTGATTTCTGCCCATCGACTACTACTCTTATGATTCTATCGGAGAGAAATGATTTTATTATCGAGAAAACATTTCCAGTTATACCGTAGCTTGACATCTTGTGAAGTAGGCTCTTATGTTATACCTTATCGAAGGCCTTTTATATGTCAAGAGAAATTACCCTAGAGAGGAAGCCGTTGTCAAGAGATTCGCTAGTTAGTTATCAATATTACAGCCGATAATATTACCGGATATGTTACGTGTAATGCAAAGAGTGTCGGAATCCCGTGTTTTACAAGCGAAGGTATGGAATTCAGACTCATACGATTAGTTTCCACGCTATTATCTGTGTAGCGTGTCGAACTATTTAGTAAATTTTGTAAAAAAAAAATAACTTGCCTTTTTATGTTATTATCTACTGATGTTAACCGTCACATGAACCCAGGCACTAATAAAAAAATTATAACATCGTGGAAAGAATTACAATACGTTATGCAGTCGAAGCACGTAATATATAACGTGCTCAGTACGCCGTACACACTTGCTAATCACTCAACAACAATCCCCCTGACACTGCTACGAGTTGTATCGTAATAACATAATTTTATCGATTTTACTCGTTGTTTCAGCTGATCTTATCGTTTACAATGAAATAATCGATGAAGTAATATATAATACTGAACGACAATAATAATCGAAAAAGTACTATATAATATTGAAAGACTATAATAATTGATAATATACTATATAATATTGAACGACTATAATATTCGATAAAGTACTATATAATACTGGGCCACTATAATAATCGATAAAGTACTATATAATAGTGGACGACTATAATAATCGATAAAGTACTATATACTATTGAACGAGTATAATAATCGATAAAGTACTACATAATATTGAATGACTATAATAATCGATAAACTACTATATAATATTGAATGCATATGATAATCGATAAAGTACTATATAATATTGAAAGACTATAATAATCGATAAAGTACTATATAATATTTAACGAACATAATGATTGATAAAGTGCTATATAATATTGAACGACTAAAATAATCGATAAAGTACTATATAATATTGAACGACTATAATAATCGATAAAGTACTATATAATACTGAACAACTATAATAATCGATAATTACTATATAATATTGAACGACTATAATAATCGATAAAGTACTATATAATATTGAACGACTATAATAATCGGTAAAGTACAATATAATATTGAACTACTATAATAATCGATAAATTACTATATAATATTGAACGACTATAATAATCGATATAGTACGATATAATATTGAACGAATATAATAATCGATAAAGTACTATATAATATTGGACGAATATAATAATCGATAAAGTACTGTATAATATTAAACGACTATAAACAATAATTATTAGAATTAATGGTGATATAAAATAATACACCTCAGCAATTAAATTTGTACGAATATTCCTGGATTTTAGGACGTGATGATCCCGATGCTCTTGAGTTTTGTGTTCTGTACACTTTTCTAGTATACATTTTTCCATACCTTCGTGGATTTTGACCTGGTATTCAAGATCATACATATAAATGTTTTTAGTTAATGGTCTAGCTGCTATTATTATACTACCTCATGATAAATTTAATTGTTAAATGAACATATTCTGTTTACGATAATAGAAAAGTCTCGATGAGTTTACTTTTCTTTCTGCATTATTAGAAAACCTTCTATTCTGTCGATAATATGCTTTTGAATATCTTACTGAGGCATCCTCAGAGTTGTTCCATATTTAAACAGGTGTCTTTAATTGTCTTTAACTTTCGAGAACAGTTATTTGTAAGCGTAACATATAATTTATTACTTTTCATTTCATGCGATTCTAATTAGGTACATTTCATTGGGTGAATAGAAAACTATGCGAAATTAGTCGGCAGACTTTTATTATTGACAGTTAACTATAAACTTCATTCAATATTATTGATATAATATAAATATTCAGAGAATAGATATTAACATAAAAATAAATATGATATACATTATTTCTTTATAACATAATTTTTTCAATGATATACACCGTCTACTTCAAATTGACATGCTAATAAGGTAAGGATAACATATAGAAGGAAGTGTACATAAGGAGGATTGTCGAAAAAGTAAAGATAAGACACTCGAAATGACGTTTTAAAACAAAAGAATGCGTGAAACATTTGCAGAAAATTTGCCACTAATAGACATTAAATGGAATGTCTGTAACATGAAAATCAGTGTGGATAGAAATAGATTAAAAATTCCCAAGCTCAATAAACAGGAGATAATGACCACCGACAAATAAGTAAATATATTATATCACTAAAGCCAAGGATTACTACGTTATATGAAACACTCCCCAAATCATTTTATAAACATTAATATTGTTTTTATTTTCTTTTATTTGGATGGACATGATGAAAAATAAAGACCAAATTAATTATTAGGAATAGGACATCAGCATATTCTTTTCATTGTTTTGACTCGAGTGTGTATCCGTAAATATCTTATATGCCTTTATATAGAGTGATGTGGTTCTCAGTTGTTTAACTATGCTATATCTAAACTCAAGAGTCAAAACAATTCAAGGAATATGATTTTGTCATATTCCTAGTGATATAACACGAATCTGATTTTCAGAAATAACATCTAGGGAGGGGGGCTTTCATAATTTAAAAAGAAACGGCGATTCAGCTTTGATGATATTCTCATTACAGTTTTATAAGATACAAAACTGATAAAATAATAATTATAGCGAACGAATACTTTCGCATACAGGTGATAAGACTCACTATTTTTATTTTACAACACACGTATACTATTAGTTAGTATTTTTTATAACTTCAATAAAGTAATAAGTTTCTAATTTTTATGAATAAGTATTGTATGAAAATCGGTTCTAATTTGTCTGTTCTTGGCATTGGTTCTTGCTGTTCTTAAGTATTATTTTCAGGTATCACATTGAGTGTTTCAATATCTACAGAGAATCTGATGTTATAGAGTCTACACAGTTGTGCCATGGCATGCCATTCGTCAGTTAATGCCTTTAGTATGAACACCAAATAAGTACACAATAAAGATAAATAAAAACTGACTCCAATCTCTTTCAACATTTTTTGTATTGTTCCTAGTGATAACACCAACAATAGTAAGATCACTAGAATCAATACGCAAAAACTTTGAAAAGAGATGCAAAATAGATTAAAGTTAAATTGATGCCTGAGAAAATACAACGATTAACATTAATAAAAACCGGTGATATATTAAGATATACGCTTGAATGCGCAGATTAATGCACATGGGCCAGAGGTGCAAGACGGACATATAGGAACTGCTACAAAGGTAAACAAAAACACCATATGTAAGTAAGGAAACTAAAAGTAAGTTAATCAATCACCCACCCATCTAAATACAAATCAGAAAAGGGGGAATGGATTGGCATCAACAAATGTTTTAATAGATTCGAGGATGATGGTAACAACTTCGCTAGATGAGTACGAAAAAGACTTGAAACTAGGAAAGGCATATCGAAACTAAATGTTCACTTTAATTGCAGCAACCGATTTTATACTAGAGAGAGTGGAGAGGCGATGCATCAGTAACACAACTATTTGCTTGTTTCCATGGATGAGTATGAGTCACTTTATACGGGTTTCTGGGTATTTTGTGTCAGTTAACGGCTCCCCAAGTAGTGAATTACCTAATCACGATTACCTCCCACTGTTTCGGTAGATGACATCGACAATTTGCCTATGTCAGATAGCTCTTCCTTGCGGTGCACTTGGATTGACCACGCACGAGGGAGAGATGTTCATTACTCACTTCACTGATTAAAGCACGCAGACGAAAGAAATTGTTGCCAACGTTAAAGATATCTAACATTATCTATTTAACTACAGAGTAATAATGCCGCCGTAGATATCGTTACAAAAGGTAACGGCCAAAACCTTGAAACAAGCGATATGCATTCACTATCTCTGTTTCCTTAAAACATTTTATACCGTAACCCTTCATTTTGCTATGCTCCCTTTTTTATTGAACAATATTAAAACATGGTTTATTCCTGAGTTGTAAATACTTCATTAATATTCACGTTGCTAGAACAGTCGGTACTCTTACAATATTTAGACGAAGGTGAGTAGAAATAACTTTAAAATGGAACATAACTAATAGTAATGAACGGATTAAGATTATATTTTTTTGTCAGGATAGTATATCATAAGAAAAAGCCGATAAAGACACGGAGAATATACGATTAACCAACTTTTATCGTCTGAACTACAAAAATACTAGAAAGAAAGGACAAGGAAAACAGAGCGTACTTCTATGGAGGATACACCGAGTTATTATAGGGCAAGTGATAATAAAAACGAAAGGATTCTGTAACCCAATTTGATCGTGCGCCGTGTTTTATTAAATAATATTTATAATCGTTTTTATTTAGACGATATTACCACCAGACAGTAAAACTCGATTATGCGAACTATTACTACACCTTTTCAGATAAACAAGATTCAATACACTTTGTGATTAATTGCTGTCCACATAAAATATTGCTGAACTACATTGTAAGTAGACGAAAACTTCTTACATATTTACTATGATTGCATTGAATACTATTCAATCCTTTAAGTGTTTATTATAGTAAAACTGACATTGTGTATTAGCGCTATTAATGTTGATATTTGTAGCGTAATATTAACGATAATAATAGTAACAGTCAAATTATTTAACCCTAGGAAATATTGGATATTCCAAATATTTCTTTGATTAATCTTAAAATTAATACGTTAAAAGTATTCTTGTTCTCCTTTGTTCATCTTTATCTTCTTCTTCTTGTTCTTCTTCTATTTCCCTTTCTTCTTCTTCTTCTTCTTCGTCTTCTACCTCTTCTTCTTCTTCTTCTTCTTCTTATTATTATTATTATGAGTATTAACTTCACAGTGGTTTGATGCGTAAGATCGGTTATTTTTATTCAAGAACGGGGTTTCCCCAAGGCTAGTGAGCATATGCTGACATCTGGTTTACGGTAATACTGTATTTTTATCCAAATAGCTTAACTGCTGCTATATATCATCTGAAATTGAGCTAATTGTATTTATGACGAGTGACATGTTGGGAGTTTCCTATTCCACAACCTAGCAACTACAACCCTATTTTCTGATAGTTCTGTAGTTACACACTTTTCTTGTTTGCTAAGTATATATATATATTAGTTGGGAAAGCCACATCAATAATCTGGCATTCATGCTCTTTTTTATGAAGAACTACAATATCCAATTTCCTGTGATATATATTTCTGTCACATTGAACAAGAACATCTCAGATATCTTTAATTATTTATTCTTCACTTCCGCTTCCTGATGACATTGAAAACACTTGTCCTTCACATGGGTGCCTTACTTTCTGGCACAAACCCTATTGCAATTTACCCACCCACTGTTATGACGTCGTTTGTACTATTGTTGAACAAATGTAAAACACGCACTAACGATGTGCGCCATTGTTCAAGAGACACAGCATACAACCGGCACTTATCAGCATAGTCTTTTCGGTAGCTATTTCTTTTTATTACATTTGTATTTAATATTTGCCAATAAATGTATGTTTTTCTGTCTATATTTTTAAATATTAATTATAAGAATGTATAGGTACTGCATTTTAGTTCCTTCGTATACTTTTTAAACTGCCCATAAATTTCATTTTTTCAAAACGATCATCATTTCTGTTTCGATTTTTTTGTCTTTACCTTCTTTAAGATGATTCGGTATTTAGCGTTTCCTATTTACACAATGCTGAATATAACACTTACTGAGTGATAACAAATTAGTGGTCTACACTCGTACGCTGCCCCACCATATATTCTGTTATTGGAAACATACAATTCATATTTTTAACAGTGGCGTGGGGCTTACAGAGTCAGTCCCAGAAATCGCTGCAAAATTTTACGTTTTAGATATTAATTTATTTTATGTATATCTATAACAGTGTGGTGGGGATAAGAAGTCAGTGCCGGAAATGGTTGAAACAGTTTACGATTTAAATATTACTTTATTTCATGTATATTTTTAACATGCATTATTACATGGTTATTATTTTCGTAAGTGGGAGGCGATAGTTTGGGTTAAAATTATGAAAAAAATGATTTTCTAAATTAGTAATATATCCAAGAATTATGAAAAATTATCAAATGTGAGTTAATTAGTTGGTGTTTTTTTAAGTAAATAATCAGCTCAGACAATATATCAAAGTTATTTTTTCGTAAGAGGAGGCTAAATGTTGGTAAGAATTATTTAAAAAAAAAAACGATTGTCGAAATTAGTAACATATCCAAAAATGATTAAAAATGATGAAATGTGAATTAATCGATTGGTGTGCTTGAAATGAAATAATAAAACCAGACAAAATATCAGAGTTATTATTTTCGCAAAGGATGGGGGCATTATGTTAGTTTCAATTATAAAAAAATGTTTGTCGAAATTAGTAACATATCTAAGAATTATGAAAAATTATTAAAATGTTAGTTAATTTATTGGTATTTTTTACGAAATAATCGACCTAGACAATATACCAAAATTATTATTTTCGCAACGAGGAAGGGGTGGTCTAAATGTGGGTTAAAATTATAATTAAATCGATTGTCGAAATTAGTAACATATCCTAGAATTATGAAAAATGATGAAATGTGAAGTAATCGATTGATGTGTTTGTAATGAAATAATGAACCCAGACAAAGCATCAGAGTTAATGTTTTCAAAAGGATGGGGTAATTTTGTTTGTTACAATTATGAAAAAAATGATTGTCGAAATTCGTAACACATCCAAGAATTATGAAAAATGATGAAATGTGAGTTAATGGATTGGTATTTTTTTTTTAATGTAATACTCGACCCAGACAATATATCAACGTTATTATTTCCGTTAGGAGGGTTGCGATAATGTGGGTTACTATTATGAAAAATGTTTGTCTAAGTTAGTAAAATATCCAAGAATCATGAAAAATGATGAAATTGTATTAATCAGTTGATGTGTTTTTAATTAAATAACTACCTTATACAATATATCAAAATTATTATTTTTGTAAGGGAGGCGAGTGAAAATGTAGGTAAAATTATTGTCGAAATTAGTAACATATCCAAGAATTATGAAAAACCATAAAATGTTTATTTATTGATTGGTGCGTTTATAATAAAATAATCGACCAACACAATATATCAAAGTTATTTTTTCGTAAATGGTAAAGCGATAATTTATTTTACAATTATAAAAAACTGATTACAGAAATTAGTAACACATCCAGGAATTAGGAAAAATTGTGAAATGTGAGTTAATTGATTGGTGTGTTGTAATAAAATAATTGGCCTGGATAATATATCAAAGATGTGATTTTCGTAAGGGATTGCTAGAATGTGAATTAAAATTACGAAAAATGATTGTCGAAATTAGTAACATATCCAAGAATTATGAAACATGATGAAATTTACGTTAATTGATTGGTATGTTTGTAATAAAATAATCGGCCCAGACAATATATCGAAGTTATTATTTTAGTAAGGGGTAGGTGATTACGTGGATTACAAATATCAAAAATGATTGTCGAAATTATTAACATATACAAGGCTTATGAAGAATAAATCGATTGGTGTGGTTTTAATGAAATAAACAATCCAGATAATATATCAAAGTTATTATTTTCGTAAAAGGGTATCATAATATAGGTAAAAATTATGAAAACTGTTCGGCGAAATTAGTAACATATCCAAGAATTATCAAACATGATGAAATGTGAGTTGATTAATTAGTGTGTTTGTAATGAAATAATCGACACAGACAATGCAATAATATTATTATTTTTCGTAAGAGGGGGCGATAATGTGGGTTAAAATGATTAAAAATGAGTCTCGAACTTAGTAACCCATCCAAGAATTTATTAAAATAATGCAATGTGAGTTAATTGATGGGTCTGTTTGCAATGAAATAATAAGCGCAGACAATTTATCAGTTTCTGTAGGTGATCAACAATATTTTTCAATGTTTACTTCTGGAAAGGGTGTCACAGTTGTAGTGGTGAGTAGAAAGACACATGATTATTTTCCCTTTTAAAGTTCTCTTGGGTTCTCTATGAATTAAAAAACCTTCAGTTTGGGGGTGGAAAAAGTAATGTCTATTTTGAGGTGGTGCAATATCCCACAATGTCATATTCCAATTATACGGAATAACTACGGAATCACATTCCGGAAATGACATCATTTCTCTTACTGATGTGTTGTTGCTGGTTTAGGTAGTAAGCGGGGATAACTATATTATATTGAAAATTGCGGTAAAGTAAAATTTGCCTAATGATAATTCGTATCAATGCATTTATGTAATTATTTGGAAAACCTGCTGGTTTATGGTCAAGAAATGATTATAATTTCACTTAAAATGATGCTGTCGTGAGTAGGGAGGGAAAGAACAGAGTAATGTGGAATTTTGTAGTGAAGCAAGGGTTGCCTAACCACGAAGTTCTCAACATATTTGTTTATTTGTTTGTAAAGCCGGCTGAGTAATCTTCTGAAAATGACGTCTAATTCCCCCCCCCCTATAAAAAATTGATTGTCGGTAGTGGTGAAAAAATGAAAAGAGTAATGTAGAATTTGATAATGAAGCAAGGGTTGTCGAATCCCTTAACTTTGTCAATGTATTTATGCATTAATTTTAAAATCCTATTAAGACATTTTTCAAAAATGACAATTTATCTTACAATAATAATTCCGATAGTGAGGAAAGAAACGCAGTAATGCTGAAATTTATGATGAAGCAAGGGTTGCGCACTCATTAACAAATATAATGTATTTAACTATTAAGTTAGAAAATCTTAATGATCCATCTTCTAAAAATGATTTAAATTTTCTCAAAATCATGGTAGCCTTGGTAGAAAAGAAATTATTTCATATATATTGTGCAATATCTGTTCAGAGTATGTTAGATATTTTCATATATGCATATAAATTACCAGTCCGAAGGAAGGTAAACATATTTTAAATATCTGTTGTAAATTATCCGTCACAAAAAAGTAAAATTATTTCACGTGTATTCTGCAAATTACCTGCCCTAGGGAAGGTACAATTATTTCATATGTGTAATAGTCGTCCTAGGGTGGGTAAATTATTCTTTTGCTCGAATTAGCAAATGATACATACACATTAAAAAATCCTCTCTCCAAAGAATAAACATGATATTTAAAATCAACTTCAATTTTCTCATTGTTATATGGTTCCATATAAAACAGGGTAGCCCAGCTAGTTTAAAATAAAAGAGTCAAGTTCCTATTCTGCCGGTAAACAGATGACAACACTCTTTATATTACATAGAGAATATGAATTTGAATACGAATCCGACTCTATTTTCTTGAATATATTTGGTCTGGAGTATATTCTACAAGTAGGTATAAGCTAAGTGTATAAATGGAATCAAATCGACGGGGGTGAAGAAAATGTAGCACGAATCATTAGTATGAAATTCCGAGTAATATTTGACTAAGCGCCTTAGTGCTATACTTGCCTCTAAATCCGGGGGCCAAATGATTATTTTTATTAGCTACCAGCCCCTCTCCTGTTAAGGCGTTGCATAATTTAGTCGATAATAAAGGGATGAATCCTCCGTGGTATTGCCCTTACTGATTAGAGAAGTGTTTGTTTATTGCGCTTCGCTTACCGTGTAATTTTGAGACATCTACTAATGATTATCTTAAGACGAAGTGCACTCGAACACAGATTTTTCTTGTGCGTAAACTTATTATTACTATAACTACTACTACTACTACTACTACTACTACTACTACTATAGGGACTATTACTACTCATTATATTATTACTATTGTTCTTGCTATTATCTATACATACAAAATGCAAAACGGCCGCTAGCGTTTTTGTATTTCTAAGAAAGGCTTTTTTCGCGGGGTTCTCGGCGAGAACACTGTTTCGGAGAACTTTAATTATGCTTGTTATATGATTATATTTATGACTCGAAACCGGATGTCGGCTCTATATTTATTTTGATCGAGTTTAAAAAATTGCGTCCTCCCTGTCCTTTCGGGTGTTTGTTTGACTTGTTCGTATAAAATCGAAACTAATAAAAGCAAATAGACCAGTGCCTTGCTTTCCTTACAGAGATGTACAGAAAGAAAATTAGCTTTGATCAATATGGAGAAACCTTCCATATCAGACACTTGCTATTCATCTGGACGCTGCCAGAGCTCTCATTTTTAGGGGGAGCTGTTTTCCCGCAACATTGTGAAGAAACAGATACGGTATAAACTGACGAACGGTCATAGTTTCATGCGTGATTCTTAACTTAAGATATATGTTCATTTTTCGCCTGTGTGAACTATGCATTTCAACTTTTCGCTTGACATCACTAAATTTAACACCTTTTAACTTCCTGTCGCATCATAACGTAGCCCTGAGATATCAGGTTTTCATAGACTTTTTTTCGCCCTCAAGTCATTAGTTTGAGCCTTCCCTTTTTTCTTCTCAACACATACCTCGAAAAACCTTGCAACGCCGGGCAGTACCGTTAGTTAAAACTAAAATGAGAAAAGTATAAGACCTAAATGACATTTGTGAAATTTCCATTACATTTTACTAAACTAAATATATTTCCAATAACGCGATACAATTTTAAACAAGAAACTCATTAACTTGTTCAGAAACCCAAAAGGAGAAACATGAACACTTAAAATCACACCAAAAAAATGCGTGTAAATTGTCCTGAGCACGACGTTAAACCGCAACCATTTCTACCTTACTAACCAAATTACCAACTAATACCTAACGTAATGTTTCCAGTTTTTGTTACTAAAAAACCCTTTTGTAATCATCCTATTTTTTTTTTGGCAAACATTTGTTAAAACAAAAAACAAAATGGGTATTTGTGATTTTTTTGTGCACATATTTATATGTATTTTAAAAGAATTCTATTTGTATGTTTATATATATATATATATATATTAATATTTATATATATATATATATATATATATATATATTTGAAAAGTGTTTATTTTTATATGTATAAACAATTGGATCTTTTTGCACACATTATACCAATATATTGATATTTTTTTTGACCAATGAGAATAAAAACAAATTCCCCAAAAACCAGAAGAAGAAGAATAAAAAATTAGTTTATTGGTTTATTTTTTTTGTTCGTTTATTTTTATTTATATATTTATTTTTCTTTCCTTTTCTCAAGTGAAACCAAAATTGAATCCGAAATGATTTTTCCATTATATCAAAAAAGGGTGTGTGTAAAATGTTTTTGATTCCTAATGTGGGTATGAGACGAATGGATTCGCCAGTCATTTTTATAACCAACGGCTATGCTAAACAACCAATGAAAACTTGCCAAACTTATTATAAAAATCGTCGAATTTTGGATTAAATCAGTTCACCGTTTACTACGTGACGGACGGCATTTAATTCTTGGCCGCCATCTTGGTTACTGATCTGAACTACGCCGCCATCCTGATTATTGAACTGAACTACGCTGCCATCTTTGTTCAACACAATGTCTCAAAACTTAACGATATATATATATAATATATATATATATATATATATATATATATATATATATATATATAATATATATATATATATATATGGACGTAAAAAAATTGAATATTGAAATGCTCTTATTTTGTGACGTAACTACATTAACATTTTTAAGCTTTTAAAAGATACTATTCCATGGATAAAATTTTATGACAATTAGTAAAACATACGAAATATATTTTCAAACAAATAAAATATGACCGGATTAGTCTACATTTGTATGAATAGTATACCATTTGTTTTCCCTGTGTCTATGCTAGGCCACTTACATACACACATACACGCATATATATATATATATATATATATATATATATATGTATATATATATATATGCATACATATAAATGTATATGTATATACATAACTGTATATATATATTCATAAATGTATATGCGACATTAAATACTAGAGGAGTTTATTTTTACTTGCAAAGAGAAGGTCTCAAAGACTTAAATAGTCTCTAGAACACACCACACACACACACACACACACACACATATATATATATATATATATATATATATATATAATCGCTTGCATTAGCTTTGTGTAGAAATCAGTTCTTTGTAGAGATCACTTTGGACCATTGCAGAAGTAATCTTATATGAACTCATCGACATATTTTGGTAGAAGAAACTAATGTAAACACCAATAGATTAATTATCATAATAGGTATCAACAAAGTATAGTAATACATATGTGCATTAAGAAAATAAAAATGTAAGGGTCTTGTTATTTGTATTATATTTTTTCTTTATCTATTTTTTATTTATTTTCACAACGATAGAAACTACATCTTTGCTGTATAATACACGTTGAAAAGAGAGACTCTCCTACAGAATCCAAGTACGAGATTCTATCGGGGAAAATACGTGTTAACGTCGAGTTGCCCAAAAGTGCTCATTTGGATGTCAGTTGAAATTGATTTTGTAATTACTGCCAAATTAAATAATTTGTTGCATTATTTGGGTTCATACCGATGGTCGATTTTATCTTGTAAATAATTGGCATTTACAAAATATCAGATCGCTGAAAAATTAGATAAATATCGCAAGCACATGCGAACCGTGCTCATAAGGTGTTTGCCTACGAAATATATAGTTGCCTTTCACTGGATTAAACTGCTTATATATTCTGTGTAGCTATACGCTAATAATTTTGCAATGCATCTCTGCATGCATAAAATAAACTACAATTGCATAAAATAATTTTAAAAAAAATCAGACATGGATGTTTTTTTATCAGCCCGCTTTAAATATTAAGATAGCTATCCTTCTCTGCAGATGTATATTTTGTCATATGTCATATTGAACAGCTTGGTATGTTTGTTTTAGATGTCATGATTTTCTTTACCGGTTTATCATACACATACGACAGCGTATAGACACCAGCAATGTCTGTAAATCTCAGGTTGTAATCGAAACCAAAATCTTTATTGTCATGTTGAAGTGGGTAAAAATGCTAAAATATTTAGTTGTGTGGAGTACACAGCAATAAACGGACAAATTTGGTTAATATATAACGTAGTAGCACTTTTTAATTAAATATGATAATAATAAATATTAATAATAACATCTATTTCATTGAGGTATCTTATGAAAACAACTAATCATATTATAAACAATGATTTATTTACCACAAATGTATTACTTTTACCACTGCTATATTGCCAAACGCATATTTATTATTTTTTTTAATCTAATACTTTTGCCATTGCTATATTACCAAAGGTATATTAATTAATTATTTTTTTAATTCTAATTATATTCTATTTTAGAAGGTGAATATTAATTTCACTTTTGTTAACGTTCTAAAACTACATTCATAGAACTTATACTTCTTACTTCCTAACTGAAAATTCAAACGCAATCTTCAAATCAGGGCAGTTGCATTGCCGGCATTGCAATGCGCCGGTCGACAATTTTATGTTTATCATAGAATACGTGACTGAAATCAGCATCAAGATGGGTATCAAGACAGTTCCTCATCCTCTATTCTGTCTTGTTCTGTGTCTCTTTTGGTCGCAAGGAAAACCTTAGAAGCTGTCGTTATGTGAAAACATAGGTTGAAGAGACTACAACCAGTGTCATTGACAAGATCACATAATAGGACTTCAACGTGGCACAATCAGAAACTGTTGGAAAGATACAACAAGTGCATTACAACTGAAGAATATTACTTTGAAAGGGGAATATGAATTTACCTGTATACTCTAAATAACATAGGAAATAAGGTCTGAAAACTTATTTGATGTGCGTCGTAAATATTTATATCAACATTTAATAGACAATGTGATCAGATAGAAAATCTCAATAGGAGAAATAGAGCATAAGTATGAAAAAAATGTGGTATTAAATCCTGTAAATTATAAATTAAGAATTAAATTTTGTAAGTTTAACATTTCCGACAAATGTATTATTAACAATAATGCAAATATTTACAGGTTATTTCCTTATTCAATGGAGGTTGAATAAGTAAGGCGTATCATTAAAGCAAACGCAGTTAGCAAAATAATATATGTAGGTATGTCATAAACATTGCTGACTAGCACATACATTAAAAAGTAACGGTTTATTGAACATTTATATTAGGCCGCTCACAATCCATGCACTTTACTGCTGATTAAATACCTGCGTGCAAATATAACCGATAGTCATTCACGATTTTTGAGACTTTTGTAGACTCATATATATATTTGCGTCTCACACAATTGTGAGTTTGTTCATGTGGATAACTATTTTCCGTATATATATTTAACGCTTTATGTGCCGTATGTGTATATATTATTTGCCTTTGACTGGCATCCTTCTTGCCGTATGACGCTTTTCGGTTTTCTATTTCTTTTCTCTTAACGCCCATAGACGTCCAAACACTATTTCAACTTTGTCGACGAATAGAATACTCTCGTATTAGATTTAATATATTTATATGCATTCATATTTTAATCGTAAATGGGACTGGAGGAGTTTCATCTTGTAGTAGATAAATATTTTATACTTTTGTATTTTAAAAATATCAAATTAATTTCTATTAATTTTATAATACATTTTCAGTAAATATTATTAACTAGTCCTTGAGAAATCTTTTTTTAAAAAAGAAATGGTTAGGAATGTTAGGAATGTTACCACTTGCGATACATTTTATATTTTTTATTATATAATATGAATACATATAAAATTCAAACAGCATTTTTGTGTGCTCTGTGTTATACAACTTTTCAAGACCTTGGAGTTTACAACAGTCGCTATATTTCATTATTGAGACAGTCTTTACTATAAAATATCGTTTTTACTCTTCGTCTCGTATAAAAGTCTATGCCCACTTTAAGTGCCGACGTATGTGTTAAGCAGCCTAATTAATTTAATACAAATAACCATTTAAGTAGCTACATGATGACCTACTCATTAAGACTCCATGAAAAAAAAAACTTTCCGAATGGGGAATTTGTTGAAAATTTGTAATTTACTGAATTTCATTTTACATTTTTAATTCACGGAATATTACTCCTGATCTTTACTTATACAACACACACACGCACGCGCGTGCACACCCACACACCCACACACACACACACACCCATATATATATATATATATATATGTAATTGGTATTACCTGATTTTCTCCTGCTTCATTTGAATAAATATAAAAAAAATTGTTAATCGCAATTAAAATAATCAAATTTTAATTAGTTTCCTCCATGATAAACCGCGATGTTCATCATTTAACACAAGGTAACTGCGTATCTTCCCCTTTTAAAATTAATTCTTGCGTTTTTTTATAATAATTAATATTCAATAAAATTACATTTAAGCATAAGTAGTGTCCATTTTTTCTCTTTTTTAATATATGTTTTTTTTTAAATTTATGTGAGTTTTTTTTCTTCAAATACCTCTAATTTATTATCGACAGTCTAGCTACTCGATAAATCTTGTTTTCTTTTCCTA
The DNA here is from genome assembly GCF_053919585.1 of Euprymna scolopes. Lineage (NCBI taxonomy): Eukaryota > Metazoa > Mollusca > Cephalopoda > Sepiida > Sepiolidae > Euprymna > Euprymna scolopes. The sequence goes on along the minus strand of NC_136486.1, from coordinate 62,619,574 downwards.
ATTTGTCCTGATATAATTTAACAGTTAACAAGCATTCTCTTTCAGGGGCGATTGAACTTCGTACACAACAAGTTAATAAGATGTTTTTTTTGTTTTAGTAACAGCTTATCAAATATACTACGCGGCATAACCAACTTAATCTAGAATGATATATATTCTTAGAGAAGTAAATTTGTTTATAAGCACTATAAAAGATTAGGAAATATATATATTTGAGATATTGCGACAAAGATAAAATTCACTAGGAGTATGACACACATTTACATTGAAAACAATCAATGCGCTTGTGAATATTTACCTGCTGTAAGAGATGATTACTGAAAGCGAACACATTCTTGAAATTAGAAAATTACTTTTCCTAAGCAAAAGATGGCAGAATAAACTAATCAGACTAGATTGCCATTAGAAATTCTATTCAGCAGTTTTATAAACTATTACGGTAATTCATAGTCTCTGAAAATATTATTTTAATATTCGCTTAGCTTTTGACAGACAACGTATGTGTGTCTCCGGCTTTCGTTAATAATTCTCCAAAATGATCCGAAAATATTCTAACGACTGCAAAATATACAAATACGCCACATTGTATGTATGCATCTTTTTCAAACAGCATAGATGTTTGCAGGGTTCATTTTTGTTATGGGGTTAAATGGTAACAAAAAGGAAAGGAACACAGGACTCCTAGAAACAAACATGTATTCACATATAGCAAGGCTGGTTGAGCAATATAATTCCTCAACTGTTGGGTGTTTGTACACCATCTGCTTAGCTGGGAACCGGTACTTGTTACCGGAAGTGACATCACCGGATAAAGTGACCTCATGAGATAGTCTATTAATCCCATAGAGGGGCGTCTCAAACAATGGATCGGTAAACATTTCTCTTACGGAACGACCGCCGTAGTTAAGGTGTTGGTTGAGGCGGTTCAAGTTCCAAAGTTTCGAAGACAGTGTCTATCAGCTCATCTTCCAATGGTGGACTATCGATTGTTTTAACTGATCGACATCTTCTTAGTTGTTTCCGGTTACGTTTGTAGGTATATATTGGTCCTTGGACAATATATGCCATGTCACCGACACGCTTAGTAATTGTACCCGCCTTCCAGAATGATGCGTTGTTTTTATAACTTTTGAAAAACACTCTTTCACCTGATATGAAACGTTTACTGGGTACACAAATGGTCACTAGTGGTTTTGACTTTTTGGATAAGAGCTTGTCAAAAACGGATCTCACTTTCTGCGCAAACTTTGTTTCTGCAGGTGAGACAGCTCTTGGTGTGTCCGGGTTTGATGTAATCCTATACGCGTGTAGAAATTGTTGAAGTACTTCTACTGTTAGGGTCCATCGAGTCTTCTTCAGTGTTCTTTTAAGAGTGCCCGCAAAGCGTTACACTTGCTCATTCGACCTGGGATGGTATTGGGGAGTGGTGATATGATTAATTTGGAAAGTATCACAAAAACTTTGGAACTCAGCAAACGTAAACTTGGTTCCATTATCACTTACGAAGCAATCGACACACACCGAAACGTGCGAACAGCTCGTGTAAGAAATTTATACTCGTTCCAGTGGTCGGTCTTCTGCACCTCAATACCTCAGGCCACTTGGTGAAACTATCGATTAAGATTAAGTGATAATTGTCCTCGAGCGGACCCGCAAAATCGATGTACACCATAGACCATGGCTGGTTAGTCTTCGGCCAATGTTTAAACGTGATAGTTGGAGATTAAGCCGCAAGGGCACAGCCTGTGCACGTGTATATCCTTTCATTGATGGCCATATTAGGCCAGTACACGTAGCTCCTCATCGAACCCTTCATACGATTTTTCCAAGGATGTTCTGTGTGAAAATTCCGTAGGAACATCGCTCTTTATGGCGACCTTTTTTATGTCACCGATGAACTCATAATTGTTTGCTTCCCTTTTTATCTCCGGTAGTGACACCGGGAGTTCTCTGATTACGTTGCTCATCACTGCTTTTATTTCCTCGTCTGTCCGAAGAGTGGCAATGATGGAATCTTCAAATGTGTTCCTTTAAAATTGTATCAGCCTAGATAGGATTCTGCATCGGAAATGTGTATTGAAGACAAGTACTCTAGGGTAAAATTATAATTCAGTAATAATGTGCCCCATCTCAACGGTCTATTAGCCATATATGTCGGGAAGCCTTTTTTGGAACCAATAATCGTGAGGAACGGCTTATGATCCGACCGCAATGCAAATTTTCTATCTATTAAACATTGTCACAGCGACTATAATACTGAAGGCTTCTTTTTCCATGTAAGCGTTCTGTCTTTCGGCCCTTTGTAGCGTTCTTAATGCATGTACGATCAGTTTGCTGGTACCGTCAGCCATTATATGAATCATGCGAGCTCCCATACTAAATGAGCTTGCGTCACACGCTACTATTATTCTCAACCTTGAATCATAGTGTGTCAAAAAAGATCTGAAGTTAACGTCTATTTGATCTTCTCAAATACCGTCTGACATTCTGGCGTCCAGTTCCAGGCTTTCTCTTTCTTCAGCAGTTAATTTAGTTGGGCGCGCAAATCATGCATATTCTTGATGAAGATTTGGCAGAAATAAGCCAGGCCCATAAAGCATTGTAGTGCTTGCACGTTATTTGGAGCTTCCGCCCTTTTAGGATCGGGGTGCCGTCCATCTTCATCAATAATGTGACCTATGTAACGTATTTCCTTCATCAGGAAGGCACACTTTGCTTCTTTTACTTTCAAACTGAAACTTTGACTTCTTTCAATAACTTCATGTATGTATTTTCAGGTCTCATCTGTGGATTTACTGGCTATGACAATACAATCCAAGTAGGATCAAGCCTAATCGAGGCTACCCAGCATGGTGTCCATTACCTGCTGGAAAATCCCAGGTGCGACCTTGACTCCGAAAGCTAGCCTTTCAAACTTGTAGAATCCCCTGTATGTATTTATATGGAGGAGTTTTGAAAATTCCCCCCTCGACGGGGATCTGCAAATACGCGTCGCTCAAATACACCTTAGAAAATACTTTACCATCGTTTAATTTGTTGAATATCTCTTCTGCTGTGGGGAGTGGATAGTGGTAATATTTGAGTGTTGCATTAAGACCCGTGGAAAAATCCGCACATACACAATTCTGGTGTGTTTTCTTTGTCAGATATAGTGCAGAGGCTGCCGAACCACTTCTGCTTACTTTCGACAATATACCGGCCTCTTCTAGCCGATCCAATTCCTTGTCGATTTTCTCTGTTTCTGCAAATGGGACGTTTCGTGTTTTCTTGAAAAAGTGTTTTCTTTTTGTTCGAATCCTTCTACAGCCTTTGCACATTTCCTAGTCCTGGTGCGAATACTTCTGAAAATTAATCTTTTAACTCCTCATTCAGTTGTTGCGCCGCCGTAGACGAGTCTTCTGCACTATGACAGTATGTATTCTCAGGTTGGTCCCATAATTCGAATCGCTCAATCCAGTCGGTACCGAAGAGGTTTTCGGATGCCGTATGTACATACGTTTTCAATCTATTAATAACACCATTTAAGGTCACCGGGATTGTGAGCTCTCCCTCAAATTCCACATTATCGCCTGTCACAGCACCAGCTGATTTGTTCGATTTCCGCATGGTTGGTTTTCTTAGCCTTCTCAAGTCTTAAGGTTAATGATGGACAGGTCTGATCCGGAATCCAATTACAGATGCACAATTTTATTTGCGATGTTAACTGTGACACATTTGCGCCGGTTCTCATCCGAATCCAAGTCAAATCTAATCTGTCGGACGCTGTTCTTGTCATTGTTGTTCCTCCACTGGATCGCTTTGTGACCCTATCGGTCACATTCGTTACAGTACTTATCTTTGTAAAAAAACATTGACTCGACCAATGTTTCCCGCCGCAGCGATATCACAAGCTTGCAGGGAATGTGGGTCTTGTGACTTGGTGGTATTCGTTAGGTGTATCCTGCGTTTTGTTACTTCCAGCTTTGCTTTTTCGGTGTGAGTATTTTTTGGGTCCGGGGGTAGTCATTCTAATGAATGTTGCGCCTGACTCCTCGACGTGTCTCGAGTAGTTCGTTACGCAGACTACCCGTTGACAATCCTCAGCCTATTCTGGAGGCTGCGGCCCTGGTTGCTCTCAAGTCTAGAGAGAACACTTCGTCTAATCTTAGCGATTTTGTATTAAACAAGACTCTGCGAAAAATTTAAACACTTGGAGTCATCTGGAGGTAAGTCAGACAGACGGACATCATCGCAGTGTTATTTACCATTGACCCGAAGATTAGGTAATCGTCGTCGCTTTTTCGCAGGTTAAAGTACTTCACTCTTTTATAACAGAACGTAGTATTCGGGCTGAACAGTTCGGATAAGTCTAGCCGCTTCAGAAAATTCCAATTCACCCGTCTTCTTGGAATGAATATAATCCATAAACGTGCTATGTTCTGCGGTCTCTAATTTCTTTAAAATATGCGAACTATTTTAGTGTTTCTCCACTCTTGACAGTCCACGGTGAATAGGTCGTCATATCTTAGATAGAAAGCGTCAAACGTCCCATCCAGCTCCGGTTGGTAGATGAACGTTTCTATATACTTTGGGCAAAAGCAAGGCTGTCGTCCATGTGTTCCGTTCTATCGAACAGTTTTACCAATAGCTCTTCTTGTATCTGTTGTTGAAGGAGCATTATCTCCTCAAACGCTTATTGCCTCTCCTGACATTGTAACTGAAGCTGTTTAATATCACATAAAAAAGGTTATCATTGTTAGAAGGAAAATATTTATCTCCATAATCTGAGGAAATAAACGACAATATTTTTTTATTCAACAAATAAAAACACACCCGTTGTAATTTTGTGGTTGTAGTTTAATAATACATTATTCGAAAGTATAGTATTTACAATCGGCGTACCCCCGGAGTAGATTAATTATTAAATTCTTTATTGTAATCACGTAGTAAGCCCATCTGTTTACACACAATGTTGTCCAGCATAAAGGAATTATATACATTTTTTGGTATTTGCCGGGAGTTAAAATTAAAAATTGTTCAAGAGCGTAGTTTCAGCATGTAATAAGTGAATATTTAAAACGAAATAATTTCTAATGTCACAGTGTGCTCGGTTTTATTAGTATCTGGGGGATCTCTTTCAGTTTAATTTTGAAATGCACGTGGGTGTAAATAGGTTGCCACTCGAGATAAATGACTTCTCTCGCTTTTTTCCGCCTTTATTACTGTACCATACTCCATCGTCTAAGTATTACTAATAGAAAAGTTGTGGTGCAAATTGATTTAGCAGTTTTGTTTCTGTCTTATAAATAAAAAGTATATATCATGGTCTTAAAACCTAGATGTGAAATATCCTGAATGAAGTTTCCCTTTGTATATAAATCTCTGAAAGTTCTTTCTCTTTTAAATATGCTAATTATTTATTATTATGTTCTGCATTTCTTTAAAATTTTGTTTCCCAGAGATAAAAGCGCAATGTGCTAAACAGAGCAGATAGAAACTCGAAATTGCAATATCATAGAAAAATCGGTATGTTAAACGACAATGGTAAACAAAAATATAAATGTTTTTAAATATAATTATACAAAAATATCTATTGTGTTGTCCAGTAAAGGATATGGTATGTAAACAATACAATGGCCATAACTAAGTTAGTAGATCGGATGTGTGTAATCACTACTTTTTTGAAGGTTTAATTATAAACTCTTTATTAATAACTAACCAGCAAAGTTTAACAATAAACAACTATGTAAAACGAACGCTTCTAGAGTAAAATGTATATACATGGAATATCGTCAACTGCCACCATGATGCCATTCACGAGATAACGTTTACCAATTTTTAATATTATAGAACAACGACATAAATTTGAATAAAATTCCATCAGCCGATTAATTTTATCTATAGATAATGCGGCAGAATAAGATATGAATATATTATGTATGTTAAAATCATTCATAAATCTCCTGACTGAGACTATGCTGAATCAAATATGTAATTATGAATAAGAAATACCTATAGCCGTATTTTGTTTCAATATCAAAGCAATTATTGTTTCTCTCCGGGAACAGAACACAAATAAAAACTAAAATTATCAGTAGACATCAGAATAAATATGGCAACTATAATTGCTATGTAAGGAAAACACACGCATTACAAAAGTAAAATACAAAATAATGAAAACACATGGCCAAAGAATCTAGTAATCATTATTTGCAAAAAAAAAATATATATACAGGAAGATATGATTACTGTTTATTGTTTATATTTTACAGATTATTTATGATTTACATTAATTTGACATTCATAATTGTTTTCTGTAATTGAATTGAAGTATTACAGAAAGTAAGTCATTTTACACGAGACCAACTACATAGATTTTTAAGATACTTTTATACCGCATCTATGCCACTTTATGTTTAAACAATACATTAAATGTGCAACATTGTCTTAATTGGACTAAGTGGACTGTTAAGGAATATCTAATAATTTAATGATGTAATAAAAAGCAATTTTTCCCATACATCCAATATGAAGTATATACTGCTTACGACGTTCTCAACCAAAGAAATGTAACATTTGTAAATAAACCAGAACGAGTCCAGGAAGTATACTACACCCCGCCTTCCAAGCAGAACCAACATTACTTACTTATAACGGAAAACATATACATTTTTCTCTGTCTGCATCTGTCGAGGTGAGTTATCTTAATTCCTGGATTACATAAAGAACAATTATCTGGATGACGCTTTTAGAAATTTTAAAGGGATAATATAACGGCCTTAATGATAGATTTATATAAGTGCGGATTTATTTATTTATTTATTTTTTGCGAATTTATACCGAACGGTTTACATTTTCCCTTATAAATTGTAGATTTATGTAATTAGGTTTACTAAGAGAGAGAGATAGGGGGAGAAACTGAGAAAGGCATGCTTTTTTTTCTTTACATACATGCATGGGGAGAGTAGTAAATAAAGAGCGAAGCATTCACATGTGTAAACTAACGAACACAATAAAGCGAAACCAGATAACAATTGTATTGCATACAAACGATAGATCAAATAATAGGTACGGTCAGTTAATTCTAATAAAGTAAAATTTCCTAATGTATTCATGTTTTGGTACATTACTTGCAGGGTATTATAACAAATACATTAACTCTTCTTAAATATAACTCGATTCCAAAATAAACGTCTTTCTAAACACTGGTTACTGTTACGTTGACAACAAATCCTGTAGTTTTTATTCGACATAATAAGCAAGCTTCATGCCAAAGAATACGAATAGTTTTGAAGTTATAGTTAGGAAACAGGCACAGAAACATGCTAATATTTCTAACAAGTGATCTTTACATTATAAATACAAACAGTTCCAATATAAAAAGTTATGAGTTCACCTATTCTTCCGAGAAAATAGACAGAGAAACACAGATTTTGCGAAATAAAACGTTTACGGAGATCACATAAATATTTACTCCTAAAAACCTAGACACATATCAATTACTTTTTGGAGAAAACTTAAAATAACAAATCACTACTGAATGTTGTTTTTTAAACGGTTGCATTAATGAACTAAATTTTGTGTTAATCACAAATCTATTGCATTAAAACAAATTCCGTCATATGGGTTAAATTGATATATTCTCACGTCGAATGTGGTATTTGAAATGTTACAATCACCCGTGTTTAATATTCATATTGGACATTGCACAATTCTCTCCGTGATTTCGTACCATATCAGAAGATAGAAGCCAGCGCTAGTATCTAGATATTCGTACTTTTTATCAGAACAAAACATCACATTTTATGCTTTCCAAATATACACCTGCTCACAAAACTAGGTTTGTAAATTTCAATTGTATACAATTTCGTCTCGATTGCCTAAGTGAAATGGATCGATTGTATTAGTTTCTGCAGACACTTTCACTCCTGGTAAACTTCCACACTTACGTTCGAATACAATTTCTACATTATTTCAATTAACATCAACACTCCGTTTAGTTCAGATAGGCAGGGTGGGCTGATTACTAATATAATGTTCCTTCCGGATGTGCTACCAGATTTTACTCAAAATAGCTTTGTGATTTTATCGTTGAGACTTGGCTGTTCCACTCTTATTACTTACAAGTCATTTACCTAAAAGTAATAATGCACCTGTATATATATATATATATATATATATATATATATATATATATATATAATGCTAATAGGTTTAATATATATGTGCATATATATATGCATATTTTTTTTTTTTTTTTTTTTTTTATTCAATTTTCACCCCAAACAAGGCACAGTGCCACTTTGAAGCAGGGGGCTACTATTAGGGAATTAATTAGCGGGGTCATTATGAAGGGAGAAGAGTAGAAAGATGTTTGTTAACATTACACTTGAACTTCTGCATATCATTGCAGTTGGGAAAGCAGAATCCCGGAAGGGAGTTCCAAAGACCCGCAGTTCTGGGGAAGAAACTATTGGAGTAAAAGGCTTTCTTGCACCTAGGGATCTCCACTGTAAAGGGATGAGACTTAGTAGCTTGTCGGGTTTGTCGGGGGTAGTTACGTCGGGGAGGTACAAGTGTTTGCAGTTCGTCAGATCATTCACCATTAAAGTATTTGTAGAACAGGCAGAGGGATGCAACATCTCGTCGATGGGACAGAGGTTGAAGCCCAGATGACAGTTCAGGACCTATCAGGTTTGCGACTCTTTTTTGAACCCTGTCCAGGAGCGAGAGACAAGCAGCAGATGCACCAGCCCAGATGTGACAACAGTACTCCATACATGGGCGAATGGTTGCCTTATAGAGGTATAGGATACTGGCAGGCGTAAGTAGTTTTCTAGCACGGTAGAGGGAGCCAACCTTCCTTGCAGCAGCCTTGGCAATGCTCTCAATGTATCTATTCCAGTTCATATTCCCTGTAAACGTTAGGCCGAGGAGTTTAAAAGAAGTACTTTCAGGCAATGTGTTCTTGGCCATTGCTATTGGTGGTAGAGAAGGTTTCTTGTAGTTATTGAAGGAAACAAGCTTAGTCTTAGCAGCATTGAATGAGACCAACCATTTTTGTCCCCATTCCACTACGGATTGGAGGTCATCCTCTAGTGTTTCTGCCATTTTCTTGGATATGTGTTCATTTGTTTTCCCCTCATATCTGTTATAGAGAGTGGTGTCATCGGCAAATATACCCATCTCCGAAACAATATTATCAGGGAGGTCGTTTATGAATATCAGGAACAATAGAGGTCCAAGGATAGACCCCTGAGGCACTCCCGCATTTATGTCATATTGTTTGGATGTACGTCCGTCGAGGACAACTTTGATTTTTCTATTACTTAAGAAGGATTTAATTACGTTATGAATTCTTCCAGTGATTCCATATGATCTAATTTTCCTTAGAAGACCATCGTGCCATACCCTGTCAAAAGCCTTAGATATATCAAGGGCCACCGCTCTACCCTCCCCTGTTTTATCCAATGAACGGTATATACGTTCAGAAACTACAGTTAAGATATCTGCTGTTGAACGGGCTTGCCTGAATCCATATTGTTTGTCAGTCAAGAGTTTAGCAGCTGTTAGGTGCTTTATTAACTAAGGACTCAAATATTTTGGCGAAAAGCGGGAGGAGGCTAATGGGGCGATAATTTAGTGGGTCAGTTCTTTCACCAGAATTCTTGAAGACTGGTACCACAGAGGCGGTTTTCCAGCAGTCGGGAAAACAAGATTCGTTAAGGCATTTATTGTAAAGTTTGGACAGAACTGGAGCAACCTCGGCAGAGCATTTTTTTAATAGCACAGCCGGGATGAGATCTGGTCCACATGCTTTAGAGGTGTCTAGGTTTTTTATAATAGCATGTACCTGAGAAGGGGTGATTTTCAAGTCGTCAAGTGTGGCGTCTGTTCGCAGAGGAAAATCAGGGAGTGAGTGGTGTACCGAGTTCAGTGTGGAGTTTGAGGCAAACCGACTGGCAAGCAGATTAGCCTTGTCAGTTGCCGTGCAAGCAACCTCATGATTGTTTGTTAGTGGGGGAATAATTGACTGTCCATTATTAACTACGCTGTTGTAGATTTTCCAAAAATCCCGGGTTCCTAATTTCTGTGCTTCGATGCGCTTTCTGGTGGTTTCAGAGTAATCTGACTTAGCTGTGTCTATCACTCTCTTACAATTATTTCTAGCTTCTATAAACTTCTGTTTATTTGAGCTGGACTTATGTCGGTTGAATCTGCGGAACGCATGCTGCCTTTGACAAATGGCAGCTGCACAAGCAGAAGTAAACCATTGGGGGGAGTGGGGCTTGCTATAGTATTTCCGTGCGGGAACATGTGCTTCAATAGCAGTTTTGAACCATTCAGTTGTCTCATTTGCACACTGTTCCGCTGGAAGAGTAAAGATATTTTGCCATGGGGCATCTCTGATGAGCTCCCTGATGGCTTCCCAATCAGCCTTTTTGTAATACCTCGTTGTTTTGAGTAGTGGGTCTTCAGTTTTAGGGCGAGAATTTAGGCTGATTTCTACCATTATCACAGCGTGATCAGCATTCCCGAGTGGGCTATGGGCATTTGTTGTACAGTCATTGGGAACTGTTGTCAGAAAGAGATCTAGAAGTGAGGCATGTTGATCGTGCTGGTCTGGGAAACGTGTCGGAAATGTAACCATCTGAGATAGGGAATGAGATATAGAGAAGCTATATGTGGCGCTACCAGCTACGTCTGTGTGATTTGAGAATCCTAGCCAGTTACTGTGGTGGACATTGAAGTCACCAAATACATGTATTTGTGCGCTAGTATCGAGGGAGAGTGCTATATCTATGCTGTCTGAGACTTTGTTTATTAGGGTACAGTCTTGGTTTGAGGGAGAGCGGTAGAGAAAATATAAGTAGCTAATATTGTGTTGCATATTTAGTCTGAAGCACATAAAGGCCTGGCCCTCTGATTCTAGTTTTATTTCTCTAGTTAGGGGGAGGGTGTTTCGAATATAGACTCCAAGTCCATGCATATGTCTGTCCGAGTCCTTACGGTAGAGTGGGAGATAACCAGGCATGTTAAAGTGGTTAGAGGGTATGGAGGAGTGAAGGTTAGTTTCACTTAATGCTAAGATATCCGGGGTGTTTACAAGGAGAAATGACTCAACATCATCTAAGTTAGTTCTAAGCCCGCAGATATTAGTAAATGCAAGCCTCAAGGGAGGAGGCAGGTTGGTTTTCTTTGAGTTTGGTCCTGGTTTAAACGTAACTTTTGCTTGAGCTGTCATTTCATATACATATATATATACATATATATATACATATATACATATATATAAATATATATATATATAAATATATATATATATATATATATATATAATATAATATAAAGCTGAATGTCTGTGCGTGTCTCTGGTCACGAATAGTCTCCTATATGGTTGATTATTATAGAAAACTGATCACATATAATGATAGAAGATGTATCGAGACACAGAAATGGGTATGCTCGATCTGTCATAATGATGATTCATTAAAATTGTGGGGTTTGCGTACGCGTCTGGTCCACAAAGTATGGAAAAAAAAACGTTTACAAGTGTTTTTTATATATATGTACATAATAGTACTTTGATAATCTCACAAGGCAATAAAAAAGAATGAATATTTACAAATAATTTTTTAATATTTTGTATAATTTTGGAGAAGGAAATATTTTGCCATATCTTTTGTGTAGAATAGTTTAATGATATTTTGATATGAATTATAACTTAGGTAATATTTTTAACGTAAAGGATGAGTGGGTTTACAATTATTGGTTGGTGGAGGATGATGAATGGAGATTAAAAGGAGTACGAGAATTAGTGCGAGATAGAAAAGTTTTAGAAGTAGAGGGCTCATTTTGCCAGTTAGAATGAGATGAAGAAAGAAAAAAGGAAACGAGAGGGTATGAGAAAAGTCGGTAAACAATATTACATACATTTTGAATTAGGTAAATATTCGAGGTGGGATGCATTTATAGATTAATATCAGTTCACAGAATGTGAATCAAGGTCGATCTCTGTCATTATTCTAGAAACCTATAATTCAGTTAGAGTTTCTATAGTGTGTATCCAACTGTGGTCGTGGTAAAGGCTAATAGAACATCGACACCTCCCGTTCAAAAGAAGGTACATCGATAAGTTTAATGAAGATGAAAGTAATACGTATTATAGATTTATTTTTGTGAATGTTTTCCAATAAAGAAAACGCTCTAGTATATTTATTGGGTAGTTATATTATTTTAGTTACATTTAGGGGAGATGTGAAAATTCGATTTTTTTTTTAATTTTCGGAACAATCTAGGTTTCAATTAACCTAGGTTGGGTTATTTTATTTAAGGAAACTTCAGGAAGGTGAATCTATAAGGATTATATAGCCATTATTGTAATTATTACTAATGGGATAAATGATAGATAATTGTTGTTATTATTATTATTATTATTATTATTATTATTATTATTATTATTATTTTTAATTGAATAAAACATAATAAAGATTATTATTATATATTTCTGTATTTACCAAATATATATCATCTTAAGGTAAATTACAATTCAGGAGTGTTGATTAAACCGAACGACAACAAAATTTCGGAAAGAATTTAATCTTTCTAAATTATAAATACCACTGATTGACAACTTGAGTGCACACAAGATCGAAACTGGTTTGTACCAAAGAAATTGTTTAACTTGGGGATTTTTGCAACCTTTACGCGTGCTCTCCCGTATGTTACGTTTGACGTTTTAGAATGGATTTACGTATGGCAAAAGTAGACAATTAAGACATTAAATAAATGCTACTAATAATCACCTTATTTATATAAAAATAATTGCGCAATGGCAATAAATGCAATTGTGCCGGATTTTTATCGTAATTCGAACAAACACTTTGTAAATATATTTTCGTGTACGTAAATGGAATATTCTTTCTCTATACTTTACACTTCAGGTCATTAAAGTATATTTATGTTTAAACCTATATCTCCGTAAAAACACGGACAATTTGCCTCTTCAAATTGGCGTACGCATTTTCCAAATTGTTGGCGAAAGCATGATTTATTAAAGAAAGTATTAAGGATTCAGAAGCATGTGGATGGAGTCGTGAGGACTTGTATAAATAATGCATACAAAACATCAACAATGTTCAAACAATTAAGTACGGGTTTGGTTAGTCGTTTCGTCGCTGTCATTAGTTCGTGTCGTTACTAAATTTAGCGTCCAGTAAGGTTTGTACTTCGTGACCATATCACATTAATTATTTGAGTCTAGCTGTGGTCTCACGATTTATTACCGAATCTTACCGGAGTCAATAGGTTAGAATTTCCATCAAGATCAGTAGGTGTCTTCTCTGTATCAAAACTCTTGTAACAGTGCTATTCTTTTTGTTTATACCTGTTGTTCATCTATGTTTTCGATAATTCCTTTATTCCTGTGTTTTTATTTTGCTTTTAGTCTAATACGTCTTTCTTTCCCACGAGGAAATGTTGTTTTTATTAACCAGTCATTATTGTACTAAATCATAAGATAATATTCGTCATTTATCAATTACTTATAGACATACATCTTTGTAAGAGAAATCCTCATTCTTTCTCTTGCTTATAGTTCGTTTATATATGTTTAATAATAGTGTTTACGTCTGTTTTATGTATTGGAGGTAAGATTCTTAGTTATTTTATGTCCAGGGCTTTTTACCGACAATCTTATTTTTAGTTATAATTCTTAGTAATATAATAATTTTATCTTTGTCTTGATATCGAGATGGGATTATTTTCTGTATGTATTTTACTTTGATGGTTGTTCTTCTTAATCTATGCATTAATATAATAGCGTGTACGTTCTTTTGTGTGTCACACTTTCCTTCAAATTTCATTAGGTGTAGATTTAAGAACACACGCTATCGTATTAATATATAGATTATACTAAATGTGAGTTAAAGCGTTTGGTGACTGTTTAATCTCCTTTTCTTTTCGAATAGGAAGGGATAATAGTCTGCCGTGTTTACTTCCGGTGATGGCGTCATTATTTTCTGTTAAAAAAGATGCAAACAATATATTTATAATGTACTACATTGCCATAAGATGTCATATTCCAAAAATAAGATGGGTGTACTGCTGATTCCAAAAAATAGGTAAATAGATCAGTGCACGTTAGGGACTTATTTGCAACATTCCAAAAATAACGTGGATGAATAAAAAAAAAATCCTGAGTTCATATATTCCTACTTAATATCCCAATGGTAGTAATTGCAAAATATCTTCTAAGGAGAGGGATAAAAGTCACTGAAATTCTGAGACTAATACTACGCTCAGAAATTCATGCTGAAGTAATGGTTGTCTAATCCCTAACCGTATTAAAGTGTTTATGCATTAATTTCGAAAAGCTGCTGAAGCAGCTTATAATTTAAACATTACTTTATTTCAAGTATATTTTTAACAGTGAGGTGGGGGATATGAAGTCAGTCCTTGAAAAGGCTGAACCTGCTTACGTTTTAGACATTACTTTATTTAATGTATATTTTTAACAGTGGGTAGGGGATAAGAAGTCAGTCCTGGAAAGGGAAGAAACTGTTTACGATTTAAACATTACTTTATTTCAAGTATATTCTAAACAGTAGGGTGGGGTTATGAAGTCAGTCCCGGAAATTGCTGAAACTGTTTACAACTTAATCATTAGTTAATTTCAGTCAGACCCGTGACTCGATGAGATAAGTGCAAATATATACTAGCAAAATACCCAGCGTCGCAAGGAATCAGCTGAGATACGTGGAAGTTATATACTAGCAGAATACGCGGCGTCATCCGGGATTGGATAAGATAAGTGGAATATATGTACGCTGAGAATACTAGGAATTGATTGATGTGTTTTTAATGAAATCATCAGCCCATGCAATATACCAAATTTCTTATCAAAGAAAGGTTGGGGGTCTATAATGTGGCCCAATTTTATGAAAAATGATTGCCCAAATTAGTAATATATGAAAGTATTCTGAAAAAAATGATTAATTGCGAGTTAAGTGATTAATGTGTTTGTAAAGAAATAATCAGTCCAGACAATATACCAAAATTATTAGTTAGTAAGAGGGCGATAATGTGATTCAAAATTATGAAAAATGATTGTCCAAATTAGTAACACATCTAAAAATTATGAAAAGTGATGAAATGTGAGTTTATTGATTGGTGTGTTTGGAATAAAAAAAATCAATATTATTATTTTAGTATAGTGTAGGGGGCAATACAATTTTAATAAAATGGCTAGAATAATATGCTGAATGCCTACAGAATGACCAGTAGAAATATATTACATATGACAGATTCCGCTGTGGAATTTCCACAGGTCCCGCTAGTCATTCGTAATTTATTTTTGTTTATAATTCTTGTCTTCTCTTAAAGTTCTACGTTTTCACCTTACTCTCATGTCGTTAGTATACTGATTTTCTATTTGTTTATTCTATTGTTTCTGTGTTATTGTTTCCCTGGTTTTTCTGTAGTATACAGACGGCGCTATTTTTTGGTGTGTTTTACTAAACTGTCGCCAGGTAGCTGTTCTCGACCAAAGTTATAGTGACGTATGTATTTTAAGTAAAAAAATGTTTAAGAAATATAGACCAATATTGTTTTCATTTAAACAATGTTTCATTTAAATTATTAAATTGTTCGAAAAAATAAAATTTCATTTTAATTAAAGTTTTCATCCTACTAATACATTCTTACTTAGTGTTGCAAACATCTTTCTGTTATAAAGTAATTTATAATATATATATTTTCTTACACAATTCAGTCATACGATCATTTTTTATACTTCTTTTAACCATCTCGTAGTTTCTAATTTATTGCTATTTTTTATTATGACAGCAATTTCATACTCCAGCAAGTATTTTATTCTAGCTTTTATTGTAACCAGTTGATATTCAAATACTCTCTCACGAAAAATATTTAATTTAGTAACCTTTTGTAAATGTCAATTATCGCTTTATAATTGGAATAATGACTGAATGTTTTTTTAAATGATTCCTTTAAATGTGCTGCATTAAAAATCTGTTTAACTTTAAGTAATATCACGTATTATATATTGATTACTGTAAACATTTTTGAAAAGTAAAACTGTGTAACGCATTAATTGCAGTATTTTAATATCTTTGAGGGATATCTTACCTCTCTAGTCAATGAAAGTTAATAAGACATACTAGACTAAATGAAATATAACACTCGATATGTTATTGCTAGAAAACAAGATAATTTAATGCGAAGAATTATGCATTTTAGACAAGTAGATTACGCAAGAGACGCGCGGATCGCATCATATGCCCAATTTTCTTAATAATAAATACCTTATATTTCTCTTACAATTAACTACATTATTTTATAATAGGAAATATATTTTTCAGTTATATAATTTAATTTAAATTACGCCGCCCCTAAAATACCGTTATAAAAAGAAAATAAGAGTGCAGCTTTATTTTATTACTTTTTATTGAAAAAAATCAATTCAGATATCTTTATTATGTAGTAGAGGTGACATTTATTACCGCCTCGATACAAGTGCTGGCGGGAGCTCGGCAAATACTTGGCGGATAGCGGCGATCAGGCTGGCTTTAGAATTGTGGAGGATCATGCTGGTGATATTCTTGACGTATGAGCAAACAAAGTAGTTCAGCAGGTTCAGGTCGGGTTAGTAGGGGGCTAGTGAGAGAAGAGAAAATGCAGTAGCACTTATTCTGAAGCCAAGCTTGAGTCTTTTTGAACTTGTGGGTAGGTGCCGAGTCTTGCTGCAATACCTAGAGTCTGCCAGCAGCCTCGTGATTACCACCTTCTTCATCACATCCCAGTATATTTCAACCAGACTTCGAGATGTGAGGTTGCATGATGTGGGTTCACTTGAAACCACAATAAATCAAGCGGTGAATTTTGAGAGTGATAGTAATGGTCATATTGTCATAACTTGAGTCGATAGAGAGCATGGGTTGTACGGCGAACCACCTCCGATCTCGCCTTTTATACAGGCGCCCACTCTAAGGCATAATAGACGGCTCCTATCAGTACAGGGTTTTGTACATGTCTGGCAAACTTGACAATGGTGTCAATAAATAAAGCCGGCATTCATCAAACGAAGTGGAATTTTGCGGTCTTTTCTAGTGCGACAATTTTATCGCTTCACCCTGTGCTACGTATATGAAACTTAATTTTCTACATTAATCAAAATTCATCTGCTTTTGTGCCATTTCAATATTTCTTTGCATAATTACATACGAGAAAAAACATAGTCAGTTTTATCATTCGATTCATTTTATTCTTGTTCTCACGCGCAACATATTTTCTTGAATGTTAAATCGAAGGAATTTCATCTGAAATTCAGCAAAAAATATAACAGATAAAAAAGAGCCCCAATTGACGCAAGACTCTGACTCATCATTACGTCAATGGCCATAAGCAGAAGACAAATCTCGTGAAAGCAATTATAATGTGTCGACTTTGAGATTCTACATCGACAATCGAATGGAAGCTTATTAAGAAAATGGCAACAAGAAAAATTGTTTAGTCAAGAAAAAGAAAATGAATTGGGATAAAATTATAAAAGGCCAATCTCTCCAATCGAAATGTCTTGCAGGTCAGAGAAAATGAGGAGAAAAATTTGTATAATGAATAAGTGCAATGCAAACGATAAAATAACATTGGGATTTGCATTTAAGCATCGAGAATTGTGTCTATTAATACAAAATGCAGTAAAAGTCTTTTTTTCTTTTTTTTTTTTTTTACACCGTGATTTCCATCCAAACTCTACGTTGTTTTCAGCGTTCTCATGTTCTGGTTGTAAATAAAAAAATAATGCAGAAACCATTAAGAAAGTAAATATATGTTTTGGAGTTTGTATTTGCTGCACGTTAATACATTTGAATATTTAAATAATTATAAAACAGTGTATAATCGAAACATGTTGTTGCTATTCTATTACTGCTTGGTATTTTTTTTATAAAACTGGTGACATTAATTTGAGTAGATCAGTTAATTCATACACAAGAATATTTTTTAGCACAAATTGCTGTTTTTATTACTGAGAATAAAAAACAAGATTGCATTGGTAATCGGAGTATAAAATGATAAAGATTACTTAATGTTCATGTCATTTGTACTTATACATTGTTTAAATATAAAACGAGCGCACATACACACACGTACACACACACACACACATATATATATATATATAAAACTGAAAGTGTCTGTATCTCTCTCTCTGTCTCTCTCTCTCTCTCTCTCTCTCTCTCTCTCTCTCTGTACATTTCCTTACACAATAACTATCAATTTTCAGTCTACAGACTCGAAATTTGATATACAGGGTACTGAGCGTTGGGAAATATTTGTAATCAGTTATCGACTAGAATTTGGCTGTTAATGGAGCATGGTTACAGTTTTTTACCTTTGAGAACTCTACCTAAATCCTACGCCAATTTTGGGCCAAAAGACTTCAAATTTTAGATATGGGTTCCTAGAATATGGATCTAACTTAATGACTTGATTTGAGCCCAAAACAATAAATGTTAAGGGGCCATAATAGGGGTCAAAGTTTTTAAAAACCTCTGAGGTATCTACCAAATTACTCAGACAATTTCTGGTATAAGCATTTGACATTTTACATAAAGGGTATTCAGAGATAGGCCAAGCGTTTTAATCGGTTTGGGTCGAAAATTTGTGTTATAAATATATAAATCTATGTGTGTATGTATGTTTGAATGCCTGCCTAAAACTTTCGACAGAGGCGACTGATTTTCGACAGATCAATATCGTTTGAAGCTAGACCCTTCAGACAACAAATAGCGAACAATTTGCTAAAATACTCATTTCTTCACCCTCAAAGGGGTCGCTTTTTTCGCCGATATTTTCGAAAGTCATTTCCCCTTTTAGATTGCCTAGCGTTAATTTTAAACCTATCTTAGTTCCGGTTTGGTGGTAATCGCACCAGCAAAGACGTCACGTTTATTCACGTTCCTTTCCTACTTCGCGGTACGGGTTCGAACCTGCCTTCCTACTAGCACATTTTTCTGTTGTTTGCTCAACACCCACCTCCAAACACCCGAGCAACGCCGTGCACCAATGCTAGTATATATATATATATATATATATATATATATATATATATATATATATATATATATATATTTATATATAAATGTTTGGAACATGGAATATAGACTCATCAATATATATACACACACAGACACACACACACACATATATATATATATACATATATATATATATATATATATATATATATAATCCTCGAAAGAGTGTTTTATTGTTGACAACTGATGGTCCTTGTAATTACATTATGACTATTGTGAATGTGAGAAAGCAACTTGGTGCAGATATTGCAGGTGATTAAACGACTTACTGACTTAAAAGTTTCTAAACTAATAATGCAACTAGAAAAATAAAATAATAAGCTTTATAAAGTTTTACAAGCTAAAACACTTCCAAGTATATATATATATATATATATATATATATATATATATATATATATATATATATATATATATAACGAAAGGGAAACTCCAATGTTAAATAGTCAAATCAGGGATACACATAGACCTCAATACTGAAGAAGAGTTAAATGCTCGGTTTATTTTTGTACTTCTAGTGAATACCGAACACTACACTTTGTTTGAGCAGACTCATGCATATTTTCGTCCCTGTCACTTATAAGGAAAAAAAAGAGGCATTCCGCACACGTACTTGCTGAAAAACAATCAATGATTGATTAAATGTATTAGAAACTTTAACGATTGAATGTAAAGGTAATTATAGAAATGAAAAAAAACATATGGTGGAAGAGAAAAAAGAACATAGAGAAGTTAGACAGAGAAAAAAGAGATGCAGGAAAAGAAAAGTAAAAAATAATTAAGCACCAATATATATTAATAGGATATTCTGTATGGTATTTATTTGGTGTGTCACACTTAAATCTGAGTGACTGTCATTTAATTGTTATGGGCTTCCATGTATTGTAATAAATCATTTTAACAAGAAAACTGTTCGTTTTGGTTTCGACTTTATCTGTACCTAAAAAAAAAACAAGAATTGTTCATAAGCGCTGGTTTCAGTTTCGTTTATAGCTGATGGCTCTTCAGTAATTTTGTTTTCATAAATATTTTATCAAGAATTCTTCATAAGTTCTGGTATCGCTAAAGATTATAGCTAATAGATCTCACGTTGTGTGCATGTACATTTACTTTTTCAAGAATTTTTGATTCGGTTTTGATTCAAGCTAATAGAGCCAAATCGTATGGATAAATTTCTTTATTTTTTTAATCGCAACTTTATCATATATAAAATAAATTGATAGAACATTAATTTTATAATTAGATATACGAATCTACAAGAATTAAAATGTATTACGCGTACTTTACGACCGGGATACGCCGGGCGACCTTTATATCGTAAATAAATATATTCTCAGTTTTAACAAAAGAGCTACAATAATACTAGCTCATCTTCATTTATGCTGAGCATAAACAGAATTAAACTATGAATACTTTACATATGAATGAGATCTCCATGGATGTTCCGCAGGTAGCGCTAGTAAATTATTAAATGTAGAATAAAATGCCATAAGTAATACTTATTTATAGACATAAAAGAGGGCGCAAGGGAAGGTAGGGAACTACGAAAAGAGGTGGTAAAGGAAAGGAATAAAAACGCTAAAGAAGCATATATTTGCAAAGTAGTTTTGTGGTTATGATAAAGGTTAAAATTAGTTGTGTAAAAGCTTATTGGTTGAAGTAGGTAGAAGGTGAAAAAGGACATAGCAGGCATATTTAGTGAATTGCCAATCTAACTGAAGTCAAAATCGTTAGACTAGGGGAAATTACCCGTGTCGAAATTGACATTATTGAAGATAGGTATTAGTTTAAATCTCTAAAATCAACGGCACATGTTACTAATAATACCTTACATATATGTGCATTACATAATTTCATGCTTAAATATATATATATATATATACATATATATTTATATATATATATATAAGAAGAGAGAATTTAGCTTATAAATTTAAGAGTTGAGTAGTTAAGCGTAAACTAGAAGAGATCTTTAATGACGGTAAGAGATTAAATGTGTATAGAGATTTAATATATTGTAGATATATAATATTGTGAAGAGATATAATATTGTGATTTGGAGCAAAAAAAAAGGGTATTAAACTTCAATGTTTAGAAATGATATATAAAAAAGAAGTGAAATATAGTACAAGTTGTAGGAGTCTAAGTTGTGTTTTAATATTATGCTTTTTTATGTTGTTACTAAATCTATAAGTAGGTGTTGCAGTGGTTTTCTTAAATATTTTTGTAGCATATTATTTGGTGGGAAAAGAGTATAGATTAATGTGCATTTCTTTCCCAGTTTAGTTTCAACTATTATATGAAAGAAAGAGTTAAACACATTTTTGTGTAGATCTGATTTTCTATCAGTTAGTTTTAAGAAGTTTGGATCTGAGTAATAAATAGATGAGTTTCTGTATTCGTTTGATTTAAGTCTGCACCGTAGAAGTGTTTTTGTTTGTTGAAGGTATCACGTTTTGAAGAGTTAGTATTTTTCGCTTTTCTAGTGATTTTGGGATAAGGTTAATATGTTTAGGATGCTTTTTATAAGGAGTGTATATATAAGGGGAATGTGTTATTCTTTGTGTGGGATTCGTATGTGTTATTCACTTGATTTAGAGCGATATCTAAAAAGTTAAGTTTTAATGTTTGATTTTAATTCTACTTCTAGTAGTATTCTATTAATTTCCATAATGTTCGGTATTTTAATTTTTTGCACGTCGAGCCGTTAGAGGTTTCCACTATGAGTAATCCACCATCGCTATATAGACCTACATTGTTGCGAGTAATTATTTTCGTTTAATTATATAGGATAAAATGGACAACTAATTTTGTGAGTTACGTTGAGTCTAAAAATACTATTGAGGGGCCATGTGGACTGATTTCTTTCTCTTTATTAAATTGTTGTTCTTACTAATAAAGATGGTTTTTCGACATTTTTAATTTAGGACTGCTTCCGGATATACGAAAACATATATATGAAATATGTACATAAAATATATGTGAGTAAAGATTAGAATTCAAGGGCTTAATCAAATAGTTCCTTAGATATTTAAGGATAGTTAGTTTTTATATCAAATTGGAGGAGTGCGTTTTTGTTTTTTATTTTTAGAGGGCGCTTTTAAACCATTGTATCGTACTATTGGTGCTAATGCAGATTATACTTAGAGTTTATTTGTAAGTAAACTATTTGAATAATACTGCTGTTTTCGAGTCTTGTTTGTTAGGTTTGTGATCTATAGACAATTTTTTTCTTGGAGACTGCCTACTCTATTGCTAATATCGAGTTTGTTTTTCCAAGCGTCGTATTTGCTTAAATATTACTTGTGGATACCGGTCAGTGCTTCTGTAGCTTAATCTTCAAATCTGTATCAAATTGCTACTCCTCCGTTTCTATGTGTTAGCTTTTTAGTGTAAAGACTACATTTCGCTTAGTTGTTAAGGATGGTTTTCCTTACATCACAAAAAGTAGTGTAGTTTACAAATTCAATTCTTAGTATTCTGCTGACTATGTGGGTCGGACTCATTAAATTTGCAGACATATTCCAGAAAAAAACAGTTTGGGCAAGCCTTTTCGCTCTCACCCCTCCTTTTCCACGTTTGGTATAACCGCATTTGTATTATATTGTTTTAATGTATCACTATAAAAGAAAACCTGAGTTTTTATCTTGTTTCAGAAAGATTTGAGCATGTTTACTATATATACAACAACACTATATTACTAGATTTCTATGAGAAGACAATAGTGCCAAACCCTGTCAAATACCTTAGATATATCTAGAGCTCTTGATCTAGTTTTTTTCCTATATTATCCAGTGCTTTGTGAGATTACAGTTAAGATAACTGCAGTAAAACGGGCTGCTCTAACTTCATACTCTAGGTTGGATGAACTATTTTGTTTTTGAGGTGGCCAACTCGGATATGATTTTTTAAGTATTCCAAAAATAAAAACATGGCATTCTAACGTCCAATAGCAATATTATCTCATTTTCCGTAATTATTACGAATCTTCACAGCGTAGTTGTGTAGTCTTTTCAACGCACGCATTCAATTGATGTGATCTTAAAATTTAATAAGCGATTAATAATTACTACAGTATAACAGCGAGAATTGAATATTTGTTGTGTAAACAGATACAGGTTTCCCATTAAATGATCATGCTCTGTTTCTGCTATGATTCTGAGGCCACTCGACTTTTAATTAAGACAACGGGGCTAGCCGGCTTTGCTCGAAGCCATATAAACGGATATTTTCCTATAATTCTAAACAAACATCAACTACAAAACTATGGTATACCCATGAATGTGTCGTTGCCATTGCACACACAAATCACTATTTTTATTATTCCAAAAGTAAATGTTTAGAAATAAATGTTGCCTTTAGATATGCCAAAAAGGACTATAACAAGCGCGAACGACTGTTATGACTTTACTGTTCAGAATAGATTAGTAAAACGGATGATTATTTTCTACGAGATTTGGTATGACGTGAGCGTCTTGAAGAGGGATACTGCTACTTATTGGGGGGATTAAAACACCCTTAAACCTTGAGAAAGACCGGGTAAATATGTTGAACCTCGGACAGCGCTAGGTAACCTATAAAAATGCACAAGGTTTTGTACTTTGTAAAAAACAGACATATACTTTTATTGTTTAAAACAATGACAGGATAAATCAGAATAATGTAGAAACGACATCATGTACTTGTTGGAGTTGAGGACACCTGCTAAGACGTGATAAGGGGTAACGTTTCAGGTCGTCGGAGGAAGATTTAATTTTGGTATCAGATTCATAAAATACGGATTATCGATGAGGCGCATACACGCAAAATGGATCTGGAGATTTACCAGAAGTGTGTCACACACTGATTGGTTTAGCAGATTGCCAGATCGACACCGTTTCCTTAGTATAAGAGCGAATAACCGGGCTGAATGTAGCAATGAATCCAGAAATCCGTGACAGAGAAACAAACCAAGAGATACCACCCCTACCCTGGCCGTCGCGGTCACCGCCGCCGTCGTGAGAATGAGGAATAAGCTTTTAAGAGGGAATTGATGTTTCTGGTGAACTGAACGATGTACACATGTAAAGCTGTAACTTTTGTGAAATTAATTTTCGTAGTTAAAAATCCTGAGCTGGTTTTCGTTTTCTGGCGTGCATGCAAGCTATTTGTTTTTCAGCAGAAGTCGACACGGAGCTGAGATGTTGAGAACCAAAGTGAAGACATCCTTGCAGAACATCGATCACGACCAATAGTTTCGATCAGGTTAGTTGGGGTATGATTGGATGGAAGAAATGGAAGCTGCAGTCAGATTCGTTCCACAAACCCTCTGATAAAAGGGGAGAGTATTCCCCTAAGGGTTTGAGAATTGTTACAAATATTAAATTTTGACGAGATAATCTAATTAAGAATAAGTACATAAATAAAAGTATAGATTTTTTTTGTTTGTTGTTTTTAGTTTTCCCTGAGTGGTATTATTGAGTGTGGAGAGATAATTTGCTGGTGCACCTATTTTAGTGCGGAACATATTTTTTCTTTCTTTCCTCGCTTTAGATCGACTTTTCGTTGCGAGTAGATTGTGCGGGTAGCAATTGCACCTGGATAACCCAGTTCAAGCGAGAAAGATGAAAATTGGATAATTATATATATATATATATATATATATATATATATATATATATATATATATATATATATATATATATATTCTACGTTTAGAGGAATTTTGGAAAGGCGTTACGCGTTAAGCAAGTAAAAGTAACTGCGGTAGCGATCTGAGGACTAAAGTAAATAGCATGCATTTGGGAACGTTTAAGAGGGCAAGTTAACGACTGAGTGTCGGAAAATTAGTTTTAGTGTTTTATTCTTTTGGGTGTTCGAAAGCGGATGCATTTTCTTTAGATGGACTTTTCGCCATGATTATATAGTGGGTGAAGCGTACGCACTGAGGTCGCTTAAGGAGAGATGTGTCTGAGGATAGAGATAGTCAATTGGGAATTGAAGTAACCTGAATTCTTGGAGATCGTAAATAACCAGGATAAGGAGAGTTAAGCGGCATAATCATTTATTTCTTTTTTTACCCCCTGAATCAGCTTCAGGATTGGCGTAAGGAGAAGGGGACATGTCGATGCAATGTGAGCTGGGTGATGACGGGTATGGGCCCGGCGGAGGTCATATTGTGGCGGCAAAAGCCTCCTAACCCCCCTCCGGCACACTGTCGTCAATTAATCATGTTAATGCTGCTGGTGATGATAGTATGCGTGTTGTTGGTGTGTAAAAAGGACGAATGTAATGAGAAAATGAGGATACAAGCATGTCGAGGCTGGTTCCGCGGATAGCAAAAGTAACTCTGTCCCGAACCCGCCTATAGTCCCGGAGGAGTATGCATTTAATGCTGCGGACATGCCGAAAACCTCCACGACGCGGAGATTCAGAGGCACTAAAGGACGACTTGAATGATTTTCCTGTCTTTTATTTTCTTTCTATTTTATTAGAGTACTTGCAGAACGCTGATCTGTGAATTGCCCACAAAAAAATCACAACTGTAACTTGAATGAAGTGAGCAGAAGCCCTTAGTTCGATCAAATCCTTACAAGGTGCTGAACTGTGAATTGCCAGATGAATTCTCAACTGCGACTGGTCAAGGTGAGAGGAATCTCCTCTAGCTCAATAAAAAGCGGGTGAGTAATTACCTTGATAAGATTTGTACGCCTTGTATTGTGAAATATGCTGTCAATGAAAAAAAGGAATCTTGTATATTATGAGTGAAAATATTGGAAAAAGGCAAATAACTTTTGTAAACCCTTGAAAAAATTCGAGTAATTATTCCTAAAAGAAAAAGGGAACCTTGAATAATGGAGATAACCTTTGTGAGTTGTCTGAAAAAAATATTTTTGAACAGGGAATATAACGTTTATAAGTTGTTTTGGGGGGGATCGAAGTTGAATTGTATAATTTTTATAATAGTATAATTGAGAAACATGGGATACAAGAACTGAGAGGCAACTGAGTGACATTTATGAGTCTTTGAACATCTGGAGTTATTATTTTAAATTAATGGCTTAATGATTCTAAGTGAACTCTCTGATTTTTATTGAAGTCTTGGGGAATCAAAAAGAGGAGAGTGGGTGGCTGTAAGACTATGTGCATGCAATCTTGTCTTTGACAGGTGAACCAAGGATGGAGTAGGGAATCTGAGAGCATAGACGCCCTAACTAATCGAGGAGGGATCTGTGTGCTGGCTTAGACCTATTAGTCCCGTGGGGAGCAATATGCCTTAGAGGGCAAATATAACGTGATCGTCTTGAGGAGAGATACTTCCCCCCGTTGGATTAAAACCCACTGAAGCTCCGAGTAAAGCTGGTTAAATATGCTGAGATTGTCCGTAAATGTAAATTGAACCCAGGAAACCGGCAGGTGACCTATAAAAATACGAGTTGTTGTGCTTTGGAAAAAACAGACTGACATTTTTACTGTTTAAAACAATGAGAGGAAATGCCAAAATAATGTAAAAACGATATCCTGTACTTGTTGGCCTGAGGGACACCTGCTCAGTCGTAATCAGTGGCCACCTTTCAGGGCGTGTGAAGAAGATTTAATTTTGGTCTTAGATTCATAAACTGCGGACGATCGATAAGGTGCACACACGCAAAATGGGTCTAGAGATGTTCAGAAGCATGTCAGGCACTGATTTGTTTACTAGATCGCCAGACCCACCCCGTTGCCTTAGTAAAAGAGCGAATACCCGGGCCGAATATAGCAATTAACCAGACCTCCGCGAGAGAGGAAGTAACCAAAAGATACAACCCCTACCTCATCCGGCGCTACCACTGCGATCGTGAGAACGCAGATTTTTGGAGGATATTAATCTTTTTGGTGAACTGAACGATGTGCATATGGCGTGCATGCAAGCTATTAGCTTTTCAGCAGAAATCAACAATAAGCTGAGACGCAGAGAACCCATGTGAAGACCTCCCTGCAGAAGACAATCACAGCCAACAGTTTCGATTCAGTCAGAGGCCAACTGTTGGCCTGAGCGGGAGACCTTTCACATTGGGTGCATAACTAACAGGCTGCTAGGTACATCCGTACACTACGCCCCAGTCATCATGAGCATACCTAAAATGATCATATTCTTTAAGATCTTTGCATTAAACCTCCCATGGTGTGATGAGGGTTGTCTTTGCCCTGTAAAACAAATTGTTTAAATGTCGCTTACAGAGAACTGATTCTAAACTCCATGATAAATATCAACTGTCGCGACATTTAAATAAAAGAGGTCGATCTTCTGCTTCTTAGTACACATTTCTGTACGCCATGAATTAGTTAATTATAAAACATATTTCAACTACCTGAGCTAAAATTACTATTCATCGATAGGCAATATGGTGTCTTCCCTGAAAGATCCATGACTATATATGCTGATGGTGATATCACACATTATCTCTGAATCTATTAACACTTGTTCTTTTTCTGGCGCAATAGCTACTCACATGTCTAAGATATTTGGCATGGTTTAACATAAAGTTTAACTTCACAATATTTTCAACTAAAATTTCTGGAAAGGTTTTTTTTCAATAATGAAATAATATGTTGTTGATAGATCCATTAAAGCAGAAATCCAAATCTCGTATTAATTCAGCTGTTGTATTCCACCGATGCGTCTAAGTCCCAACTGTCTTCCTGAATCTCATCAACATATCGAAATCATATTAAAAATCTCTCATTGAAATATTTGCATGCATATTAAGCATCTACGAACGCATTTCTACAATCTACAATTTCCAGGATTATATCAGATTTATTGTCCAAATCATTAAAATAATAGTGAGATGATAATAGCGCTCCAGAAAGTAGTGCCCTTCTCATTCATATATCACGTACATGTACAAGAGTGAAATATTTCGCAAAGTTGGAATACTGTTGCTGCATCTAAGCTGGAGCAAAGAAAGGTATCATTTTTTAATTAACAAGGCTACATAGGATTTGCAAAATTTAGTGTCCAGGAACATTTTCGCTTCCCTACTTTCTAATTGTCACAAAATAAATTACGCCTTTATTTCTACGGTTTTGTTTCGTTTCAGTGAACTCTAATCTGTCGCCTCGT
The DNA here is from genome assembly GCF_053919585.1 of Euprymna scolopes. Lineage (NCBI taxonomy): Eukaryota > Metazoa > Mollusca > Cephalopoda > Sepiida > Sepiolidae > Euprymna > Euprymna scolopes. The sequence continues at coordinate 62,591,395 of NC_136486.1, read as the reverse complement.
AGGTAAAACGTTCATAAAAATACTCGTTTTACAACAGCAACTATAAAAATTTTCACTCAAAATCTATCTATGTATAAAACTAAAAGTAAATACTATAAGCAATGTTTTTTCAAGGTAAATGTATATAAGTTCTTGTTACGGTGCCCTCTTAAGTAATTAGGTTCAGACATATATAGACGATAAACAGCATGGTGTTGTCTCCATATATTCTATAAAGCAATACCCCTTACTCTATAGTAGCCTCGTGGACTATATTAGTGTAGCCCTTCAAGTAAAATAAAAAAAAAACTGTGTATATACATTTAGATTAAACGATGAGTGACGGAAAGATGGCGGTTTAAAAAGCGGGCGACTTTCTATCTTGTAGCCCCTAATTACCTGATGACAAATCTCAGTGTAATTCACATTTTTGAGCCTTGATACAGTAAATCACTAAGTTTTAGAATATTGTATATATATGTATATATATATATATATATATATATATATATATATATATATATATATATATATATATATATATATATATGTTCTATAAATAACTAGCATCTCACGTTTCTTTCAGTAAGTGTATAACTGCTATTATACACAGGATTTAAATCAATATTATAACCGCTTTATTTAAATTACGTTTTCCTCTTACATTCCATTCCACCAATCTTGCGCTGTGTCTTACAAGGAAAACCATACAGAAACTACAAGGCATCGTAAATTTTAAGCGAGACTCTACAGGGCTATTCACTTTCCTTACTCTTACAAAAAAGAGGAAAGAGGGAAACTCTATTTATCTTAGTTACTAACCGGAAGTTTATAAATCGTATTTTCGTGACGCAAAAGGAAATGGCAACTACTTCAGTCCAGTCAACGACATGGCAGAAATAAATGAGTCACGCACCACACGAGATATGGGTGTTTCACGTTGCTTTTTCGTATTTACCCAGGACAGATATGTGTGTGTATGTTTGAGGCTGAATAAACGAACAGTTTTTGATTTGTCGGCTCTTCGGTCAAATATATATATATATATATATATATATATATATATATAAAGTTATAAAATATATATGCCAATTTAGTTACACAGAAAAGTGTGTTGCGTAATTGCCATATATATATTTTATAACTTACTGCCTAGCTCTACCTATGTATTGAGCACTGTTGAAGTAAATACTGGAAATTTACGCATAAAATTATATCTACGTATATTAAGTTATGTGATTAAAATAAGTAGTCATTATATATATATATATATATATATATATATATATATATATATATCATTAACATACCATATTTAACTATATAAAAACCATACATTTGCACGAATAGTAAATTCAAAGTCATTTAAGAGAATTAAGTATTTTAAACAAATTGCAAATTTCTGGCAATTATCCGGCAATTTTCTGGAAATTTAGTATTATTTTGTATTCACGTAAGTGAACGCTAAAATATTATTTTAAAAATTGATTTTTACAAAAAACAATTAAGTAAGCAATCATTATATTATCGTTTAAATTCAACCAATAGTATTGTACATTTTAAAGATGTATTAGTATCATGTTTTCATCAGATGCTAGTTGCAATAAAAGTATAGTAATTTAAATTAGGTTATATATAATGTCTACAAGTCAGATAATACGACCTAATCGAAATAAAAATTTAATCTAGAATAAGCATATTAATCGTTGTATATTGGTGCATTTCTTTCAAGGAAACATACTTTGAAGTGAACCGTGTGAATCATATTCACATATAAAATACTGTCTACATTTATTTGGGATTGTAAAATTAGAGGATGGCGTCGGAAATAATTTCTGTTTATATAAGTCGCCTTATTTTATTTCACGTCGATATTGTGTTCAGGTTCCGCCCACGAGGAAACATTCATTATTTCTTAAGAAAAATAGGAGGAAGAAGAAAGGTTGAAGCACATTCTTACTCTTGGCTTATATTTAGAGGGTTTTCTCTCTAAATCACTCGTTCTTCTTGAAGTAACATTTTTCTTTTGTCTCGACCCGACAGACAATAACCATAGGAAAAGAATGTATTTGCATACTTCTACATTGTTTGCATTTATCTTTTTATTTTGTATTATATTTATAATGAGTCAGTATCACATTCGAATATCCATGCTTCTCTTTTTAAGACACACACCAATTACTGTGACTCTCCACGCCGCTACTACAATTTTCCAAACAAACCTCACAAACGTGAATCTGTACATGTTTAAATCATAATCACATCTTACATGTAAAAATGCCAGGGATAAGTAATGATATACAGTATCATGCTGTACAATAACAACGGAGTCATACAATCTTTCTCTGTTTTAAATAAAGATAAATCTTTAGTTGTCTAACAATTTTTAGTCAATTACAAGAAAAACATTTGATTTAAAATATACACGGAAATTTCCCGGGGTTTATGCGATAATTTAAAGATTAAAAAAAATACAACAAATCACTAATAATTTTTTTAAAAGAATCAAAATCGGAATCATTAATCGTACCGGAATCAGAATTTAGAACAGAATATGCAATTGTAGTCTGAAATTTTTTAAAGTCATCCTATCACTACTGCATATATATATATATATATATATATATATATATATATATATATATATATATATATATATATATATATATATATATATATATATATATCTTAATTATCGATCCAGTAGATATCTCACTGCTGATGCAATTCTCTATCTATATAATAGCTAGGTACGTCCAAGGATGGAATACTGTTGCTGGATCTGGCCAAAAGCTGCTAGAAAAGACACGCCCTGCCTTTATAGAGTTCAAAATAGACTTCGTAGCCTCGTAAGAGATGTCCTTTTCTCTTCCCTGCAACCTCTATCTCACAGAAGAGATGTTACGAGTTTGTCTTTGATGTATCGTAATTTTCATGGAAAGTGTTCGACTGAGCTTCAGTCTATGGGCCCCTTCGCCAAACTTTCACAAGAAACACTCGTCTAGCTGAAAACACTATCAATAATTCCCCCACACTTTATCCGTGCCTAAACCTAAACGTAGATTTCGTAAACATAGCTTCTTTCTTAGAACTTGACGCCTGTGGAATTGTCTTTCGTTTTCCTGCTTTCTGGCTGACTACAATATGGTTGAGTTCAAGTCTAACGTAAACAAGTTCTTGATGGGCCGTTCCATATAAGTTAACAAATTTACCGAATTAATTACTATATTGTCCAATTTCTACTGTACACTCTTTAACCCCTATCCTCGTTTTGTCTCTTGGCCTTGATAATGTGGTGATGCCTGTTTAGAAAAAAACTGTATCCCCATCTATTTGTTTATTTGTTTGTTGGTTCACAATTTGATTAATATATGCAAAAGCTTCCTAACATTACTCTCTCATTTATTTCTATGTGTAGTATGACTCTTGCAAACTAGGTTCAAGAAAGAGATCATCTCATTCGCATATTACATTAAGAAAAATCAATGTTATTAAATAGCGGTATCTTAGTTAATGTTTATAGCGGGAGAATTGTTATAAGTGTTCTATTAAAAACCGTTGTTTAATAAATTTTAAACAATTATATTGATAACACATTTAATTAAATTTATTTGGAATTATTATTCCAACATCGACTTTATAAAAAGCATTGTTTTATAGTTATTTGCCCCTTCAGAACATAATAAAATAATTTGGTAATCTCAATAAATTTCTAGCTTGACAAAATAATTCCGAGTAGATAGAAAAATGTTTAGCTTTGTTTTTTAAATATTAAAAAAAATAACACCTTCGAAAAACTGAAGAAAATATTCCATTTGTTTGTTTTTATTATTCTATACAGAAATCGGTAATTTTTTACGATGTGACCACATAACAACATAAAGATCTACGTTTTTGAGCCTAATACGTTTAAATGGCCTTTAAAAATAATATGAAAGTAATCTTGAAAAAAAAAAGAAAATTAACATTTTAGAGTGGCGGATAACTTTTCCATATTAATTTAACGTAAAATGAGCACCCACTTTTTGGTCACCAAGCCTTCAACGAGGCATGTAACCGCTAGCATTTTTTTAAGTTTGGCGATCGAGGAGGGGGAAAATGACAAATAAATATTTTTGGGATGGTGCGGGGGAATTCAATTTAAAACATAAAACAAGTTTGCTGCCATCATATATATATATATATATATATATATATATATATATATATAAATATATATATATATATATATATATATATATATATATATATATATATATATATATATATATATATATATCGGCCCCAACGCTGTCGAGCACTCTTAAAATTGTCTTATTAAAGAAAAACATTGGAACGTATCTAAAGAGCATTCCTGCCCACAACACTACGGATTTTTTCCTGAAACTCATTTGAAAAAATGGACGTGCTGATTAGACGCATGAAACGGAAAGTCTCTTTTTTATACGAAATAATGATGATTACCAAATTAAGAATAACTTTGATTTTAAAGCATGAAACCGCCACCTATCGCTCTCTTCAAGTAGCACTCTTCATAAAAATTACCTTTACGACCTGGTAAGACATATTGACTTCCATGAGAACAGAAACTTCTTCCAGAAATATCTTGTCGATATATCAATAATTCAATAAACATTCTTGTGAAAGCTGATAAAATAAGTAATTTCCATAACCTCAACAGGCAACAATACAGAGACTTAATGATAAAAAAAGGCTTAACAAAAACTTCCAAAATGCTAAAAGCAACACAGTAAAAAGCATCATCAATAAGAGCAGGGGAATTACGGAGGATCTACAAAATCAGCAACACATTCAGTAAACACAAAATCACAAACCCGACTCCCTGAAAAAGAAACAATAATTAAAATAATCAACCTCAGTAGACTGGGAATTGGGAAAATCAGCAGAAATTTCTGAAAAAAAAAGAAACCAACTAAAAATTCAGGAAAATACACCTTCCACTCGATCAAATTGTTCACCAATATTACTGACAAATAAAAATGTGTCGCCGTGGAATTCGACATCATTGATTATTGTACGCCGATCACGGAGGGGCTCTCTCTGAAAGCAATAGATTTTGACAAAAACCACACTTATGTTCAAGCGAGTGATATCGATATAATATGATAAAGAGCCGCACTACAGTACTTATTAGCAATGAAATGCAATTGAGCAAAAATTGCTGAAATGGCCTCTTCGGTTTAGCCATGGGCTTCCTGAACTCGACAGAAGCCGTAAAGCTAGTGAAATTACTCATACTGAAAAACATTACCCCGGATAACGGCACAAAAATCAAGGATATCTGCTTTTTATATGATATAATAATAATTATTATATCATATAAAAAGCATATATCCTTGCAAAGCAACAAGCATAAAATGCGTCAGAGAAACTATATATGAGGTCCAGAACAAAAAACATAGGACCTAAGGTAGAAATTACCAGCAATACTGAACAAGTCAACTGTCTGACCGTCACATTTGCTTTAGTTACTAATACTTACAGACAATACATTTATTTATTTATGAAAATACAAACTATAAACGTATATCGATCCACGTTTCAACCATCTACCCCTTTGATTAAGCACATACCTAAATCAATCAGACGTAGAAGTAATAACTCCTCCAATGAGGGGACGTTCAGATAGAGAATACTTATAACAATGCACTAAAAAACAGCAGAAACACAAATGTCGAAATTAAATACAATAAAACTATGTAAATACAACTAGATTAAATAATCGAGGAACATCATCTTGATAAAATCTTTTCAACCTAATGGTAAAAACAAAACGTGGAAATATCTTCCTACATCATACACTCTGTCCTAGCAATGCACTACATAAATAAAAAAAACAAAAAAAAAAAATTATATAATTAAGCTACATGTGTACTAAAAACCGAGAGAGAATTTTTTAAAAAGTCCAATAATCTATAATATAAATCTCATCTTTCTGTTTAAATGTATGAATGTGTGTATGTATATGTTTCAGGTCATGTCATATGCTACTGGTACAATGTAACACAGTACTACCTGCCTCATGGTCGGGCCGCCGGCGACTAAACTGGTTCCCCCACCAGACTCGTTTGGTGAAGAGGGTGGTTAGTCTCCTTGAAGGATTAATAAACAAGACATTCCAAAGGGTAAATACACCCTTTTTCGGGATCAACGGCCAACTAGCATCGTGTGTGTTTGTGTGTGTATTGGGGTGGTGAGGGCTTCCATAAGCCGTGTTGAAAACAACATTTCTAAGAGAAGCAAATCTCTGATTTAAAAAAAAAAAACATTAAGGCCAGTACCCGCATTAAGCTGGTCTGCAGTGTTCCTTGTTGCTGGCTATCTTGCTCTCGCTTGTTGCTTGATCTCAGCATTTTGAACCGAGTGAGAGAGAGAGAGAGAGAGAGAGAGAGAGAGACTTAATTTTCGAACAAAGCTAAGAATATGTAACATCATCTGTGTACAGATACCCCCTTTGTCTATTAAAATGGTTCTGTGGGGATGGAATTCATTTTTGGACTCATGGATTTTAAGTGACTGAGGGAGTGTCAGTCGTCTGATAAGACGTTGCAATCATCATATGTGCATACTACCAAAAATATTCGACACTGGCGACAGATTTTCAGGAGATCTGTATCGTTTGGAGACTGACTCTTTGGACCACAAATATCGAAAAATTGGCTAGTCGTTATATCAATCTTACCTGTCTAAATGTATGTCTGTATATGTGTATGTATGTATGTATGTATGTCTGTCTTAAACCTTAGACAGATTTTTACGAGATCTGTACTGTTTTTAAGCTCGACCCGTCGGACGACGAAAATCGAAAAATTAGCTAAAACCAATCAATATTGGTCCTTCAACTGGGCAATTTTCTTCAGAAAGGGGTCGCTTTTTTCACCGATATTTTCGAAAAGCATCCCTTCTTCTCGATGTACAAGCTTTAATTTAAACATGCACCATGACCGCTTCGGAGATAGATGAAACAGTAAAGACGTTACGTTTTTGTCACGTTCTTTTCTTCCTTGTCGGTAAGGGTTCGAGCCTGTTTGTCTACTACAACTTTTAGTTTTTTTTCTTAACAAACACCACCAGACATCGAGGCAACGCCGGGCACCCACGCTAGTCTTTAATATAAATCTTAAATTGCTATATGTATGTATGTATGTATGCATGCATGTAAACATGTGTGCGTAAAACTGTCGACAGAGGTGACCACAAATATCGAAATATTAACTACAAAAATAATTTCTTCATCCTCAACTAGGCACTTTTCTAAAGGGAGGGCTCGCTTTTTTCACCGATATTTTCGAAAGTCATCCCTTCTTTTTATATGACTAGTCCTGATTTAAACCTTCGCCACATCCGGTTTGGCGATGGACGCAGAGACGTCACGTTTTTTCTCACTCTCTTTTCTCTCTTTGCTTAGGGGTTCGAGCCTGCCTGACTATTAGCACATATTTTTATTTGCTCAACTCACTTCTAAACACCTGGTCAACGCCGGATACCCAGAGTAGTCCAATATATAAAAAGCAAAATCAGAGCGCGCGTTTTTGTGTTTCCGCGAACGTCTTTTTGGGTAATGGCTTTTCGCGTCAGACACACTGCGCAAGAAGTTTTGCATACTCCCAATTCGTAATATCCCAGATTCGCAAACGGACAACATCTGTGGTTTGTTTCTTTTTTTTTTTGTTGTTTTGTTTTTTTGATCAATTTATACAAAATTCCCACTGTGCCGTTCTCTTGGGTGTTCGTTTGTCTTTTTCGTATAAATAAAGCGAAACTACTTGAACGCCAACGCCTGGCCTTCCTGGCTGGGATCACAGTGTAGCATCTGTTCCGGCAGATACTGCACTTAAGATAATTTGTTCCAGTCAATGGAGGGGAAACCCTCTATACTTGGACAATTATTATTTTTGGTAACGAGAGTGGCCCCTTTTTGCCTACTTTTAGGGGAGCTGGTTTTTACCTCACATTAAAAACGGCCTTGTGCCTAATTTGCTCAGTGGGGGAGCAAATAAATACCATCTGTTCCGGCAGATACTGCAGGCTATGACTAGCTATGACTAGCAAAGACAAGATGTGGGGGCAACCCCACATGCCTGACCTTTAACCAGCTCCCATTTCCCACCTCTCGGGAGCTGGTCCCCTTTTTCCCTTCACCCTCCCTTCACTCCTCACATTAAAAATCGGCCTTGTGCCTAATTTGCTCGGTGGGGGAGCAAATAAATACCATCACAGTGTAGTATCTGTTCTTATGCTTTACTAAAGTAATCATGCTTTAGTCAATGTGGGGGAGACCCTTTATACCAAGACAGTTACATTTTTAATCAATGGGACCGTAGTCAATGTGAGGGAAACCCTTGATATCGGGACAATTGTTATTTATTTGGGCACTGCTTGAGTGCTCCTCATTTTCGTGGCGTTACTTTTCCCCACATCGAAAACAACCTTGTGTGTAATTTGCTTTCGTTGGGAAGCAAATAATTAAAGCGCCTCGTATTCTGGCCGCGTAGTATAAGGTCTGTAATTGGTCATTAATCAATGTAGGGAAAACCTTCGTACACAGAAAATAACTATTTATTTTGATACTGCCAGAGTTCCCCGTTTTTTGGTGAAGCTGGTTTGCCCCTCTAACTTTGAGTTATTTGCTTTTAGGGTAGGTTTGAAAGTAACGCCATTTCTGCATAAACTAATTTAATCCGAACGCTTTACACTTCCGGTCACATCATTGAGTACCTGTAAGACAGCAGATTTTCTTTCGCTTTCTTTTCCGCATTCGGGTCACGAGTTCGCGCCTGCCTGCCGTCTACCACAATGTTAAACACCTTTAAACATCCGGGCAAAGTCAAGCTCCCATGCTAGTTTATTATATAAAGGGAAAATGGGCGCGAAAGGCTTTTTGCATTGGAGTTCTCAGTTCTCGCTTCGGTTGTTTTCCGCGATAAGTTTTCGCATACTTACCAGATCGTATGTCTCAGAGTCGACAACATCTTCTCTATCTTTTTTTCTTTTTTTTTTTTTTGATCGAGTTAAACAAAATTCATACAGTGGCATTATCTCGTGTGTTTGTTTGGCTTTTTCGTATGAAACGAAACTGGTCGAAAAAGCGGGAAGCTTGGTATTCGGGCCTGAATTTGTGTAATTGATCCTCGGAAACCATTCATACTTATTACTTTTTTTGATACTGCACAAAATTACTCTCTTTTGGGGGGGAAGCAAGTTTTCCCCCACATTAAAGACAACCTTGCGCCTAATTTACTTTGGTGGGGAAGCAAATAATACCCACAGCGTTTAAATCATTGTACGTTTGATTGCCTTTGCTGAAATTCGATGGGCAAAACTTCTGCTCCGGCGATGGTGAAATTTGCTTGCTGCCTTATCAAGAATCCAACTGTTTCTACTATTTACTTATTTTTATATAACCATTTGAAATAATATAAAACGTACACAATTCAATATCATCGTTAAAATGTGTTAAATAACAAAAAAAAATATTTGAATGTGGCCTTGTCTTGTGAAAACACCTACAGTTAGATTTATTAGGGTGGTATCTTTGCTTGTGCAGTGAGAAGCCATTTTAAATAAATGCACTTGTGATGTTAGGTTGTAGGAACGTGTTTACTTGTATCAAAATGGGACCGATTTCTGCAGCCGGATTTTTGATTACCGATTTTCGATCTTTATCCCTAGGGCTATGATAAGAGAATATTTCTATCGTTATGTTGACTCTCTAGTATATATCGTACACAGTTAGACACAGTTGATCAATCGAGAAGCACATAACTCTATCTAAAAATATATAAGATATTATCTGATATATACTCGAAAGTCAAAATAATGTAAATAATATTTATCTTATCATAGCCCTACATATCACACGCACTCCGATAGACATCCTACGTAAGCACAATAAATATAATTATTGTATAGAAGTTTTAAGGTCTCATAAATGTATGTATCTTCATTTTAAACATAACTATTTATTTATACGATATTAGACACGAGATAAAATCGATGGTATCCGTATTTTCAGCTTTGCGTTCTTAGTTATACTATTGATTTTTGCATATATTAATCAGATTTATAGACAATCAAATAAATCACTAAGCTTAAACTCCGTCCAACACAAATATTCACATAAATACACATGTGCAAGCGACCAGATGCAATTGCTGTTGTAATTGAGTTTCTACTCTGAATTGGATAAAACTTCACTCAGTATTTTGTTTCAATTAATCAGAGAATCTAGCGCGCTGTATAAAAAACAATAACAACTGTTTCTCGCGCTATTTGTTATTTGTCACATGAAATCAAGCGCGACGTAGCAAACTTTTCTATTTAATTGCATGGATGACCGACATAGATTGAGGGCGGAATTAACTTGATTAATAGAAAAGCCGCCGCATATACTGACTGTCATCCATACCCTCTTACACCCACATTGCTAAATATCCTTTAAATTTGTTATATATACGAATACAATTCAATCTGTAAATAAAATTTATACTGACTTCCATGTTGTGGAAAACAACTTTGTTTTCTCCAGAAAGTCATAGGACGCTTTTACATTTCATTTAATATTAACCTTAGATATATCCGTATTTTCCCATATCTATGAAAGCGCTACAGTACATAGCGTACGATGATATGTGTTTTTATGAATACCGTATGTCTGATTTTAATGGCAGTTATTTGTATTAATACGTAGATTATAGTGTATGTGTATTTAATTTTTATTTAAATATCACTCATAGCATCCCGGTGTCTTTATTTTATAGTTACGTCAATCTAATTTGTGAAAAGTTTAATATTTTATATTTTGTGTTCTTCAATATGATATTAAAGTCAGCTTCGTGTTTTTAAAATATATTTAATGTTAATATCAGACACTTAAAAATTGTAATACGCCAAATGAGGATCAGCTTAATAATCGACGCGTCTTTTAAAATCAGACGAAATAATATAAGATGGAAATTTAGACGACTTAACATTCAATACATATAAACATTTATATATATATATATATATATATATATATAATATATATATATATATATGTATGTATATATATATTTCTCTCTATTTTTACGCCCTCTCTCTTTGTATTTCGATATACATGTATCTTTCTACATATTAATATATATATATAAATATATATATATATATATATATATATATATATATATATATATATGTTGAATAAATGGCAAAAATCTATATTCCAAAATTCATGATATTTACCATTTTATTATTTATTTCTTTAATTCAGTTGATATTTACAATTCTTGACAATATCTGTTTCGTAGCGGAGGATCAATCACTTAATTATTATAGCAAACATTTAACTCATCATAAGAAATAGCAAAAAATCCATCCGTTAAAAGGAAATAAAGTGTGATTTGACATGATTTAAATAGACAAATTGGAAGAGCAGCTGCAAATAGCTTTAATATGTTTCCATTACATCACTGGTCCCATCTATTCGTCCTAACATTTCCCTATTCATTTATAAACATTCTATCAGTATATTCTATTTAATCTATATAATACTAAAAGTCTATGGATCTTGTATGTTTGCAATCAGATTTCCGGTTTTCAACATCCGGTTGCGCATGCGTAAATAGCAACGTCTTCAATCCGTTATTCCAATTCCGGAATTTTTATATCGCTTTTAATACAAACAATTTCATTTAATTTGATCAAATAGTTTTTTTTTTTAACGGCTAAAAACATTCAACTTCGTAAAGTCTGTCGCAGTTTCAAAAAAACTTCTCCCTTTTAAAAAAACAAAAGTAAACAAACAAGAAAAACAACACTCATTATTAATAGAAACAGCGGCGGTGAAAGAAAACACCTCTCACTTTCCCTCTAATAGATTTCAACACTCCTACTCCCTCTGTTTTCGTTACGTACGCGAGAAATCTTTAATTCATGTCATTATAAATAAATAATTTTATAAAATAAACCGTAGTTTTTTTTTTTTTTTTTAACGGCTAAAAACATTCAACTTCGTAAAGTCTGTCGCAGTTTAAAAAAAACTTCTCCCTTTTAAAAAACAACACTCATTATTAATAGAAACAGCGGCGGTGAAAGAAAACACCTCTCACTTTCACTCTCATAGATTTCAACACTCCTACTCCCTCTGTTTTCGTTACGTACGCGAGAAATAGTTACGTGTATGTGTGAGAGAGAGAAAAAGGGAGCGATGTAAAACTGGATAGTTAAGCGAAAGGAAAACATAAAAGTTTTTTTAAAACACTCAAATTGTACAAAAAATGTTGTAAATAGAAAAGTATTGTCTTAGTTTTAGTGACCTTATTATTAGCATATGAATACAATATTTATTTTCTGTACAATAAGTGCTTAAGCACCCGTGCTTTTCAGCGATACATATTCAATAAAATAAATTGATTAATATAATTAATCTGGATATAAGAGAGTTAGAACCTGATAAGAAGTCTCAATTAAGCAAAAGGATAACAAAAGTTTTCTTTAAAAAAAATTAATTGTACAAAAAATGTAAATAGAAAAGAATTGTCTTAATTTTATTGACCTTATTATTAATATACAAATTAAATATTTTACACAATGGGTACTGAATGTTTGCTTAAATTAAATGAAAAAAGTTACATTTTATTTTCATTTTCTATTTAAAAAGCCATTATTAACATGTGGAGAGTGTTTTTTTTATTATTCTGAACTTTCAACTAACAATTTCATTTAAAAGATGATATATCAAAATTTGAATTTAACTATAATAAGGATTATGATACCTGTTCAGTGCATATTTACCTATAAGTATGACCAACCACTTATAATTCAGTAACTGTAATTTAAAAAAAAATAACAATTATAATAAACAGAACGACTCATAGAAATCTATCTATATTCTTTTTTTATTTTAATATACTTTCATAGAAATGCTTCTGTTATGTAAAAAAAAACTATTTTCTTTATGCCACAAGTGTCACGCTCATACATGAATTCCATAGCTAATATAACGTACTGACCCAACGGGTCACGGTTGGTCTAGTAATTACTAAATTTATTAATTCTAATTATGTATGCATACTCATGAAAATAAAATCAATACTTATAAACTATTATACCTGTTTTCAAATACCAAACTAAAGTAAACTAAACCAAACTAAAAAGACCGATTTACCTTAACATTTATATGATCTAATCTATTGATTTGAATGAAAACGATATCTAATTTAGCACGATTGACTGTTATAATCTAGTTTATTATTATTTAAATTATAATTCTTAGTATTAGTTAATTCTAAACACATATTATTTGGTTGAAATCAAAAAATTACTGAATGCTCAATTGTTTACCTTAAACGTAAAAATTAAAATTAATTTAATTTAAAGTGTAATAGAGTTACTTCCATTAGACTAAATCAATCGATATATAACATTTTCTTATTTTTATATTAACTTTATTAGTATTTATACTTTAAGCATACATAATGCATTGCCCTCCATACCACACTAATAAGTAATGTATTGATAATATGTTTCACTTAACGTTATTAAAAAGTTAAATGAACATATATTATAAATTAATTCAGTAAATCGTTCAATATAAAATGTTCGTAGTAAAACTATTTACATCGATATTAATGACTATTAAAATACACTTCATTTCTACTTAATGTCAAATTGTAAATTAATTGGTTACTTATATTTACATTAATTTTAATTCATTTTTTTTTTATTTATATAATTTCTTTTATCAATATTGGTATTATAATTATTTATTTTGAAAGTAATATGGTTAAATTCTATATTTTACATTAGCAGTACAACATTAGACAATCTAGTATTAATAATCCCTTTAAGAACTAGCCATTTATTTCAGTAAAAGTTTAGTTTGACATTGAATATATCCCAATTCACTAATAATTAGGTTTCAGAGTTATTAATCCCATGATAATATGTTCTTTTTGTAGTAATTAAATGAATGTATATTTAAGTAAAATCTAATTCTAATTTTACTTTAAGTGTATTAATAATTATAAATATTGTTTAAACCTAGTATTACAGATTATATTTACTTACGGTCTCCCTACACTGTAGCTCCCCTTATTAAACAAAGAATATTTACGGCACCGATTCGGAGCCTGATAGTTAGAGATGCCGACTGTCAACGCGGCGGTTGTAGGTTCGATCCACGGCTGGGAAAATGTGTTTGACTAGCCGCACAGATGAATTGTGCTACAACGAGTTTGTGTTGAGCAATTTGTAAACATATTTTCACCGGACGCGTATTCAATCAATTAAGCCAAGATCACTATTTATCTGTCTGTAAACAACTAATGGTTTAAGCGGTGAAATATTTATGGCACTGATTTGTAGCCAGATGGGTAGAGCTGTCAACCCAACGGCTGTAGGTTCGATCCACGGCTGGGGAAAGGTGTCGGTCTAGCCGCACTAATGAGTTGTGATACAACGAAACAATACTAGATCGATTTTCGTTATTTTTATTATAAAGATGAGTTTGTGTCTACACCTAATAGTTACTCATATAAAAAATTGGGACCTGAAAATTTAGCAGTTTTTTGCTAATTTTGCGTAAAATTTTTTAAATAAACATGGGTGGAAAAATCCTCGATTTTTCCCGATTTGGCTTTAATATTGATGGAAACCCTAAACAATTTCAGTATTTTAATCGGGAAATCTTACTTTATTTGATAAGAATATAATAAAGAAATTATAACAAAACTTCTTATTGAAAATTGAACCTCGATTCCACTTTGTCGACTTTGAACAACTATAATTAAAACAGTAATAGTTGAATATATTCACATTTTTCCTGATATGAATTAAAATACAACAAGCAAACAAATATGGAAAAACAAATAATTGTTTAATAATATCCAATAAACGAAATCAAATAGTTCTATATAAGAACCCTTGGATGAAAACGTTGATCTCAATTGTTGGCAGAAATTTTTTTGCAAGGGTGTGCTGGTGTCTTGATTCAAAGCCATACACAGCCTGAGTAGCCTTTGTTACTAACTTAACTGCCCGTTACACACCTTGGGAATTGGAAGGGAACTCCGGCAAGTAAAGCTTTATTACCAGTGTACTATGAATCCATTTATTACTTGTCAGAAAAGTCTAGTGTCAATGTAAGCGACCAGACTCCATTTACTGATAAGTCTATTACAGTGGTCCAGTGTTGGATTTTGTTGTTGATCATTGGAATCTTTTTTTTTTCCTGGCAGGCTACCGTCTTCTGAAATAATATAAAACATAATTTGAGTTGGATTCTTACTGAAATCTTGTCTGCTTTAATAATATTTGTGAAATTACTTGCAATGGTTTAAATGGTTTAATAAATGAACACGTAATTACACCAGTTTTGAATGAAGAAATATGAACTTACCATATGGTCAAAATTCTTTTTATATTTTCTTTTCTCACTTCAGGTTCATCGGATTTCAGCATTAGAAATAAAACATTTTCTGGAAGTAATAGAAACACATTATACTGAATGCTTTGAAATTCACTTGATTTCTGTCGTATCCTGTCCATCATACTGTAAATTTGTTGGTGATGGAACTCGTTACTGTTCTTATATTAAAGAAACAAATAACATATATATGCACAATACAATTGATCAAACTATGTAGTTTGGTGAACACATTCTGTGGATATGCCCCACGTGCCCATAGGCAAATGGGCTTAATGACCAAAGTTAACCATCTTGCCTGGTTTAATGGACCAATTTTCCATGAGGCAAATCTAGGATGCACCTTACCTCTAAAAATACCACCTGTATGTTCATAGGGGAGTCTTTAGTCACTACTAGGCTATCTACATCTTCTATTTTAAAATAAATCTCAAATTTCAATAGCTATTAATAATATTTGTGGCAAATTATGAAAATCATTTGCACATAATTTACCCAATGGACCACTAAATGTGATGCAGCTTTTTATGGTACCATCTAAATATTTTAATAAAGCCCTAAATGGGAAGTCATGTTGTTGTAACAAGCAACCAATATTGTGAAGATTGCTTTTTATTTTATTTCTAAAATTGTAACGAGTTCACCTTCACAACCTGTATTTACATTCGTGTTGTCAACAAATACACCCTTAATAGTTCTCAAACAATTAAATTTCTCTAAAACATCAACCACTTGCTCTGCAAGAACGGTAGCATTTGCTCCAGTATCAGGAAGTATAGTGTGATTCAAATATATACATTCATTTGGTATTTCCTTCGTAATTGTTTGGTGGCGTTCGGATCCTTTGAGTTTTTGGAGAATTTTAATTCCATATTCACCCACTGATTCCTTTAAAATCAGTGTGCCTTTGCCTTTATTTCCATCTACTCCTGTACAAAGAAGATTCTAGTTTTTACTTTAGCCTTTGCCTTATCAATTTTACATTTATTCATATCGATATTCTTTATATCTATATGAGGAATGAAAAGGCCACTCGCCTCAGATCGAAAAGCAAACCATTTGCAAGCCTGGTTCCAACGTTAGAGAATATATCAACACTGACTACTTCAAGAGCATATCTTGAAATTCTTGTTAGGTTATAAGGTACTTGGAGAGGACTATCTTGTTGTTTGTAATCTTCTGTTCCATCACTCGCAGAAGATGAGTAGGTTGTAAAAGTATAGGAAGAAAAATTATCCTGATTATGTGTTGCTGATGCTTTTGGTGATGTTTTTTTGTTCGGTTAATTTTCGTCTTTTCTTTTACATTTTTATTGCAATTTTATATGCTGGACTAAGTTGAAATGAGCGCTTAGACCCAATTTCACCTTTCTGGTCTTTCAAATATTCCAGGTCTTCTAGAGGATCCCGGAATATCAGATTAAAAATAAATTTACTAATATTAAAAATACAGTTTAATAAATTATTAAATTAAAGATTATTTTACATGTAAAATAAAGTAGAACAATGGCTTTGAATATTTAATTTTAGTGTGGAAATTCATTTTTACAAATTTATATAATTTAGATATTAAGTTGTCCCTTTCACAATAAATTCCAAATTAAAAATAGAAAATAACTTACTTTCTGTTTCAAACGACAAGTACTGATGATGTGCGTGGTCTGGCTATTTTCTGTCTTGTCACAACTTATATCTGGCAGGTTGCTCGAACATGATGAACAATGTATCCAACTTTTCCTTCCAGAATTTCATTTGCGCAGCAGGGAAACGATTCCTATTTATTTGCCTTGTCTTCTGAAAGCATAACATTTTCATATCGTTGACAACACTAATTTCATTTAGCAAAGGCAACCGAGAGTTGACAGCTTTCCAAATATTCATCACATCCTTTGATATTAATGTTGAACCGTTCCCTATAATATATGAAAATTGGAACTATATGAAGGAAAGCTTCAAGTTTTGAAAAAAAAATGAATTAAGGCTGATCACGTCTGAATTCATTCGCTTTATGACAGAAACAGGTAAAACATTGATCGACCACTGATAACCAGATCAGCTGAACATTGGATATAAAGTTTCTAATCTCTCTCAAAGAAGACAGGATAAAATCCTTGGGGATAGATTGTATTTTTTATACACTTCTAATAACTTCTCTATCCCGAAACGGGTCTGGCTAAAGACTTTATTAAGGTGCTTGTTAGAATTAAAGATGATTGGGATTCAGGTGAAAGACGAAGACTGAAATAATTGCAAAGCTCATCAAATATTAATTACCCCATGCATAAGTAAATAGAGAGTGCAAACAGTGTGGCTGGTCGGTTCAGAGGAAGCTTTAGAACTTACATCAAAATCGCATCACGTTAAACCGAGTCTAAGCTAAAGAGTATTTCACACACACCGTCAGTACAAATGGGGTTAAATACATATCGAATAGTGGAAACTATCGTATAGTTTCATTGCTAGACAGTAAGTTGCGAATAAATGCAGTCCGAACCATTCATTTCTATTTCATGGTTCGCTTCTCAAGGAGTGGATTACTTTTTCTTATTATTGATCATTTCCCCATGTACAATTTCCGACCTTAACCGCTTCTTTAAAAACGCTGTCCAATATTCTAATGCTTTCTTTCTTTTTAGTAACATCTAAAATTAATGTTGCCGTCTTTTCACATCATGACCTTTTAGAGTCCATTGTTTGATCCCCATTGATTATTGCATCTGCTAAGAGGATTTGTTTTTGCTGAGGACAAACTTCATTGATCAAAAATCTCGGTTTAGATACATGTTCAAATTTCTAGTATATGCGCGTCCGTCTGTCACAGTTGAGATTATATTTTCCTTTCGATAAAGGCTACAATAAAATTGAAAAAAAAATAACTTAGATACCATAAATAATTTATAAAAACTGTATTTTTTTAGTGATTTTACTCGTATAACCTTAGCATATTAGTTGCCTGTCTAGCCACATTGACGAGCTATGTAACAGCGAAACAAGACTGTATTCGGATGGCTATATATATATATATATATATATATATATATATATATATATATATATATATTTATATATATATATATATGTGTGTGTGTGTGCGTGTATATATATATATGTTAAAGCTATGGCAATATATTTCATTTCATATATATATATGTGTGTGTGTGTGTGTGTGTGTTTGTGTGTGGGGGTGTATATGTGTGTCTCTGTGTGTGCGTGTGTGCGTGTGTGCGTTTAATATTTTGTGCTGTTTTGCTTTAAATATACGCTTCCTTTTATTATATGTCTATTCCCCTACAATATAGTTTATTCGCCATTTATTGATTCAGACTTAGCAAAACAAATCAACATTATGAAAGCTTTTGTCAAAGATTAATGGGACATATGTTAGTATATATTTATACTTGATATTTCTCTTCTTTATCTCGTATTTGAATTGTTGGAATATTATAAATGTCCATTAAAGTGCATCTTAAAATGTGGATTTAATTATAGATTTTAAAAACCTTTCCTCATTGTAAATGTATTTGATTACATCGTGATATGGCTGAAAGTAAGCGCTCAGACGTATATAAGCTGAGAGCTTGAGTAGATCGTATTCAAATTTTTCGCATTAGATCTAGAGAGGGAATCTTCCTCAACGGTGACATGTTGTAGTGTTTTTGTTAGGAGAATAATAAATAATATAGAAAAGTGCATCTATTTCTGATAAATGAGACCGCACTATATGAATACACCTCATAGATTATAATATATATATATATATAGATAGATATTATGTTATATGTATATATATATATATATATATATATATATATAAAGATAGATATATAGATAGAGAAGGAGACAGAGAGACCTTCCATGTCAGCATTTATAGTCATTGCTAGATCAAACTATAATTTGTTTTGTTTAAGGAAGAAAAGTACTTGCATAAGAATTTTTGATATACTCAGAATTTTTTCTGAAAATATTAAAAATAAAAATGTTTATAAGTGTGGGTTTCAAATGCGAAATATTATAAACGAATTAGGTAAACTATAGTTTAGAAATGTTGATTTCTAAAAGCTAAGAATAAATGTATGGGAATGATGTCAAAACCAGTTTATCGAGACTTTGAGTCAGTTCACAAGCTGGTCCGACGAATAACCTTCCTCTTAGGAGCGATGGCACCACCAGCTTGAGAGATGTAAACATAGAGCGGGCAGCTTCCTAAGCCTGTGGATGGGTAGAACCCCCGACAGTTTTATGAATGTATTATATTACATGCTCAGCTTGCCATTGGCGTATATATATATATATATATATATATATATATATATATATATATATATATATATATATATATATATATTAGTTTTACAGAAGTTCAGAAAAACATTGGTACCGTCGGTTTCAAGCCCAAACACAACTGCCTTGAGGCACAAAACAAGATGGCTGACGAGAGCCGAACATTATTTACGTGTTACCATTAACGGTTTTCCGTTGTGTTTGGGCTTGAAACAGACGGTACCAATGTTTTTCTGAACTTCTGTAAAACTAATAAATAAATATTTAGCTCTTATATCGAATAAGTTTTTCTTTGTAATGGAGCACTTTGTCGGAACTCTTTCCCCAAAATATAGTAAGCATATATATATATATATATATATATATATATATATATATATATATATATATATATATATATATATATATATATATATTAAAACGTCTGCCGTATGTCCAGGTAGTCAACATCTAAAATTTCAAGTGTTTATACCCAAAATGGCCGAAGGAGTTTGGTAGATTTTGAATCTTTTACCTCTTGGCAGCCAAAGTTCTGCCCCCGAAACTGATTAAAAAGATTGCTGCATGTCATAATACTGTTCTTAAAAAAATTCAAATGCTTAGATTCAAAATTGGCTTAATAGTTTTCTAAAGACTGCAAAAGTAACATCTTTTGAACTTTGGCACGATTAACACTCTTTCCATATGTCTGAATACACATTTGTTGTAAAAATTCAAATGTTTAGATCAAATGTTCGCGCAGGAATTGTTTAGAGTTTCGAAAGGTCGAATCGTGGCATTTGACCCACTTGACGGCCAAATATCGGGCCGAAACAAATTAAAAAGATTTTACCAAGTCTCAATTCCCCTGATGTAAAATCTCGACTCTATAGACTGAAAATTAGCAGTGTTGTTTGTAGGTAATGTAGACACACAAACCAACGTACACATATAATGACACACCCACACACACATACATATATATATATATATATATATATATATATATATATATATATATATATATATATATATATATATATTCTGTTTAGACTACAAATAATTTTATACCGGATGCTGTTACGAGACGCCACACATTTATATATGTCTATCTCTTTGTATTCAATGCAACGTGTATTTATTTTGATGATGAACATAATGTAATGTGATGCCCCCTTTAGGCTGTGATCATAGCGGAGTATCTATGTTAACTGTGGCAAGCAGGGCGACAGGTCAAGACATTCTTCTTATTATTGTTGTTATTATTATTATTATTATTATTATTATTATTATTGTTATTATTATAAAACATATACCTACCACTACCACCACCACCACTACTACAATTAGTGGTAATAATAATAGCAATAATAGTAATAACAAATAAAGTTATTTTTTCTCTCTCTAGTTCAAACAGTCCCAGCAAATGTCATGTACTGTTTCCAGTGACCACGATAAAGACAAGTCGCAAATTTACACATACTTACGAGTAAATAAAGTAAACAAACCCTTTATATGCGAAAAGCCTCTCCGGAAGAAAACAGACGCTTTTCTTTTGTTTTTCCTATTAATTCAGACATTGTAATAGTAGATGTGTTTTTTCTGTCATTGTTGTTGTTGTTGTTGTTGCTGTTGTTATTATTATGACTACCGATATTAGTGTTACCATTACCATTGTAGATTTTATTTCTATATTTCTATTGTTGTTGGTGCTGGTAATGGTAATAGTTGTGATAGTGGTGGAGAAAGGTCGGGAGGGCATATCCAACCTTGGTGGGGAACCCTCTAGTGATGATGTCCCGATAAAACTATTGGTGGTGGTGTAAGCTAAAATTCACTTACCCCATTTATGGGAGAATGACAACTCAAAATATTGAAAATAACGACGTGGATGAGGCTGGAACATATTCTGGTAGGTGTGCCACTGGTCAACAGGGTGGGTCCTTTCGTCATCATACAACTGTTCAAAATTCTGAGGATGTGGCTGGATATAGGGAAAGTGAGAATTGCCAGAGAGGGTCCCAAGACACGAAGGAATTTGGAACAGGAAATGTCCCAAAACCATGGACGGATAAGGAAAGAAAAGTGCTGTGAGACTGCTTTGTAAGAAGTGGAAGTACCAAATCTGGTGGATGTATTCGAAAAGTGAAGGAATAATGGGAATCGAGAGGAGGAGGATCTAGAGTTTTGTATCCCACTTAAAACAAGCAAAAAATAACAATATACTTTTAGCGATTGCAAATTAAAGGATTGAACGGATGTTAGGAATGAAATGAGTAACGAAAATACAATTGATAAAACTAGCTCTGATGAAAGAACTGAGAGAGTGGATGTGCGGAAGGGAAGTGCAAGCGATGATTGGAGGCGGACAACTGTGGAAGAATGGAATCCTATGGTTAGGCGAAGTGATGAGAAGGAGTTTGAAGGATCTAAGGCAGATGAGATCATTGACTCTGAAACAATGGGACCAGTGAAAGGAGCAGATGTATGGAGAAGTGGTGATGAAGTTCGAACTTTGACTTCTGTAGAAAGAGAAGTACTTCAGAAGTTAAGAGAGGTTCTTCTTAGAGACGATATCATAGAGATTCCAAGTATGAAGAGTAGTGATAGGCCGAAGGTGAAAAGCGAGGTAAAATAGTTCAGGAGTGATTCACAACATCACAAGGAATAACATTTCGATTACGGAACTTAACATGGTTGTGTATGCAGCGGCATACGATATTGCTGGCTTAATGCAGAAGAAAAAGAGAGAAATGAAGGATAGAAGGCCACACAGGCAGAGGCAGTTTGAAGAAAGTATTAACCGGTGGCGGAAAGACATTGGTAGAATCGAAGAAATAAGAAAAGGAGTTAAACTAGGAAAAATAAGGAGCAGCTAGAAAGGAGGTATAGATTGCTGGAAAAGGGAACCATGATCGTTCTAACAATGTTGAAAGAGAAGATCCACACTGGTGGTATTAAAATTCGAAATTTGTTTGAAAAAGTGTTGCGTTTCGGCAGAACAACTTTTTCCGGAACATTCAGTCTCATATGTATAAAGAATTAAATGGTAGAAAACCGGCGGGAAATAACCACACTATAAACTGCAAAAGATGCCAGGAAGTTCTGGAGTGGGATTTGGTTTGTGAAATGGCGATATAATAAGAAGGCTAGCTGGTTAGGAACGGTCAGAGAAAGGCTATCAGGAATGCAGCAGATGAAGAACGTTGAGATAACCAACGATGACCTTAAGACTGGTATACGAAAGATGACAAACTGGAAGGCACCTGGTTCAGATGAAGTGATGGGCTTCTGCTTCTATAGCTGCTTCTCTGCAAAGGATTGTAAAGTCGGGAGATGCCCCTGATTGGCTTGTGAAGGGGAGAACAACACTGAGTAGACAAGATCCTGCAAAAGGAACAGACGCCGATAATTATAGACCGATTACATGTCTGCCACTGATGTGAAAACTGTAGACTAGAATATTTGCGGAGAAAATTTATGAACATCATGAGAGTAATGGTGTATTTTCTAACGAACAAAAGAGGTGCCGGAAAGTCCCTCGAGGGGCACTAAAGAGCAACTACTAATTGATAAAGCATCGATGCAGGATACGAAGGAGAAGAGGAGGAATCTTAGCGTAGCATAGAGCGATTACAGAAAGGCTTATGACATGGGTATTCATTCATGGATACGTGAAACACTATTGATGATGGAGATTGCTGAGAATGTGGTAGCACTTTTAGAGACAGGTATGACTAAATGGAAAACGGTGCTGACAACAAACAGAGAGGAGATGGGGCAGATTGGCATTAAACGTGGAATATTTAAAGGAGATTCGTTATCGCCACTTCTTTTTGTAATTATAATGATGTCACTGAGCATCCTCTTGAAGAGAGAAAAACTTTCAAGCTAGTGACAGGCACCTCAGTCATCTACTGTTTATGGATGATTTTAAAATATTCGGTAGAAATGAAAAGGACATGGAGAGACTGGTAGAACTTGTGGTGACATACTCAGAAGACATTGAGATCGAGTTTGGGATTAGTAAATGCGCTGTGCTGATGATGAAAAGAGGAGAAATATTCATTCGAATGGGATAATCTGCCAAATGGAGATGAACGAATGAGAAGATGCAGGATATAAGTATTTAGGAGTGTTGGAGAGTGTAGGCATTATAGTCAGAGAAATGAAAGAGAAAGCAGGAAGGAGTATCTTAGAAGAGTGAAACTAATTGCAAAGTCGAAACTGTATGGAGGAAAACTAAGGCAAGCAGTGAGTGCATGGGCAGTCAGTGTTTTGAGATACAGTGCGGGAATTTTAGAATGGTCTGACAAGGATTTGCATGTCATGGATATCAAAACAAGAAAAGTTTTAGCAATGTTTGGTATATTTCACATTCGAAATAGCGTAGCAAGACTGTATCAAAAAGGAAAGGCGGTGGGAGTGGATTGAACACCGTAAACGATTTTGTTAAAACCGAGGAAATGTCCTTGAAGGAGAACGTGGAAGAAGTGAGGAGTGGATGCTTAAGGTTATCGTCAGTGAAGTGGAGCTATGTGAGACCAAGGCTGATTATGTGAAACGTATGGATAGAGAAAGGGCAGAGAACTGGCTAGGAAGAAAATGCATGGAAGGTTATTCCAGGATATAGCAGAAGTGGCTGATGAAAGATTATGGCAATGGCTTAGAGCTGGGTATCTGGCTAAGCGTACTAAAGCTTTTGTTTGTGCAGCACAAGAGCAGGCATTAAGAACACGATTGTTCAAAAAAGTGGTTCTATGAGAGGAAGTTACTGCAGAATGCCGGACTTGTGGTAAGACTTTAGAGTCAATTGCGCACCTTGCAGAAGGGGGTAGTGGACTTGACGAGACAGATACCGCAAAAGACACGATCGCATGAGGCTCCGTATATATCGGGAGGTGTGTAAGACTGTTGGGATAAATTGTGCTGGAAAATGGTTTAAGGGGGTACCTGGTGAAGTGAGAACTAGCGAGGATGGCAAGATAGATGTATCGTGGGACAAAAATGTCATAACGACCAAGAAATTAAGACATAATCGTACGGATTTGGTCGTCATTGACAAGGTCTCAAATAACTGGCAGCTAGCAGACTTTTCAATACCCTGGTACACGAATGTGAGAGAGACGGAGGATAAGAAATCGATCAATTATGCTTCATTGACCTTGTAGATAAGGCGTATAGACGGGGTTAAAACACAAATAATCCGCGTCGTTGTTGGTACACTAGGAGTAGTATGAAGTCTGGAAGAGCTATTGAAAAAACTATACATCCCCGATCTTTTAGGCGGCTTTCAGATTTCTGCAAGTGAAGGTACCACCAATATCCGTAGGAAAACTCTAAACATTTGAAGCTCCTGGTTTGAAGCCGGGATTAAGGAAATCATCTGGAAATGAATATCATCCATTTCTAGAGAGACGTTGATAAACGAAATCAGAATTATTATTATTATTATTATTATTATTATTATTATTATTATTATTGATCTGAGCGATGGATGATCGCTGGCTCAGTTATTATGATTAGAAGAATAAACAGTTAAATAGGGAAAGAGATGATTGACGTGAAATCGCAAAAGTAATGCGAAAACAGAAAATAGATGTAAACATTATTTTGGGTTTGGATTAACAAATAACTAGATGAGGACAGTAAGTTCGCCGGGGACAGGTAATGAGGTGACGTAAAGAACACGTGATGTAGTTAGTTTTGCGGAGATTCAGAGAGTTGAGGTTTGACCACCAAGCGGACATACGTCTAGACAGGAGTGGAAACACGGCTAGGGCGCGAACCAAAAGAATAGAAAAAATAAACGAACTGCAGGTCATGTGAAAACCATTGGAGACAACTGTAATAAATTTATATTATAAAAATATAAAGAGTTTTTTTTTTGTCGTCTCACAAGTAAGAACAGAAGTCTCTATTGGATGATGCTGGTCGTTTCATGGTTTGTCACAGAGCAGAAGGAAGATAGTAGAACTCTTCAAGAAAAAATGTATGAAGCATATATTATTATTCTTATATATTAACTGTAAAATATCCCTGTGTGATGTCTGACAATACATGACTCAGTTTACACGTCAATATTATATCCTTTTGGCTAGCAACATACATACGATTTATACGTATTCTCTGTCCGTTAAAAGAACAGCATCTCACACACACAAGATAACACATGACTCGTTTAATATATCCCTCTGGTAATCTAATCTCCTATAATATACAACGATTACACATCCTTGACTATATAACATACGATTAAGTGGTACCTTGAGTGAATTCGGTATGATCCACAATACACCATATATTAATGTGGTGTCGTGAGAACAACCGAATTATAGATGCGATTCACACTTGGGAAACCATATACAAAAAGTTAGAAAAAAAAGGGTCCGGGATAAAAAAAAGAAAAGACAGAAAGACCTATGCGGCACATATAGGGATTGTGATTTGCTAAGAGTTTTCCAACAGGGGAGATATCGAACTTTGAGTTTACAAATTACGCCTGCAACTTTGAAAATAATAGAGATCCGATTAAATGGAGACGGAGGAAAAAACTTACGTATTACGAAATTTCCGGGAAAATAAAAGAAAAAGTAAAGAACCACACACATGCAAGCAAGAGAGTACTGTTGGCAGATGATTATAATAGCGAAAAGGGTTGTCCTTATCTTCCGAATCACTCAGGAAAGAGTGAAGTTGGAGAATGAAAAAAGTCGCCATTATGAAAAATTTAAGTAAGTAGAAATATTGTTCTAATGGGAATTAAAAAAAAATACCGTATTAAATTTTGCGAGGCTCTGTGTGTGAGATAACCGGGTCTTGTAGTAATAAGCATTCCTTAAGAACAGAGGAAAGAATCGCACACTTAACTCCTGTAATCGGGATTGATAAGAGTTGTAAAGTGGTTTGCCGTTGGCGAGAATTAGTTTCAAGTTGCCTTAATTAAGGGTTTAATTAAGAGAGATGTAAAGATTTTTCCACGTGTCAAGTTGTAAGTGTTGAAATGTTCAGAGCCTTGTATCTAAGTAAATACGCAAATAGAATTAGTATGATAGAAGACACTTCGTGCAGATGTAGAGCTAACAACTAAAGATTTTGTAAGTAGGTGTTTTCTTTTTTAGTCCCCAAATGTTATTTGAGAAAATGTGATTGTAGCGCTACAAGAGGCATGGTGTGGCATTGCCATTAACACACAAGAAAATTTCACTAATCGACGAGATGTTGTCGACGTGTTGAGTCAAAAGAGGTTTCCGTTTATGGCAAGCCGGTAGTCGGAGAAACAGCTGACCTCAGTCATGGGAGGACTAACCTACACCCAGGTGAAATTTAATAAGATCAGTCCAATGAAGAAGACCGACAAAGGTAAAACCAAAGAAAAATTGGATCTTTTTTTTTCTAAGCGTCATGGGGCGTAGAAAAAAAATAAAATAAAAGGAAATAAGATAGGGAATTAGATTAAAACGTGTACGAACATTCTGAAAAATACGTACAGTTTGGAAAATAGTATGATTGAAAAACTGTTGTTGCTTTTGTTGTTTTTTTCTAAAAGAAGGTACTGTAGAATATTTACATTGTTAGACATTCCCTTTGTTTTAATGGTAATTTAAATGAAACTTTTAATTATTGAATTGAATTATCGCATGCGATTTTAATTTATTTATTTTGAAAATGTGTTTTTTTTAAATATTGCAACATCAAAAAAAGAAGAAAAAGAGTTGATAAAGTAAAACTGATTTCTTATCGTATAATCAGCATAGTAATAAGAATTACTGATAGGGGTAAGCAATATTGAATATACGTAGGTGGCTCCTTAATTTTTTATTTCCGAGGAGTTAATGATTATTACCCTGTCCATGTTACGCGAAAATATCTGTTTGAATACGTGTAAACGCGCACTCGCACCCGCAACGAACTAGACGGTAGGAAATCAGTTTCATATATAGGTGTATTACATTGGCGTAATGGGTATGACTACGAATACAAACACACGTTATATAATCAGCAATACAATATATATATATATATATATATATATATTGTACAAATGCAGATTATATGTAATATTATATCACACACACGTGTACATATATATATATATATATATATATATACATATATATATAAATGGATTCATACAGATATACATAAAATTACTCCCTCCAATGACCATCATTATGTTTTCCTTGAATACAGCAAATACTTACCTTATATATATGTGTATGTATATATATATATGTCATTTTATTTTTCATTTTCAGTATATATATATATATATATATATATATATATATATATATATATACATATATATATGTACACATATATAAATATTTAAATATATATATATAAGTACACATATATATTTGTATTAATATATATATATATATGTATGTATATATATATATATATATATATATATATATTCACACTCCAGCACAACAAGGAAAGACTTTTACATCATATTTTGTATTTTATCGAATACTAGCAGGGGTACCCGGCGTTGCCCGGGTGTTTGTAGGTGTGTGTGGTGTTAATAGAAAAGAAATCGGGGAGGGGGTTAGGATCGAACCCGAAGCCCTGAGGCGAAGTTTGAAAATAAAATCGGCCAGCCAGAATAAGTTAGTGAAAGATGTTTGAAAGTCGTCAAGCGGTACGACGACGATGTAAGCATTGTTATAAGCGAAGTCAGAAAAGAAAACAACATTTTAATAAAGCGGGGGGTAATCAAAACATCATAAAAAAACACAAAAAATCTAACGAAGGGAAAGGAACTTTGAAAACAGAAAAACGAACACGTGAAAAATGGCTTAAATGGGCCTGTTTCGATATTAAAATTAAAAAAAAAACGGTGGATACCCGGGTGTTGCTAAGAATAAGCGAAGTAAAAAAAAAAAAAACAGGAAAACCAACGTTACGTGAAAAATGGCTTAAATAATACAGGGTTCAATATATAAATTTAAAAAATCGAAAAAAAAAACCCATCTCACACCACGATTCGAACCCAAAACTTTCAGATAATGAACAAACACGCTAACCAACTGCGCTAAAGCGACGGAGATTAGATGTGTTCGCTTTTTACACTATTTAAAGTAAATCAGGTAATGACGTCATCTGACGCATGCGTAGAATCGGTTATCGTTACGAGAAACCTGTTTTTGTGTACCCCCCCCTGTGGAAAATTATCGATTTCGGAGTGAAAAATTAACGTTTTTGGTCATTGTTTCGATATTTTTCAAGCGAAGGGTGGAGCCTCCATATGATCCCGAGTTTGTGAATTTTCGTCGCGCCTGTCGAAAGTTTTTAGCAGACACACAAACATACACACATACACACAAGCAAACAAACAGACATACATTTTCGCTTTTATATATATATATTACAAATTTACTTAAAATCTTTCAAAAATGTTTATGTCTAATGCCAACTTTGAAGATCTTTTAACAGTAGAAAGTTTGAAATTGTCTAGTTGCATCGTCATTTTACCGATACACAATGTATATGACTTCAGATGAAATAATTTACATGTATAAGAACCAGAATGCCCTTAAATGGAATACTGTTGCTATACGTTTACTGGAAGGCTCGGGAACACTACTCTGACTTGACAAAATTACAAACCGTCTTCAGTACAAAGTATGGGATGCTCTTCTTTCTTCCATGCAATCTTTTTCTCACAGAATTTACAATGTGAGCTCGTATCTATTTCATCGCCATTTTCCTAGCAAGAGAATGACTGAGCGTCCGTCTATTCTCCTCTCTGGCTATACGTTTACAAAGCCTTAATCAAAGCACAAATTTCATGAACAAAGAGCCTTCCCTGAACTGTTCGCCGGTAAAACTCTGTTCCGATGGCTTACTTTCGAGCATGATTACGATATGATTTTCTTTAAGTCCAATAAAATACGATAGCGTTCAACCGCCAACTATTTAATAAAGCCCTGCGCCATTGTCTCCACTAATTATTTACCCGCTCTATTACTGACTACCGTACACTCATTAACCGTTATTGTTGGATGGGTTTAATTCTTTAGTAAGTGGTTGCGTTCTTTGTAAAAAAAGGAAAATAAAAGTGATTTACGGAAACACTAAAACATAGCCAATAAATTACAGCAAAAGTAAGAAAATAAATCACTGCTAACAACCGCCCAATATAAAGCAATTGACCAATCTATATTGAAGTTATGATTGTGAATACACAGATAAACAATTAATATGGACAAATGGATGAAATAATAAACTATATTATAAGTGAACACAGAGATTTATTCCAAAGTAAAAGAAAAATTGATATCACAAGATGTGGAAAGCAATGCACTTGTAAATATGCAGTCAACTGCATATTGCAGATGCAAAAAAATCTACAAAAGCAACCTGTTGAGTGTCATTAAATTAGAAAATCATAAAATCGTATCGGCCATGGACGTAAATAAGAGAAACACATCTGAGCAAGGAGGCCATATGTCATTATGGTTTACAAAAGGGTTTTCAGCTCATAGATTTCGACGTTCCAGCAGTTGATAGTTTTAATACCAAGGAGAGAGAGAGACGAGGGTAACTGGAGAGATATAAACCAATCGACATGACTCTAACTATCGAAGAAACAATGGAAACTATACTAAACAACTTAAAAAAACGGTATTATTAATTGAAATCAAGGACATGGTTTAGCCATTAAAACGGATGGCAATAATGACACCATTTTTAGTAAGCTTTTAAATGCACACATTAATACACACGATATATACAATATACAATAGAAAAATTGTAGACATATACCATGAAACTAAGAAAACTAATGCTGTTGTATCTTCATTTTAATTTCTTCCACTGCCATTACACATTCTCTCTGATTATCTCTCCTCTGATCTCGAGCGCGTGGTTCACTGGGGGAAGACGTGGCTGGTTACCTTTAATGCGTCTAAAACAAAACTCCTATCCTTACATCATCAACGCTCCGATCCCCATCTGGCATCAATTGGGATGGATAGCTCTCGTCTGGGAGAGGCCCGTGTTTTGACAAGCTTCTGGGTTTGACCTTTACTCCTGATCTGAAATGGAACACATACATCAAGGTCGCTGGAAAGATATTGGGATCCTTCTACCGCTCCAGAAGATGTATCACTACTGATGCAATTCTCTATCTATATAAAAGCAAAGTACGTCGAAGGATGGAGTACTGCTGCCATATCTGGACAGGATCTGCTAAAAACAGCATATTCTGCCTTGACAGAGTACAAAATAGACTTCGTGGCTTAGTGGGGGATGCCCTTTTCTCTACCCTGCAACTTCTCTCCCACAGAAGAGACGTTGCGAGCCTGTCTTTGTTTTATCGTTATTTCCATGGCAGGTGCTCGTCTGAATTCCAATCTCTGGTCCCCCCTCGCCAATCTTTCACGAAAAACACCCGTCTAGCCGACTTCACTGTGAAAAATTTCCCCCTGTCGTTATCGGTGCCTAAATCAAAACGTGGATTCCATGAACAAAGATTCTTTCTTAGAACTGCACCCCTGTGGAACTCTGTTCCGTCTGCCTGCTCCCCACCTGACTACAACTTGGATGTGTTCAAGTCCAACGTTAACAAATTCCTAATGAACCGCCCCCTTATGTAAATACTTCATCAAACCTCTACACTAACGTAATGTACTTGCAATAACCCTTATCCCTGAGTGGCTTCCGGGCAATGATAAGTGGTGACCACTGGGTTAAAAAGAAACAAAAACAAAAAACATAATAGCAGAGAATTTTCGAAGTATATGGAAAGAATGAGAAAATGAAGTTGTTCTTATACCTCCGCTTCATGAGTACCCAGGTAACTGGAACTTAAAATAAGAGCATTGCTTCCCAAACTCAAGTGATAACCAGTAGTCATTTTCAAATGTGTAGTAAATGACACACATCTGCCGCACTATTGTAAATTCATACAGGACATAAGTCGAATCTTGATGCAACCCATGATCCAGGAAATGACACCAATGATGTCATTGAATTATCTGCGGTGATGCAGTGTGTTTGAACACTCTGTAAGTATAAATAATAATAATAATAATAATAATAATAATAATAAGAAGAAGAAGAAGAAGAAGAAGAAGAAGAAGAAGGGACCAAATGTACCACTCCCTGAATAATCGTGGACATATTCCCGAGGAATATAAAGGATGCTAAAAAGAAAAAAGAGGGACATGATCTGCTATATATAAATCAAAAGATCCTAAACGAGGTAAAAAGGAGAACGAATGTAGCCATGCCATAGACCGACTACAAAACAGCCTACGACAGGCTCCGCGAGCATTAATAATAGAATACCTAAAAATGAATAAAATACCAAGCGTTATCACCAACGTAATAGAAAATGCAATGAAAACATGGAGACTAGAATTGACAGCTGATGGACAACACATAACAGAAATTAACATACAAAGAGGCATCTTCCAAGGAGACTCACTATCAGCATTACTGTTCATCATAGCCATGATGCTCCTGAATAGTAATCTGAGAAAGTGCCAAGTCGGATACAAGTTCTCCAATAGAGAAGAAAAAAAAAACCTTCAGCCAAGATATTCAAATGGAATTTAAAATGGTAAAGTGCGCACTACTGTATAAGGGAAAACAAGAAACGACAGAAGGCAGGGCACTAGTGTAACAAGACAAACAAACAGAAATTAGGGTACTAGGGTAACAAGACGACTATAAATAATTGGGAATCCTGGTAGCGGACACCATCAGCGTAACAGAAATGAAAGGATGAATTAGAAAAGAATAAACAGGAGAACAAGAACACTCTTGGAGACGAAATTATATAGCAGAAACCTAATAAAAGGTATAAATACATGGGCAGTATCACTAGTAAGATACTCTGGACCGTTTATAGGGTGGACAAAAGAACTGTGACAGCTCGACCAGAAGACACGAAAACTCATGACAATGCACAAAGGACGATATTGAGAGACTTTACGTGAAAAAGAGAGAGGTGAGAGCGGACTGATTTGTATAGATGACTGTGTGAAAGACACGCAAAAGAACTAGAAAAATACACAATGCAAAATGGAGAAAGGATAATTATGGCAGCGGGAGACACTGAAACCCTCAACAAAACAGAGAACAGAGAGACAAATGATAAAACGAGAAAAGAAAAATGGGAAGAGAAAAAACGCCACGGAAGATTCATAAGAATGACAAAAGATGAGAATAACGAAAACACCAGGACATGGATGCGAAAATGACATATAAACAGCAAAAATGAATTTCTAATAACTGCAGCAAAAGAAAACTCGTTAAGGACTGACCATATCAAAGCAAAGATCGACAAAACACAAGAAAACAGCAAATGTAAACTCTGTGAACAAATAGACGAAACGATAAACAATGTAGTATGTTAATGCAGCAAAACTGGCTAAAATGTATTACAAAAAAAGGCAAGACGAAGTGTTTCACTGGGAACTGGGCAAACGGCTGCATTTTAAACGTACAGACAAATGGTAAAAACATAAACTCGCAACAGCACTCGAAAACGCGAACAATAAAATCCTATAACCTTGGACATAGAGACAGACAAACCCATTTAAGCAAGGAGAACAGATGTCGTAATAATTAACATAGCAGAAAAATTCTGCCGAATCGGAGGTTTTGCTGTCCTAGCTGACCACAGGGTGAGTATGACAAAAAAGAAGAAATGAAGCAAATGTACAGAGCAAGCCAAATAGTTGAAAGGGATTTGGATGATGAAGAAAATCAAAATAATACAGATAATAGTAGGAGCACTAGGCACAATTCCGACAAATTTGAAAAAAAATAACAGAAATATGAATCAGAGGAATAGCTGCAACAATACAACGAATAACGATAATGAAAACGGCTGAAATCTTAAGAGAACCCTTGAATGCGGAGAATCATCAAAGAATACAATATAATGAACAAGCCTTACAGGTAAGAAATAATACCGAAGCTGCATATCTACAAGTTCTACACCTCTCATTGGCTCATCATCGTCCCTCTCCCAAAAGAAAAGTTATACCAAAGAGCCGAGAAGGGTTAAGGAGGATAGAAACACCGAGGAGGAAGCGCTGCCCAGACCTCAGCTAGACAAGCGCGAAGAGACCTTGGACTTTGGGGAGACATAATACCACTCAAATTCCAGTATAGACAAATGGTCACTGCCAGCGAGAAATCAATGGTAACGGGCTGTTGTGGTGACGCAAATGTATTTGCAAATGCTATCGAAGGAGATGGAGAAAGCTGTACGTCCTGGGAAACTTGTTGTCGCTCAGCTTCTAGAGAACGCCACAGGTTTCCAATCAGATCTTTTGTTGCCTTGTGTGAAAGCTCCATGTGAGCTAATAATAATAATAATCCATGTATATAATATATTGATTGCAGAAATTACCCTTTCGACCAAATACTGTAGCTTTGCAATAACAGGTGCCACAATCAGATTTGTTATGTCTAAACTTGTCCCCACCATTTTATGTAAGATTTGAATCCGTTATAGAATCAGACATATTTATTCGTTATAATAAAAACCTGTCTACTTTCTACGAGCGACATAATCACGATTGTCAAGATCTATAGAGCAAGTTGTTCGTATTTTACTCTAACCTGAAAAGTCCTACAACTCTCCAACTAAATAGCGGGTAAATATATAGCTATTATAACGTCCTTGTTAACTAGATTGAACACCCATTTATACTTTCCGATAGTCGCTTTTTTCGAACAATAGGCTTTTTCGGAACAATTTACGAACCAACATTACTTTCAGTCGCTGAAACATTTACAAAATCAGCTGCTGCAACTCTTTCATTTTTACTTGCATTAATTATGTCAGATAAATAATCATTAACATTCATTCTGTTTCTATTTGACTACGTTGACGCCAGTTTTTTTACTTCATTCTCTGTCTGTAAAATAATTTACACCGCTAAAGTACAAATTTACTTTTTAATACATTTCCTACGAATATAGTTATTTGTTATATATTGTTTTTTATATAATTGTCTTTTCGTTAGTTCTTTTTTCATGGATCATTTTTCACACTGCTAAGACATGAACTTTTTATAGCCCTTGTTTTACCTTAAGACTAATTACTCAGGGTGTTTTTTTAATTGACGACGTCTACAATTTGTAGACTCTGCTGAATAAGACCGCTAATTTTAACTTTTGCGAAGACAAATAGTTTTCGAGATATAATGACATGCATTATGCACTGAAATTCAATGTTCTACACCCGTGCAATAAAAAGATATACTTCTTTCCGCACCGCAGAGCCACCCACCTAATCTTTATTTTTTGCTTGTAGTCTTTGCGTGTGAGTATGCTGACAACATGTATTAAGGTTGAACTTGGGGCAACTAATTTAATAGACCCTCTAACTCATAAAATGGCATGTCTATTCTGAAAGCCGTTCTTAACATAACGACGTTGGTTGTGTCTATTCCATACGACATTCTAAACCTGAGGAGTTTAGGGATGTATATTCCGAAACCTGTACTTTACATAAGGACGTTGGGGATTGGTCACGACCAACAACTGTAAGTTATTTTTTATTTTACGTGGAGGGGACATGCTTCAACCGGGCAACGCTGGTTATGGGTACTACTTTTACTAATACTATTACTACTACTACTACTACTACTACTACTAATAATAATAATAATAATAATAATAATAATAATAAGTAGAAGAAGAAGAAGAAGATGAACAGAAGAACCCGAGTAAATACCAGTCAAATACATGTTTACTCACAATGTGGTAAATGCTAACAACACAACTGAGGAAACAGATTTCCTATTCCTTTTATAACCGGCCACTACTTGCATGGGAACAGAAAGGATGCTATGAAGGAAAAACAGTGACACATGACAAAAGGATCATGAAGGAGGTTAACATAAAAAAGAGTATAGCTATGACACGGATAGATTACAAAATATTATGCTAATATCCCTACAAACATTGATAATATAATTCCTTAGAATGTACAAAATACACGGCGAAATTATCAAGTAGATAAAAACGCAATGAGAACATGGAGACTTGAACTGACAATACATACAGGGATAAAAATACATAGAGGACTATTTCAAGGTGGTTTTCCATTACCGCTGTTGTTTCTCATGAGCATGGTGCGCCTAGACAATACAGTATGAAAATGCCAAGCTGGATAGAGTTCACTAATACCACCTAATATACAGGGATGACCTGAATCTGTGTAAAAAAGACGCTAATAAAAAAAAAACAAGAGCATGATATACGAATGGAATTCTGTAGGGGAAAATGAACCCTGCTGGTCATGAGGAATGGAAAAACATGGAAGGTATGGTACGACTCACTCAAACTGAAAGGAGGGCACTAAGTGAACCTGATAGCTTCATATATTCGGGAGTGTTTTTTATAGACACCATCAAAGCAACAGGCATAAAAAAGAAAATTAGAAACGAATACCTCAGGAGAACAAGTAACACTTTCGAAGTTTAGCTATATAATAGAAATCTAATTAAAAGTATAAATATGTGGGCAGGTTCACTAGTAATACATTTGTGCCATTAATAGGTTGGACGAAATAAAAATTTATGAATCTCGACCAGGAAAACTCACGAAACTCATGCAAATGCACAATGCATTACACGCAAAGGATTAATCTGACCGATTCTAGGTTTAAAGGAAAGACGGGCGAAAGTGACTGGTTTGTATAGAAGACTGTGTAATTAACACAATATGAATGAGAAAATATATAATGCAGAATGCCGAAATAAAAAAGGGTTACAAGTTACAATGATGAAACAAACAAGATAGAAAAATAAGAGACGAGAAAAAAACCAGAAAGGGAAAATACGTACAGATACAACTATAGAGACGATTGATACGGATTAAAAAAGGTGAGACTTACGAATGTATTTAAAAGTAACTATAAAAAAACGGAAAAATGAAATTGAATCCTTAATAAGAGCAGCACATGATAACGCGTTTACAATGAATCACATCAAAGTTAGAATCGACACTGCAAAACAAAACTTCAAATGCAGACTTTGTGAACAAAGGGGCGAAATAATTAACCGCATATAATGAATGCTGAAAATAAAATGATATATATAATAATGTAATGAAAAGTAAAATTAGGCACTTGGAAGCCGGTAAGGC
The DNA here is from genome assembly GCF_053919585.1 of Euprymna scolopes. Classification (NCBI taxonomy): domain Eukaryota; kingdom Metazoa; phylum Mollusca; class Cephalopoda; order Sepiida; family Sepiolidae; genus Euprymna; species Euprymna scolopes. Next base: position 62,554,603 of record NC_136486.1, on the reverse strand, counting down.
AGTTCTCTGGAAATAATGAAAACAATTGCATTGTCCATACCCAGACAAATAGTACAATCACAAAATGGCAGCAGTACTGGAAAACGAAAATCACAAGGCTCTATGGGGCATAGATATACAGATGGATGAACCCATGCAAGCAAGAATACCGTATGTACTAATGGTTTGCCAGATTGTAGATTTTGCCGTTCCAACACACCATAGAAGAAACCAAGGATTCGGAATAGCGAAGCAAATTCAAAGCATTAGGCAGAGAACTCAAAGGATCCCGGAAGATAAAGAAAGCGATGATGACCTTACTAATAGTAAGAGTTCTAGAAGCAATGCGAAAAGATTTATTTTAAATGGGAGAGATTGCTGTTAAAGGAATGTGTGAGAAGATTCAACAGATAACAATGATGAAAACTATAGAAATATTAAGGAAAACCCTTAAATGTTAAGACAAGCACACATTAGTTACAAGCACAAACTAAACACTAAATTACAAAAAAAGTAACATGGGATGATTAAAACTGAAACTGTATAAATTTACGTTAAACACGCTGCGCCCCTGACTTCAGCCCATTTTTTATATGTGCCATTATACACTAGTACCAAACAAAATAAGGTCAAGGTGTATGAAAAGATCGAGATCATTAGCCAGTTCTACGTTGGATGAATGTAAAGACGACTCGGTCCTTAGGGAGCCGTATAGCTATTCACATTCCAGTTAAGACCAAGAGTCACTACCAATAGGAAATCAATGGTAAGCGGTAATTGCGAAAACGCAAATCCATCTCTTAATGTTTTCGGAAGTGGCGACGATTACTGGAAATCTGAGGAGACTTGCTGTTATTCACATACGCTATATTACCACAAATAGTTTTCAAAGCGAAATATTTTATGAAGATTCGTGTGACTACTACTCCTAGTGAGTAAAATAATAAAAAAAATGATGATAATAATAAATATACTGAGTGAAAAAAGTAAAAACTTGAAGGTAAAATATAGATTAGAATGTAAGGGGATAAAACTACCCTAGAGGAAATAAAGGCAATAATAGCTGCGTGAAATACCAACGTCAAGAGATCAGAAAGTAGAAATGAACAATTTAAACAATAACTTGTTTAGGTTCCGCTAGAAAAAGTTACACGAAGTTTATAAAAACTCAACTTGATTTAATATATTACCAAATTAAGAACAATGAACTGACGTTTTGAGTGTGTACATTTAACAATATTGAATGAAGTTTTTGGCTAAAATATTCGACTAATCTATCTATGTATCTATAAAAGTGAAAGTGTCTGTCTGTCCGTGTATTTGTGTATCTGTGTGTCTGTGTGTGTACATTTCCCTAAGCAATAAGTCTGTCAATTCACAGTCTACAGACTCGAAATTTGATATGCAGGGTACTGAGATTTGGGAAAATCGATGTGATCTGTTTTCGGCCAGAAATTTGGTCATTAAGGGGTAAAGGTTAAATGATTTGACCTTTGAGAACTCTACCAAAGTCCCCCGACAATTTTCCATCTAATAACTTGGAATTTTAGATATCGTTCATTGGGCATAGATCTAACTTTTTAATGTAATTAAAGCCCAAATGACTAAATTTTAAGGGGTCATAATAGGGGTCAAAGTTAAAACAATTTAGCGCTTTTTTTCTCAATATACACCTCCAAATACCCGGACCACCCGTGCTAGTATATCTAGAAAAGTGAAAGTGTCTGTCTGTCCGTGTGTTTGTTTGTGTATCTGTGTGTCTGTGTGTGTACGTTTCCCTACGCAATAACCCTGTCAATGTTAAGTCTACAGACTCAAAATTTGATATGCATGGTAATGAGATTTCGGAAAATCGATTTGATCGGTTGTCGGCCAGTAATTTAGCGATGATGTGGTGAAAGTTTAAAGATTTGACCTTTTAGAACTCTACCAAACTCCTCCGACAATTTTCGGTCTTACCACTTGAAATTTTAGATATAGGTTCCTCGGACATGGATCTTAATTTATAACGCGGTTTGAGCCTAAAATCAAAACTTTTAAGGGGTCATAATAAGGGTCAAAGTTTCCAAAAAATCGACCACTTTTTTTTTACTCATAATACATCTCCAAATACCCGGGCAACACAGGACACCCATGCTAGTATATCTAGAAAAGTGAAAATATATGTGTATCTGTCTGTGTATCTGTGTGTCTGTCCGTATGTGTACATTTCCCTACGCAATAACTCTGTCAATTTCAAGTCTACAGACTCGAAATTTGATATACAGGGTACTGAGATTTGGGAAAATTGATGGGATCGGTTTTCGGCAAGAAATTTAGCGAAAGGGTCAAACTTCAAAGATTTTACCGTTGAGAACTCTACTGAACTCCTCCGACAATTTTGAGTCTAAACACTTGAAATTTTAGATATAGATTGCTTGGATGTGGATGTAACTTACAACTTGATTTGAGCTCAAAACAATACATATAAGGGGTCATTTTTAGGGTCAAATTTAAACAAATTGACCGCTTTTTTCTATGTTTTTGCTCAACATACACGTCCAAATACGCGGGCAACGCCGGACACCCATGCTAATAACGGTACTCCTGCAGTATTTTACCCACCGATTTCACGATCTTAGCCGAGCGTTGATCGACATCCGTCGTAAAACGCCGGAACATGGCGAGCGGTACGATACTCTATCAGCCAATCAGGGCCCTTCAAACGAACGCGCAGCAGACGAATAATTTTCATTGAAATGACACACATAACGTTTCATTTCAGTTATTTTATTGTTCAAAGTAAAAATACACAGCCTTTCATTTCAGCTATTTAATTTAGCTATAAAAAAAACCGGGAGCTGTTGGAAACATATTTATGCGAATTTATGTGGAGACAAAAATTTGGACACAACCCTTTTGTCTCCATAATAAATCAAATCCCGGAAGGCTACCCGGTTGGGAAGGAGCTTCTTTCCACATCCTCTGAAAACCCTTTGCTCCCTACTTTGCCTCTCTACAGTCAGTAGAAAATCTTCCAGTCGGAACTAAAGATAAACAGTAATTGTTGTCCCCCCTACAAACATTACTGGAAAAAAAAAAAAAAAAAACATCGTTGTTACTGTTTAATAACGTTTTGTTAAAAACAAACAAAAAAAAATTGAAGTGTTTATTATTAAAAAACTTACGGTAAGTGTTTGTGATTTATTTTATCGAATTTTTTTTAATTAATTTTATCCATTTTGTTGTGTGTGTGTAATATATTTTCCTTGTAATGTTGTTGCTATTCACATACTTTTAGCGTTCTTGCACCGTAGCTCCGAATTTTCGGCTTTTCGTCGGCGTTAACGCCGAAAGCATTCGTCAACGCTCGGCTAAGATCGTGAAATCGGTGGGTAAAATACTGCAGGAGTACCCTAATAACATATAAAGCAAGTTAAAGTGAACCCAAGATAAGGTGAACGTGAACAAGGAAAATTTTGAAAATCAATATATAGAATCACACATTTAAAGACTCCCAAACGAGATGGTGTTTAGGGATATTGAATAAAGAATCGCCAATGTTAATTAAAGGACTGTGTCGCAAATTGACGGAACTTTGATAGGAAATGTAATTTCTAAATAGAACACGCATCGAGAAACAGTTCTTTTCCACAAGGATGAATCTAAATGTGCTGCGATCTATAACTACCGGCCCGTTACCGACTTTTTATTGATGCGGAAACTTCTAACAAGAATTTTGGCAGAGGAAGTTTTCCAGTGTTTGGAATAGAAAAATATCTTATCTATGGGAAAATATATATAGAAAATATAGTCGTGCGACCAAAGCTGGTTTTCTTTTAGATAAAAAAAATATATATTTCGGTATTGTCAGAGAAGACTCACGAATTTATCGACTGTATGTAAATATTAGCACATTCATACGATTTTATTAGTCATACGAAAACTAACAATATGCAACTGTCTTGCAGATAATTGATTTCTAATTACTTAGCTACAATGTCTTGCTAAGTAGAAAGCGTTTTTATTCAATTGTTCGTATTGTTGTCTATCTTATTCTTTATACAATGCCAGAAATATAAATCGATTATAAAGGTAACGGAATGTAAGATAATGGTGTAGTAATTGTAAATAGTTTATATTGAGAAAAATTTGGATCAATTAAGCAGCCCCTCTCGACAAAGACTTGTTAATATTAGACATAAAGACCATTATATCTTAATTCGTCGTAAAGCAGTCCAATAGAACAGTGTTGTACATGCGAGCACTTTAAGGAAAAAAAGTTTATTCATGGTATTTGTTAAGAATAAGGCACTGATAGAGAGGGAACAATCGTTGATAGTAGTTATTGCTAGTCGGGTGTAATTTGTTTCCCAGGGGGGGCATGGATTGAACCTTACGTGATTTTGCCATGGAAATAACAAGAGAGCGAAGAAAGGCTCACAGTGTCTTTTCTATGGAGAAACCGAACGGTTTAAGGAAAGAGAAAAGAACATCGCCTACTAAGTTTCGGAGCCGAACGTCATCAAGACAAGGTAGGGCTCATCAGGCAAGTATTCTAAGATGTGATAAAAAATATTAATTTTTAGAATGTATTTGTATATTTTACAGATAAAGAATTGCATCGGCAGTGATATATGTAATAGAGCTACTCAATGATCCAGCGATTTTCCTGTGATCTTTTCAAAGGATTTGATGTACATGTTCCATTAAAGATAATGGATGAAGGCTTATTCGATAAGTTTGTCAAAACATGATGCTTCCCCTAGATGAGAGCCATTCATTTACCCCAGGGCTAGACGAGATGCAAGGCAATTATGACAAGAGAAGCTAAATTCACGATACATGAAATTAATCAAGCCACCATTTTCCGCATTGACCACGTGATCAAGATCAGAAGAGAGATGATCAGAAAAAATCACGGGCATTTACGGTTGATAAGACATTGAATATCATGGGAATGACACCTTCTTGATGATAACTAATTCATCACGAGCGAAATAGTATAAGTAATCCATAATTCTGAAAGATCAGATCGAATAAAATCATATAAAAAGAGCATATTTGCAAAATTATATATATATATATATATATATATATATTTATATACGTTATCTGATTAAAGGAATACTTATTATGATGATGTATTATTTTAAACACAACACTTTAGTTAGCATACATATAATAAAACATGTATACAAGGAACGGGCAGGAGAAAAGATCATTTGATTTTCAAGTAATGTGTCGGAAAATGTTTCACACGTATAGAAAGAACCTGCACATCGCAGCAAAATCAGTAATTTTACTCGCAAACATTTTTTGATATTCGTATTGCAGAAGAACATATTTTATACTAATTAACTGAAAAAATAACTCATTACATTTCTTCGTGTGTATTAGTTTCTCAAGTTTACTTCTTTGTATGATTATGTAACAACTTTTTTTTACTGGTGTAATAAATTTCTGTAAAGATGACTGATTAATCTCGACATTTACGTTGTTTTTTTGGTAAAAGTATAATCACTTTTGAAAATCGGACAAGAAAATGGTGTGTCTCTATACATTTATTTCATCAAAAACTTTTAAATACCAGTACATATTACATTTTTCTTATTTTAAGAATCAGTTGTTATTCGATGAGAAACACAATATGACTGAGCAGATATTTAAGAATGTAAACAATTTTCGAACATCAGTGAACTGGAAAATGCTGCCTGTAATAGAAGGCATAATCATTATGTGATCCGTAGCATGGATATATATATATATAAATATATATATATATACATATATATATATATATATATATATATATATATATATATATATATATATATATATATATATTAGCATTTCAGTCCGGCGTTGCCTGGGTGTTTGGAGGTGCGTGTTCAGCAAAAAAAAACAAAAAAAAAACAAAGGACAAAAGTGGTAGTAGGAAGGCAGGCTCCAACCCGTTCTGCGTAGGAGGAAAGGAACGGGTAAAACCTGACGTCTTTGCTGTACCAACCATCGCCAAAGCGGAAGTGACGTATGTTTTTATTAAGGATAGGTATTCGAAAGGAGAGGATGCCTTTCGAAAATATTATCGGAAAAAGCGACCCCCTTACTGTAGAAAGGAGCCCAGTTGAAGGTGAAGATGATACCGTTTTGAGCCAATTATTCGGTATTTGACGTCTGAAAAGTTGAACCCCAAAACGATAGTGATCTTGGTAAAATCCGTTGCATCAGTCGAAAGTTTTAGGCAGACATGCAAAAATTCATACATTTATATATTGTTAACACAAGAATTTCAATCAAACCCGATTAAAAAGCTTGCCCTATCTCTGAATACCCATTATGTCAAATTACAAATGTTTAGACCAGAAATTGTCTTAGTAATTTGGTAGAAACCAATAGGTCATTTTTTTAACTTTGACCCTATTCTGACCCCTAAGCATTTGTTTTTTTTTTTTTGCTCAAATAAAGTTATTAAGTAATATCCATGTCCAAGGAACCTATATCTAAAATTGCAAGTGTTTAGAACCAAAATTGGTTGAGGAGATTGGTAGAGTTCTCGTAGGGCAGATCTTTAAATTTTGACCCCTTAACAGCAACATTTCTGGTCGAAAACGGATTACAAAGATTTTCTCAAATCACAGTAAACTGTATATCAAATTTCGAGTCTGTAGACTGAAAATTGACCGTTATTGCGTAGGGAAATGTACACATACATACACATAGACACGTTCCAGTTTATATGTATATATATATATATATATATATATATATATATATATATATATATATACTAAATGTTCCACCCGGCAGTGCCCGGGTGTTTTGAGGTGTATGCTGAGCAAAACAAAAACAACGGTCATTTGTTTTAAACTTTGCCCCCTATTATGCCCACTTAAAGTGTATTGTTTGGGGCTTTAATAAACCTATTAAGTTAGATCCATGTCCAAGAAATCTATATCTAAAACTTCACGCGCTTAGACCCAAAATTGTAGGAGGAGTTTGGTAGAGTTCTCAAAGGTCAAATCGTGGATCCTTAACAACTTAATCACAAAATGTCTGTCCGAAAACCAATCACATCGATTTTTCACAATCTCAGTATCCTGTATATCAAATTTCGAATCTGTAGGCTTAAAATTGACAGATTCATTGCGTAGGGAAATGTACACAGACAAACACAGATACTTTCACTTATATATATATATATATATATATATATATATATATATATATATATATATATATATATATATATATATATATATATATATATTAATATATATATATAAACCTACTTAATTTATTCACATAAATTTAATATAGTGGTTTTAGGTGGCCGTTCTCCTTTTTTATATACATATAAAAATACCTATGTGTACACAATAATGAACATATATATATATACATATATACATATATATATATATGTATATATGTATATATATGTGCATTATTGTGTACACATAGGTATATTTATATGTAAAAAAAAAGAAAAAAAAAAGGAGAACGGCCACCTAAAACCACTAACCTAGTTCTAAAACAGATCCTTTGTTTGATAAAATGCATGCCCATTGGCTGATAGGAAGGGGCGCGGTTGATACTAGAAAGCTGAGTGGCCAACTAGAAATCCTCAACATATATAAAAACAAGAAGCAACGACAGAATTCGCGCATAAGCCTGACGAATCCTATAGTTGGATGAAACGCAGAATATTCAGTTTAGCTTAATCGCCATATATATTTTATAAATTACTATATATATATATATATATATATATATATATATATATATATATATATATATATATATATATTCATAATTCTGGGATGTAGACTTCTGATTTATATGGTGATTACATCTGGCAGTTCCCGCCAGAAATGAAGACTGTTATTCGGAAGTTTGAAAGGATCGAAAATAGGATTAATAGGTAAAAAAGCTCTGTTGTTTAAGGATATACACACACATACACACATACCCCCATATATATATACATATATATATATATATATATATATATATATATATATACATATAATGCATAATTACGTGTATTAAAACCGAATAACCATACTCCCACATACGTGTTACAAAAAAAAAAACAAGTTTACTACTTTAAATGCAATGTTTCAAATGGATTAATTGAAAAGATTACCGTTTTAAACAGCGAGAATATATTATTATGTTTTGTTACGATCTCTTTAAAACTGGCTTAAGAGAAAATATTTACATATTTACATCAGATCTGATAGAAAACCGTGTGCTTATTAAAATATATCAGTTTTTAATTTTGGTCAAATGTGATAACGTTGGTACGAACAAGTTATGCCTTAGCGTATTAAATATTCATATACATTTAAACTCATATTGTCTATCAACTATTATATAAAGAAAGAGAAAGCTAGAGAGAAATAGAAAGAGAAACTGAGGAGATAGCGAGAAAGAGACACAAGGAGAACAATAGAGACAGTAAAATAGAGACACATATAGACACATACACGTATTAAAAGCTTTTTGCAATTGAATTTAGTAAGACAAAAGTAAAAATAAATGAAAATGTCTTGAATGGACAGTGCATTTCGGTGCTATATATTTTCTCTAGCTCATATTTCTCAAATGCCGTCTTTAAGACAGATTATTTAGTTTAATTTTGGAGGCATTTTGCAAAGAACACACACACAAATACACCCACCCACCCATTCTATCTCTGTATATATATATATATATATATATATATATATATATATATATATATATATATATATATATATATAATCTATGTTTATGCTTTTCCAGAAGTAAGAAAAACAATTAAGATTTACGAGGTTAAAACAATAATGCTCAATACGAAATAAAGCAGGGTATATTGTTTTTTTTGTTTTTATATAAAGAGTAATATGTTGCTATACAGTCATTAGCACTTTTCGGTCATCTTTTTATCGGTTACAAGAGACCTCTTCAGGTGATATGGCTCAGATGAATACAAAGTTTGCAATGAAACTTCGTTTAGCACAGAAACGTAACAATTTACATTTCCCTGCTGACTAAAGTTATAGACACTGGTATACAGCTACTATTTTTCTAGTCTTCCGTTATTCCTATGCGAATTTTTATTTTCCTCTATAATTTCTTTTCCATTTTCCCCTTAATTTCTATATCCTAACAAAAACCCTAGCACATGCCTCTGCTGGGTATTAATTAAAGACAAGCACATCTTATTTTTCACAACATTTGACAGAATCCTATTATTAACATCCTATAACGAAAAAAAACAACATAATAGTTTAATTGCAAACTTTGCTTTCGTATAAGATGTATCATATGGAGAAGCATATAATTACTTGTAACTAGCTAAGCAAAACATGCTAAAACTGTGTAGCAACATATTACTGCTTACGTAAAAATACAAATACTAAATTTGTGCGTGCGTGTCTTTCACTTTAAAATGGCTAAATTATATTTGCATAAAATTTTAATAGCAAACGTGATCGCAGTCAACGCTGCACCGGCTGTATTTACAAAATATTATTATGATTCTTAGGAAAATAAATTACAAAGCTAAAATTGAAAGTAAATACATACGATAGAATAAACAACATAACAGAATAAAACACATCCGAATTTCTTCTTTCATGGGGAACATGCATGAAATGAAATATAGTTTTAATGAAATATTTTATCACTTTGTAAAATAAAAATATGATCAAATTTGACATGAGAAAATGAATTCTATCTGTTATTACATTTCAAAAGGCTTTTCTTACAACGCACTCATTCGACGCTTACATTTTTCGTCTAAACTGATGGGACTTTACAGCTGTTTCGTTCACCACGCACAAACCGCTCCTGGATTCAGAATTGTAAACTTCAGCCATGGATAAATATTAAAAAAAAAAATAAATAAATAAATCAAATGAACAAAAAATCAATTAGGTAGCAGATTACCATTTAACTCTCCAGTGGCTTCCATTTATTATCGTAATTCTCTACTTGGAATTAATATTTTTTTTCCATTTAAACCAGATAAAATCTTTAAGTCCTTAATTTTGCTTCCGGATTAGAAAATTTATGTCTTATTTTCTCGTTAAGCAAACGAATAATATTGCAGGATTATAAAAATATCACGTGATTGGAATACATTTCTATAGCTTATTCGATGAATTGATTTAAGTCATATTTTAACATCGACATGAATTAAATATTTGAGTAAAAGAATAATATATGATGTTCACTTATATTTTTCCCTCGCGTTTAAATGCATAAACATACATGTTGTGAATTATTATAAGTAGTTGGAGTGTTGAATTATGTTCGGTGACCGGGACTTAACATCTAGCTTTTATATCTGCCAAGTATATTTTATATGAAGACAATTACTACACTATTTTATCATTGAAGTTTTAAAACAAAGATCAAATCAGAGCTGTGTTTATATTGTTCATGTCAATTTTGAATGCTGTCGGAATATTATTAACATACGATTAAAAAAGACGTGTTAGTAAACTGGTTTGCTGTTAACTGGCTGGACAAATCGTGAGCCAGTTTCTAACGAGTTAGTTTATGTGACGAGATTAAATATTACAAAAAAACAAGCAAGTGACGAGAATAATGTTATTCGTGAGATTCTTCATTTAAAAAAAGTACAAATTTAAAAGTAATTTAGGAGGTAGAACCAAGTTTATATTACCCATATGCGTATTTCTAAAAGGTATCTTCCATTTTACTTCAATCGATGTTCTGGGGGATTATAGTAGATCTTTATTTGAAATACAGATTTGGATATTAAGATAATATTCCCTTTCTACATTTCACCTACTGACATTTTAAATACATTAGAAACAAAATTTCTCCTTAACGAATTCACCGTTTTAATATATATATATATATATATATATATATATATATATATATATATATATATATATATATATATATATATTTAATGATTTTTGTCTTAATAAGAAAACTTACTTGATAACTCAAACAGCTACAAAGTAATGTATAATGTCTGTCAAGATCCATAATATATTTCGTGGAAAAATAGTAGTTGTTTCAAATCTTGAAATCGCAAATACAAACAAGGATGCAGAGAAAATCCCGGCAGTAAATGGACATATTTTTATATTTTCAAATTTATAGCAAATTACTATTGTGTTTTTTTTTTAAATTAATTTATCTATTTTAATTTTTTATTATTTTCGTTTCCATTGCCAGTATTATGAATTCATTATTTTGTATTTCGTCTTTGTCATGATTTCTATTAGGTTTTAAGCATGCAAAATAACTAGTCTTGTAGGAAATAAAATCTGTAAAAATACATCCATGGATGTATTTTACACTCAGACACTGACGCAAATGAACTGATGTATATACACACATACACCCAATTTTAAATGTATAGGCATAAATATATAGAATATGTTTTTTAATATAATGTTTGGTATATATATATATATATATATATATATATATATATATATATATATATATATATATTCCACTAATTACTTAATCACCACTTTCATGGCCCGGAGGCCACTGGAGGATAACTTTTAATGAGTATCCTTTTGTCTAGGGTAATATATCTTCAATTTATGAATTATTTCTGTAAATTACTATTACTAAATTCTATTCATAGAATTATTATTACTATTTTTATTTATAAATTTACTTATTTATTTATCCACTAGCAGGACTACCTGCCATTGCTAGGGATTGATAGAAACAATGAGAGAATTAAAGTAGAGTTTGAGTACAACTGTTATTGTTATTCTTTGGAGAGAGGAATTTTAATGTTTGTGTATCATTTGCTATATCGAGCAAAAAATAGTTTACCTACCCTAGGAGGACTATTACACATGTATGAAATAATTTTATCTTTCCTCGAACAGGTAATTTACAAAATGTATATGAAATAATTTTACTTTTTGGGACGAGTTATTTACAAGACATATGTAAACTATATTTACCTACCTTCGGACGGGTAATTTATATGCACATATGAAACAATTTAACATATTTCCGACAAATAACGTACAACATATAGGAAATAATTTCTCTTCCCACCAAGGCTAGCATGATTTTAAGAAATTTTCAATCATTTTTAGAAGATGGATCATTAGCATTTCCAAATTAATACCTATATACATTGTGTTGATGAGGAATTCGAAACGCGTTCTTCACCATAAATTTCAACATTGCTGCGTTTCTTTCCTTCCTCACTATCGGCACTCTTATTGTAATAATAATTATGGTTTTTGGAAGATGTCTCAGCAGGATTTTAAAATTTATGCATAAAACATTGACACAGTAAAGGAATTAGACAACCCTTACTTCATGATCATGTTCCACATTACTCTGTTTTATTTTTTCAGCACTACCGATGACAAATTTGTTTGGCAAAAAAGACATCATTTTCGGAAAATTACTCAAAAGGCTTTACAAAGAAATAAACAAGAAGCGTTGTGATTAGGCAACCTTTGCTCCTCTACAAAATTTCATATTACTTTGTTCTTTCCCTCCCTACTACTAACACCATCATTTTAAGAGAAATGATATAATTTATTGACCATTTCTCAGCAGGTTTTCAAATAATTACATGCATGCATTGACGCGAATAATGTTTAGGCAACTTTTACTTTACCAAAAATTTTAATATTTATGTAGTTCTCCCCGCATCCTACCATAACAACCAACAACATATTTGTTAGAGAAACGATGTCATTTTTGAAATATGATTCCATAGTTATTCAATATTTTTGTAATATGACATTGTGGGAGATTGCATAGTGACCACAAAATGGACATTACTCTCTCCAGCCCCACCCCAAAAGTGAAGATTTGTTAATTCATAGACAACTCCAGAGCACGTTAAAAAGCAACATAATCATGTGTCGTTCGACTAACCAATAGAATGTGACGTAATTTCCCGAAGTAAACATTGAAAGGTCAGAAAAATATTGTTAACCACCTACAGAAACTGATACATTTTCTGGACCGATTATTTCATTACAAACAGACCAATCAGTTAACTCACATTTCATCATTTTTCATAATTCCTGAGTATGTTACTAATTTTGACAATCATTTTTAATAATTTCCACCCGCATTATTGCCTCCTCCCTTACAAAAATAATAACTTTGATATATTGTCTGGGTTGATTTTTTTATTACAAACACATCAATCAATTAACTCACATTACATCATTTTTCATAATTTTTGGATATGTTACTAATTTCGACAAACATTTTTAATAATTTTTAACCCATTTTCCACTTACGAAAATAGACACTTTCATATATTGTCTGGATTTATTATTTCATCCAAAACAGACAAATCAATTAACTCATATTTAATCATTTTTAATAATTCATGGATATGTTACTAATTTCGGCAGTAATTTTTAATATTTTTAACCCACATTATCGCCCTCCTCCCTTGCGAAAATAATAACTTTGATATATTGGCTGGGTATATTATTTCATTACAAACATACCAATCAATTAAATCACATTTCATCAGTTTTCATAATTCATAGATATGTTACTAATGTCGAAAATCATTTATCATTAGTTTAACCCGCATTATCGCCTCCCCCCTTCACGAAAGTAATTACTTCGACATATTGTCCGGGCCCATTCTTCTATTACAAACGCATTAATCGATCAACGCACATTACATTTTTCACAATTCTTCGATATGGTAAGAATTTCGACAACCATTTTTCATAATTTTAACCCACAGTATGCCCACCCCTTACGAATATAATAACGTTGATATATTGTCTTGCTTTATTATTTCATTACAAACACGTCAATCAATTAACTCACATTTAATCATTTTTCATAATTCTTGCCTATGTTACTAATTTCGACAATGATTTTTCACAATATTTACCAACATTATCGCCCCCTTCTTACGAAAACATTAACTATTTTCTGGGTTGATTATTTCATTGCAAATACACCAACGGATTTATTCACATTGCATACTTCTTGGATATATGTTACTGATTTCGAGAATCATTTTTGATATTTGTAATTAACATTATCACCTCGCTCCTTACTAATATGACAACTTTAATATATTGTCTCGGCTGATTAATTCATTACAAACAGAACAATCAATTAAATCACATTTCATCATTTTTCATAATTCTTGGATATTTTACTAATTTTGACAATCATTTCTTATAATTATAACTCGCATTATCGCCTCCCCCTTACGAAAATAATAACTTTGTAATATTTTCTTGGTTGATTTTTTCATTACAAACACACCAATTAATAACTCACATTTCATCATTTTTGATAATTCTTGGATATGTTACTAATTTCGGGAATCATTTTTCATAATTTTAACCTACATTATAACCACCCGTCCTTATGAAAATATACAATTTGATATATTGTCTGGTTAAATTATTTGATAAAAAAAAAACAATTACCTCACATTTCATCATTTTTCATAATTCTTGGGTATGTTACTAATTCCGACAATGATTTTTATAATTTTAACCCCCATCATCGCCATATAAAAATGGTTCTCTAAATAATAATTTTAATATCTCAGCACAGTCCGTATTCTGTATGTCAGTTTCGTATTTAATAAATTAAATTTTAGATTGCCATATCTCTGAATACCCTTTATGTCAAATTTAAAATATGTAGACCAAAAATTGAATGATTAATTTGGTGGAGATCGCAGGGGTTAATTTTTTTTTTAATTTGTCCCCTATTATGATCCTTAAAAATTTATTGTTTTGGGCTCAAATCATATTATTAAGATCCATATCCAAGGCACCTATATCTAAATTATCAATTGTTTATAGTCAAAATTGGCGACGGAGTTTGGTAGAGTTATCAAACATCAGATCGTTTAACTTTGACCCCTTAACAGCGAAATGTCTGGCCGAAAACGGATTATAAAGATTTTCGCAAATCTCAATACCCTGTATATCAAATTCCGAGTCTGTACACTGAAAATTGACAGAGCTATTTGGTAGGGAAATCTACACAGACAGACACACACATACACACAGAGACACTTTCAATTTAGATATATAGATAATAGCACGGTCCGTATCCTGTGTGTCATTTTCAATTTTTAAATTGTTAGATGAAAGTACAGAATAGTTAAAAACATACGCTCTCCATATTAATAAAGGCTTTCTGAGCAATACCGCTATTATTTCAGCACGGTCCACATTTCGAATGTAAGTTCCCTCCTCTTTTAAAAAATATATATATGAAATAAAGTAAATATGAAATCGTAAATTGCTTCAAACATTCTAAGGACCGATTCCATATCATTCCATTACTTAAAAATAGATACGAAATGAAGAAAATTTGAAATCGTAAACTGCTTCAGCCATTTCCGGGACTGGTTCTATATCACCCACCTCTCATAAAAATAAATATGGAATAAACGAATTGTGAGATCCTTAACAGCCTCAGCCATTTATATGGCTGACTTTATATCCTCCCTGACTCTTATATAAAATAAAGTAGTTTTGAGATCATGAACTGCTTCAGCCATTTCCGTATTCTGTCTTTCTCTGCTCCCCCTCTCTCGCGGGGGGATCTGCACTTTGGACGCTGACTCCCTGTCACTCCTTTTGGCGATTTCAAAACGTAGCAGATATATAGATATCCCCAGCCAGAGGGCTACCACAGGAATAACTGCTCCCCAAGAGGACGACTCCCAAACATGGAGAGCAAAACACGAAAAAGAAACGGGTCATACCAACTGGATAATGAACCAAAAGAAGGCTCCCCAGAAGGGAGAACACTCACCAGCAGCTCCCCTAGAGGGGGACACCCCGCAGAGGAGAGAAAAATAATGTTGAATGGGGCATCCTGCTCTGACAACAAAAATGAAGAGGTAGTAGCCCCAAAGGACAAAAATGGGGGCAGTGCCCCCACGAGGACTGCTTCCCCAAGAGGGGACCCAATCAGAAGAATGAGGGGGTATACCACCTGAACCTCATCACCAAGGTAGGGGCAGATGCCCTCAAGGACAATAAAAAGAAAATGCTCCCCAAGGGGACGACTCCCCGAAAAGGGAATCTGTTCCTGGAAAGAAAACATCAACCAAGGAGAGTCTATCTCAAAGGAGAGCAGAATGAAGGAGACCTACCAAAAAAGCAAAACTCCCATGAAAGTACAGAATATTGACTCCGGGGAGGTAGGAAGTGCCGCCAAAAAAACACCAGGGCGACCTCCATTAAAGAACCCCCACCAAACACCGAACACCAACACCAACAAGAGGGTCTGCGTGGGGGGAGACTATAAAGAAGTAACTGTTCCCTCAAGCGTACAGAGACCTGTACTTGACCAAGTACAGACAATACATAGAAGGCGCAGAAATTAAACTAGTAGCAGGCGCCTGGGAGGCGATCGAAAGCAGCGTAAAATCTCTCGTCATCTCCGATATATTGGAAAACATCCTCCTGGAGATGAAAAAGGAAGACATGGCAGGGCTCCTACACAAACTAAACATTCTGTGCTATACCTGTACCAGAGGAGCTATGCCATGTGTGATATCATTCTACCCACCCAGGAATATGAGGAGAGACTCTCCCTCCAAGAAATAATGCACAGAAGAATCAAACTAATGCCGGAATATAAGGGCAGGAGAAAGACCCGGGTGCAGGTATTAAACATACCTATGCATGTACCTGAAGAAATACTGGGATCCTTCTTCACACAGTTCGACTAGGTAGTAAAAGTAAGCCCAGTACGGTCGAAAACTGGCACGCACTTGGGCAGTTACACTGTGGCCATAAGGCTAAAGAAAAGGCTTCCTAGCGATACAAGCACAGCTGACTTTCAAGGAGTCATCTATGACGGTGGTGGTGGAGAGCCGTCGACCGCACGTCTGGTTCTGCCAAAAGCAGGGTCACATGACTAAGAGCTGCCCCCAAAGGTCAATCCCTACTCAAGTGATACCAAAGGCGGTTCCGACCCCTGAGACAGCATCAGTGTCAAAAGTCTGTTCAACTCCTCCAACCGAACCACCAACCGCAGCACCAAGGAAACTCAACATCACACAGGAGGGCAAGGTGGAGGAAGAGAGCACAGTAACGGGGCGGAAATGGAAACACCTACAACCGTCCCCCCTCACTTTGACCATTCTTGGATTTTTTACCCTTCACCAGACTATCCATTCCTGTGAAATCTTTTTATCATTTTTCTTTTACCTCTTATTCCCCTTACCTCACCCTTTTTTAACCAAGTAAGATCTGTGACTTATTAGTAGTTTCATTAAATACTTTTATATGCAAAATCCGATCCTGAATTTGGTAATTCCTGCCATCTGATGAGAAGGAGAGTATTTCTTCGAAACTCCGCGGATTAAGGACTATCCACTTTTCTTGTGCTTCCTTTTTTTAAAATTAAATATGTTTTTAACTCTTTTTCAAGATGTCTTTTAACATATTTTATTAATCATTTGTTCATATATATATATATATATATATATATATATATATATATATATATATATATATATACACAAACAATCACTAATACGACAAAATGAAACACCGACATCTTTACGTAGAAACTGTTAACAATTAGATATTGTTGAATGGGACACATTTTTGACGCCTTTAGGAGTATACAATTCATTAGTTTGTGACATTAACCAGCAGCAGGTCCACACCAGCAACTTAAACATTAATACAAACAGAGATGTTAGTTGGAACCACTTTTAATTAAATTTGTCGCTGGAACTGGTCAAATATGATGTTGAATTAACTTAGCTGCCAGTTGCTGTAGATTGACTTCTTTTAACGATAGACACTCAGATCACTTTTGGAGCCGAAAAGCCCACGCATCGTAAGCTACATTACTAATTGAATGATACTAATAGCCGTATCTATAACCGGGTATTTACCACACGCATTGATATACGAGAGGGGAAAATTTTGATCTTCGTTTATGTCAATTGAACATATAATTTGCCAGCATACTATGGAAATAAAGTCATACATTTTCAACTCTCACGTCATCTACAGCAAATTTGTGTAACTCTATGAACGAAATGGATTTACCGATATATATATATATATATATATATATATATATATATATATATATATATATATATATGTATATATATATATATATATGCGTGTGTGTGTGTGCATATATATATATATATAATCATGCACATATATATACATATATGACTATACATACATATATACATATATAAATATATATAGTTGCATATATATACGTCTATATATACATATATATATACATATATATGTACATATATATATGCATATTTATATATATATATATATATATATATATATATATATATATATAATTGCATATATATAGACATATATAGTATATATATACATGCATAAAATAAAAATACCAGCAATGGTTTAAGTTATGTTTTTGGAAAAAAGAACAAAAACGAATAAATTTATGAAATAATACACCGTTTCGTCCCTATTGCAGAGAACATCTTCAGAATATTAAAAGGAAAACTGCAGAAGAAAACGGTCATAACCATACGTAAATGAAAAGGAAACAGTGTTACAATACTACCCATATCGGGAAGGAAACTATATGTGTGTATGGGAAGGTTGGATTGTTTAATGTCTATATATATACACTTTTAAAAATACGTTAAAAAATATGTACACTTTTTTTTTCTAATCTTATTCATTTTGTTTATATTATTTAAGGTTTAAGGAAAAACGTTTAACCAGGAGCTCTTTTTATATTTTGTTCTTTGATTATTATTTTCCATATTCTTTAATAATTATATATAGTATTATATATAGTATATTATAGTGTTTAATATTAGTGCTGACTCTATAATTTTTCTTTTGACTTTATCTATCACGTATTTTATAATTTTCGCATGATCTAAATGAAATGAATGATCGAGTTATGCACAATTGCAAAATAATGCATTTAGGGTTTTAGCATTCTTTATATATTTTCTGTGTTACTAAAACCTTACAATTAGTTTCAATTTACGCTGTGTCTCGCCTATGTATGCTTGTTGGAAATCGTTGCATGGGGTGGAATATATACCCACGTAGTTTGTGAGGGTTTTGGGAGAGTGCTTGGTTATTTTTAATGTCTGTTTTAATGTTGTGGAAGTTGCTTGTATTAAGTGAAAACCAAGTCTATTAAGAGTGTCGTAGATTTTGTATTTTTAGTGTGGGTGGGAATGAAAAGATGTCTGCTTAATAGGGAGGTATTTGTTTTATTTTTCTGTCTGTTTATATTATAGTGAATTTTCGTAGCTTTTTTTTTCTTTGCGTAAGAAATGAAATTGGACGGCCACTGTAATTTCTTAAAAACATTATTAACGTATTGAATTTCATCATTAAGATATTGGGGGCTGCATATTCTAAAGGCACGTTAGAAAAACAATGCTCATGCCGGTCTTTATTTTATCATTGTGGTGCGAGTAGTAGTGAATACAATCGTTTTTGTGTGTGATCTTTCTATGGACTTTGAAACTCAGATCGGTTTCTGATCTGATTAGGAGTATATGTAGAAAAGCTAGGGAGTGGTATTGTTCGGATTCGTTTGTAAATTTTATGGATGGTTCTACTGAATTAAATTTATTTCTAAGTTGTTCTATTTGTGCGTTTATGGGTAGAAAAATAAGAATATAGTATATGTATCTAAAGTATTTGGAGTTCTTAGGTAGTCTGCATTTGAAAGAGTTGGTCCCTAGGAATTGTAGAAATAAGGAGCGAGTACACCACTGACGGGGTTACCCATAGTGAGTCCAAATTTTTGTCTGTAGTAGGAATTATTAAACTGGAAATAGGTTCTATGGGTGATATGTTTTATTATTTCTATTAACGTATCCGAGGAAAAAGGTAGATCGGCCTTCGTTTTGTTTAGGTGCTTGTGGAGTAGATTAAGGATAAAAAAGTGTACATATTTATTTAACGTATTTTTAAAAGTGTATATATATATATATATATATATATATATATATATATATATATAGACATTGAACAACCCAACCTTCCCATACACACATAGTTTCCTTACCGATATGGGTAGTATTGTAACACTGGTTCCTTTTAATTTACGTATGGACTATGAGCGTTTTATTCTTCTGCATTTCTCCTTCTAATATTCTGAAGATGTCCTCTGCAATAGGGACGACACATTGATCATTTCATAAATGCATTCGTTTTTTATTTTTTCAAAACATATATATATACATACATATATGCATCAATATATATGTATATATATATTCATATGCATATATATATGCATATACATATATATATTACGCATATACATATCACTATATATACACACCTATACACATATATATATATAAATATATATATATATATATCCGTATATACATATACACATACACACATATATATTTACATACAGTTACATATACATATTATTGCATATATATACACATATATCTATCTATATATATACATATATATCTATATATACATATATATCTATATATACATATATATATATATATATATACACGTCAAATTACCGCCCAAAAGAGATAACAATAATGATATACCTGCTGAATCTTTACGCTACATAAAGCGCAGATCTTTATATTTTTTAATTTCTTTATTGTTATGAAACACAGACAAGTTAAATTTGGTACACTGGAAGAGCATAACAAGGTGCAGTATTTCCCTTAATTTTGTGGAATTTAATAATATTGTGAAAATGATTCTGATTTTTTCTATTTTATGGTATTTTTAAGGGTGTATCACTTTTATGCAGGTCTCTTAAAATGCCTAACAAAGGGTAAGTGTCAACTTGTGAAAAGGAACGTAATGTTGCAGGCCTTGTAGAAGGTTTATCTATCGAAGATCTTACCAAAGAGATTGGAAGAGATAGAAGATCATTTTCTGTATTCGTTGAAAATCCAATTATCAATCAAAGAATGTCAAAAACACAGAAAAGTCAGTTTCTGCTATTGATGTTAGAAAATTTCCGTCAACTTATCAAGCAGCCTGGCATCAACGGTGCTGCTATACTTGGCAAGGCCTTCCTTGTTCAGAAAGACACGCTGCAATGTCTAAAATGTAATTGTAAGAATTATTAAGCCCATAGCAAGACCTGTTTTAAACCAAACTCGTGAGGAAAAACATGTTGCTTGTACTTAGAAATGCATGGAAACTAGCTTTTACAATGTTCTATTTACTGATGAGATCAAAGCAACACTTTATGGACGAGGTTGGTAAGCCACAGTTTTGAGTCCTCTTGGATACCCTACCCCACAATATAAGCTTTCATTTCCTCGAAAAAACAACAGTAGCTTCGTCGACTTCTTTTGACTTGTGAAATTGACAGTTTCAGGTTAACTGCAAAATAAAAAAAATAAAAATATATAAAAAAATAATATGATTGGTTCCTACATATATTTCATCCACAAAGCCTTCCCATTATATTTCATTTTTAACACTCCAAATACATATCAATAAATATTGTGCTTTTTTGAATTTAGAATTATATATTATTTTTTTTAATATTTGCACACATCAGAAAAAAACTATCGGTATTATCTTTTAGTCCTTTTATCAAAAGAAAAATGATGGCATTTATGCTTATTTTCCTAAATTACTTTGAAATGAGATTTTGCTTTTTTTTTTTAAATTTATCAGTTTCCTTCAATGAAACAATGTCTTCAACATATTACTATGGGCATTTTTCGGAATAAAATGGAATTCAGATCAAAAGAGTCCTATTCCTGTAATTCTGTAACTCATCAAACAAAAAAATTATGTAGGCAAATAACGTAAGCATTAACGATAATAAAAAATAGCTTCCGATTCATCTAGGAGAAAATGGTTCCTCATTGATCTATGAGAAAAATAAACTAATGAGTTAGGCCCTACACCTTACATCTGAAATCCATTACCTATTAGAAAATTCTGGATAATAGTAATATTCTTGACGCTTGCATAAAGAGATATTGAGATTTTTACATATACAAGAAAAGTAAATAAAATATAAATTTGCATAAATTGATTAATATATGGCCCTCATATAGTAGAGTATCGTCAAATATTCACGAATTGTTTTACTGCTTAGCACGATATCCTTAATATTAAAAAAACACATTCGGTATGTACTCACTTTAGTTTGATATACAATATAATCAAGTGCCCAAAATTTAATTATGCGTAGTAAATTATCTAATAAAACACAAGTAGTATGTTTCATTTCACGCAAACCGCTATTGATATTATACGGGAACGGAAATATAATACGTATCAAAAGTATCCAACCGTTCTCAGGATTGCATCATAAACTAAACACTTTCGATATTGGTCGATGTACGCAATATATTATTTGGCGTCATTGTAATGTTGTAATTAATTGTTTTAGCAAAGCATTATTATATAGATGAATACGATCTCAGCAGCAATTACAAGATAAAAACAAAACCATTTCTATATCATCCGAACTCAGACAGCAGCGTGAGTTTAGGGAATAAGGATGAATAAATTAATGATGATAACAAAACCATTAACTTTAGAAAACGTACGCAAAGCTCATAGTCATCTTATTTTTAAATGGTTGTAATAGTTTATCAAATCATATATTTGCAAATGAACATGATAATGAAATAAGCACATTTAGTAAGTATACTCTCGTAGTATTTTAAACTAGGTATGATAATCAATGTAAATAAGTATTAGAAACCGTTATTCGGAAGTCAAATGATGCATTAAGTTATTTTGTAGTCGAGTTTGAAATATTACAATGGACCATGACATTATGATGTTAAGATAACTTGTGTACATAAGGCTTTGATCCAGAAAATAAACACACCAAATAAATAAAAAATCTAAAACGATATGAGAATAGAACACATGGACTTTTTTAGTTCCTCTGTGATATTAAAACCACAAGTCTTATATTTGATCTTTTTACGAGCAATATTAATCTTCGATTGAACTTACGCAACATTAAAAAAAACGCTAGCATGCACTCCAGAGTTTTCAGGTGAATGGTTGTTTATAAATGGAATTAAAAAGCAGATAGTGCGTGTTTTAACGTGCAAACCTTCTCACATTATTTTTCTAAGAAATGTTAATATAGTAAGCGAATTTTTTATTATATTTCGACATGCGCTATGTATATCCAAGTGGCAAAATTAAATATACGAACACCGCAAAATCATTTACTCAAACGTTTATGATAGCCAACGATTTTACATAAGTTGCTTATGTTTAATATATATCTGACTGAATAGCGTTTTCCAACGACGAGAAAACAGTTTATTAAGAACATCCTCGACGAGCATCTCTGAGATTTTATCATTAGTTGTTGCAAAACTATAATTATTGAATAACTCTATGTCATTAGCCACATGGTTTTAATTACAGGCACTATTATCCTGAGCATAATTCGAAAGTATATTTTATTTTTACATTAATTTTTTAAACGAAAGTAGTAGAATTTAAAGAGTGGGTGCTACATGAGAGAGTGATCCGCGCTATTTTTTGAATCGTATTTCCAAGATTACTTAAAGTTTTACGATATGTTGTTTTATTCAAATTGTAAGGTTAAAGTACATAATAGGTACAAAACACCCCCTCCCCATGTTAAGAATGATTTTTTAAATAATAAAACTATTTGAGCACATATCACTCTCAGCATGAGTACCAAAAAGTGTACTGCTGAAGAATTATTTCGATTCATCGCAATCTGAAGTGAATATTTTCGAATTATGTTCGGTTTTTATTAGTTGAATTTCAGATACTTGCTTTAAAACCCATAAACATTTAACAGGGAAAATATTCGTCTATGCCGATATTATAGAGTGTAAGCTAACATATTTATTGCTTCTATTATGATATTCTTCACCATTTAGCCATTGCTGCCCCGATTGTTGTGCAACAAAAACAGAAAAACAGAGATTTTCAATGGCAAATATTTCTCTGTGTGTGCGTGTGTGTGTTTGTTTGTGCGTGTGCGTGTGTGTGCGTTTGTTCATGGATTTTACTTTTAGATATTTTATATTTATCAGTATGCTAGAATTGTTGTGCCCGTATGACAAGTGCTACTCTAACAGCAGTGTCGGAGATGATTGTCGAAACGAAGTCAGTACAGGCGGCGTAAGGAGAAAGAGAAAGAAAAAAAACATCAATTTACACACAATATATTTCTTAATATATCTGAAAAAAAAATTATTAAACCTTTGCACGCTTCAAGAAGAAATAGCTAAAAATACTAGACATTATAAAATAGTAGATTTTACCAACAAACTGGATATTCCTATTTTAACAAAACCCGTTTCTCAAGAGTTCCACAAGGTTGGATCGCATAAAAGGGTCCTAATGAAAAAGACTTTCGAAAACAAATGTTGAAAAGAGTTTATGGTTTTGTATAAAAGTCAAACATTAGCTTGTAGAGCTCTTAAATAATATTATATTTCCGATAAATAAATTTTTACATTATTCTCAACCTATAGAATGTGTGTAGATAAACTTAAAACATTAAATTAAAATCGCTTCTTTCTAAGAGTCTAACATAGAGATAGAGCTGTGAAAGATTTCTTAGAGAGAAATTTCTTCGCAATCCGCTGGATGTATCATTTCCCTGTATGAAATACATAAGACCAACGCTTTTTTTAATGTTTGGATCAACAAGTTTATCTTGTTATCAAGTAACTTCGTCCAGGCGCAAACGTGTCCTTTTAGGATGGTATTGCCCGTTGTAAATTAGTCGCATACGAAGCATTAATGAAAGTAGATTATCTAATTAAACAAACGAAATCACTGGATTAAAATATACTAGAAAGTTATTTGTGTATTTTGGAGAAAACTGAAAACCTATATTACGCTGACGGTTGAATGAACTGGACAAAGCCTTGTATAAATATTTTTAGAAACTATTCGAACATGTATATTCAACGTAACTTAACACATTCGCCCTCGACCGGTACCCCATGATGTACGGCAATTTAAACATTATGCTTCAGAAACATCTTAGGGAAGACGTGGCAAATATTACCATTCACATGGCACGTAAAAAACTGTATTATCCTGATAACGATTCGATTATAAATCTTAAATATCGATAAAGATTCGATATTAAATCAAAATATTGAATTTAGTTTTAATGAATGAATGAATATGTTTATTTAATGTGATTATGCTTTTAAATTTTAATTTTTTGGAAATTTCTATTACTCAATAAAAGTAGTTTATAACAAAAATGTATGTTTTATTTGATTTTATATCGATGTTTAACACTAGTATTTATATATATTAATTTGATGTTAAATGAAAATTTGTACAATCATTATACCGGAGTGTGTAATTCTATTTTAAATATATTATTTTGTAAATAAATTCTGTTATCGTCATGTTCTGGATCCTTACGGTGATGTTGTGCTGGATAGTTATATGACTTCACATTTTGAATCATACCTGTTGGGCTTAGAGACAATCAGGGATATTTGTATATTACGAATTCAATAGAAATATTAAATTAAAAAAATCATTTTTCTCTCTATTTCTCCACAGACACCCCCCACACACAGGCACACACAAAAAACTCACAACCATCCCCCCATATATATATATATATATATATATATATATATATATATATATATATATATATATATATATATACATATATATATGTGTGTGTGTATATATATATATTTATACAAGTATATGTATATAAGAACATGGATATATATAACATTGAACGTTTCTATTTAAAATTATGAATACGAACTACTTAATACACTCGCTCAAATATATGTTAGCGATTATAAACCTTTCTCCAATTTGCATTTATCTGCAAATAGAATTTGTATTAATTAATTGTTATTTTTCTGGTTCTTATTAGATTTGATTCATTTACGGTAACTTCTATTAATGCATATTTTGTTCATTGTGCATAATTGCGGACCATTTACTGTAAAAATATTCTAGCACATGTACTCGTCTCCCTCTCTCTCTCTCTATATATATATATATTTATATACATATATATATATACACACATATATATATATACATACATATATAAATATATATACATACATATATATATACATATATATATCTATATATATACATATATACATATATACACATACAAATATATACACACATATACTTATATACATATATATATACATGTATATATATATATATACATATATAACTATTCTGTATTAATGCATCATAAAAGTGAGTACACGACTTATATTTCTGCTGATGTTAAAGTATATCTCTTCAAAATGTCAGTTTATCGGCAGCTTATATAACACAGGTAATTTATTCATTCCTAAAATAGCTCTACATAAACTCATTAGAATATAAACTCCTTTGAACAATAGAGAGTACACCCGTATATGTGAGGGTGTCAATATTAACATACATCTTGTCAATTGCCAATATTTTGTGTGTTCACCATCATTATCAAGAACTGCATTTACTTCACCAAGCATAAAGTTTACCAGAGCTTTACAGGTAATCATGGGTATGCTGTTTTACTTATACATGTAAACATCGCAGAGCTCGCAGATATTACGACTACTTTCCGGCTGGGTATCCCCTCAAATATGGTCTACTGCGTTCAAGTCTAAAGGAATGCTTGGTGAAGCCTACACGTGTACCCTCAGTTTCTTCAGTAAAGCAGTGCTTGTCTTCGAGATATTTTGGGGGCCATGACCATGTTTTTAAAGGGAGGGAATTATGCTCTTTTGCATAATTTCATATTATCCGTTCGAATTCATATTTTCCTCTATGAAATGTAATTCCCTAACAATTGCAGAACTCATGCAGCCTCAGAACATGATATTCCTACCAGTATGTTTTACTGTAGCCATGATACATTTATCTTTTTACTCCTCACCTGCTTGCCGTCCCACATACCTGACGTAATCGAAACCAAACAAATTAATCTCATCAGCAACAGGGCGATGTTCTAGTAACCTATGTAGCTTCTTGGCGCTTTCCTACTTATCGATTCAGAAAAGGCCTCGTCCTGGGGTAACCGCCATGCACACCTATTTGATGTAGAGTGCGGCATATGGTCTGAGCAATAACAGGTTGACCCACACATCTGCAATCCGTGCAGCAATGTTGGCAGGATCCCTACGCCGATCTTTTAAAACGCTAAATGATCTTAGGCAGTGTTCTGCATGTTAATATCAAGGTGTAAAAAAATTTCGTTTCGCCTTCATCATCTTCATATAGAACAACAATACGCCTTTCAAAATCCTTGAAGAGTACTTTAGCATGTTAACAGGTTAGAACTTTCAATAATTAGTATGAAATATCCTCAGTAAGTTATTTGCCATGTGGTGTTATGTTGAGACTGTACGCGATCAGTATGCGAGAGAGAGAAAGAGAGAGAGAGAGGGAGTGTGTGTGTCAGAGAGAGAGAGAGAGAGAGAGAGAGAGAGATGCATTATAAATTTGAACATGCATGACCATTTGGTGGAAAATGACACTATGCAGTTTCGTAGATGTGTACTCATTTTTGTTGGGGGGGGTTAATGATTACATTTTGAGTTATTTTAAGGTGGAAGATAAGCAATATAACAATATAAGTTATATAAGCTCAACACAGACTGTTTCAGTGTGTGAAAATGTTATGTTGTCAGTGTTGTACCATGAAGATATATAGTTTAACATATGAGAGGTGTACTACTCCCTCTTTCTTTCTTTCTCTCTCGCTCCACACACACACACACACAGACACACACATATGTATATATATATATATGTATATATATATATATATATGTGTGTGTGTCTGTGTGTGTATGTGTGTGTGTGTGTGTGTGTGTGTGTGTGTGTGTGTGTGTGTGTGTGTAAAATCCAGGGCAACCAGATAAATTTTCTAGGTTAATACAAGGGTGCTCAATACTGACTTGGAGCATGATATACTTTTTTTGTTTTCAATTCTAATTAATATGTAGCTACACTTTCATGAGCATGTTTCGGTCAGCCAGTTAAAAGTAACAAGTAACTTTTCATACGATATCTTCTGTACAAATGTTTAGTCCCTAATGAAAATTATCCTTGTAAACAGCAATCCCAAAAAGTAGCAGGAGGTCACATCATGTTTCAATAAGAACAAAAACAATAACAATTCCGTAATATATGTAAAGCATATTATATGCAAGCGTGTCTAAATTATTTGTAAACTAACAATTGAACAACGCAGGAGTAAGTCAATAAATGCTATTACTTCTTAACAAAAATCATTTATATCTCTAATCTGCTTATTTTTTAAATATATTTTTTATCTAAGTGTCGATATCCCAAACGGTAGCGATTAATGTTGAGGTCTGCATATTTGTTTGTATTTTTACTTTTATTGTTGGAATTCTTACACATACTACATACAATATACTATTTAGTAAGTAGTTAGCTATATAATAAATACATTTGCATGAATTAAAATATTATACTAAAGCATATTTTACGAAAGTGCAACGCCAGTCTGGCACAATTATTTATTGAATATATTGAACTAATCAGTTAAGTAGCACTAACATGATAAATGCAAAATTCTATAGCATGAAATATCATATTTAACCGTATTTTTCGAATGGGTAACGCCACACAGCACCTCGGCACATTAGGCATATATGTAATATACCTAGTGAAACGATGCATTTCTCGGCCTGTAAGAAAAACATAATTCCATTTCGCGTTGATGAAACCGATGAGAGGTTTCGCATAT
Source organism: Euprymna scolopes (assembly GCF_053919585.1). NCBI lineage: Eukaryota > Metazoa > Mollusca > Cephalopoda > Sepiida > Sepiolidae > Euprymna > Euprymna scolopes. The sequence goes on along the minus strand of NC_136486.1, from coordinate 62,525,926 downwards.
GATTTTTGATTCTGTATCTCTTTTATCTTAATCTTGTGACTTTCTAAAACAACATTTTTTTTTTCTTTTTGAGTTATTATTATCTTTAGTCTATTTATTTGCAATATTATGTCTTAACGAATTTCGTGGTGATTGTTTTCCAGTACAGTCTCTGTTTTTTTTTAGATCCATTAATAAAAGTGTTTGAAATACAGTCTTCTGCAAGGCTCTTGCTAATATTTTGGGGGCTATTTTGTTTCATTAACGTATTATGTGGTTTAACAGTTAATTATTTTGCCTAAGGAGTCCACATGAATTTTTCCTTCGTTTTATCTATTTGGCTTGTAATATGGTTGGATCTAATAACACTACTTGGGTAGTTGTCAGTGGAAATACTTGTGCTCAGTACATTTCGCTATTTCTTAGCTATGCATAGTAGTTTTCCAGATTCATTTTTTTGATATCGTGCGTGCAGGTATTTCTCTTTTATTGTCAAGTCATTTTACATGGTATCATAGCTTCCTGCATTATTGTTTTTGAAGGCGTCTTTCATTGCGGTGATCAATTTTTGTTATCAAAGTATTCTTGTGTTTTCTACACAGTACTCCATATTTCATCGTCCTATTTGTACCCGTTCTTTTAATGAAGAGTTGACGATTGATGACTTTCGGGACTAATGGAATGGGCGTTGCCATTAGTCTGCTCGCTTTTTGATCAGGATGCCTATGTTATTATTTAGTGCAGCTTTTGAATACTTCAGACTACAATTCAAGTCATACTACACGTTGGATTGTTCCTTTACATATATGCATATTGTATACTTTTCTAAGAGTTTTCTTGTTATTTACAGATGTATTTACCAATATTCTATTCTATTTCTTGAACAATCTTTTCATCCAGAACCTCCAAAAAGTTCAGCCATGTAACCTAAGTATCCACCTCTCTTGTTTCTTGGATAATTCCATACATGTTTATGTTTCAATTTTTCTCTTGTATTCTTCGCCTACTTTTAGATTTCCATTGTTCTTCGCCTTCTCATTCATCTTATTATTCTTGTTTATATTATTTCTTGGATCAAAAAGTTTTTATGAATTATTATTTAATATTTAATGTGTTTTTTAGATAATATTGTATTTTACATCAATGGAAGTATATGTTTCTAACATAAAAGTGCATATCTAATGACGATTGGCGTCATGTATAAACAAACATGTCGATACCCCCTCTTCACTTCCCATTAATCCTATTTTTTCATTCTCCTTTCTTCTTTACTTTCACTGTCTTACTATTTTTATAGAAGGATTTTGGACACATATGAACCATTTTGATATTCGAAAACTTAGAAATAAATTATTCATACTATTTAAATATTTATAAAAAATATGTTGTTCTTATGTTATTTGAAAATATATCTCATGTCTAGAAGGTATTTTTTCAAAATGACCACTGCCCACAGACCATATGAAAAGACCAAACTCTCTTATAAAAATGGCACAATTAATCAGCAACACCTATTATTTGTTTTACTCGTTTTTTTCTTCTATCATATATGTTTCTAACTAGCGCCCTCTCTCTTGTATTACTCCTGTCCCTTCCGTATCACTCTTTGTCTCTCAATCCAGGGATGTAACCCCTGTTTTTATGTCTACTTCCAAATACATATTTATGTATACATATATATATATATATATATATATATATATATATATATATATATATATATATATATACACACATATATTTATATATGTATATGCATTTATATATACATATATATATATATATATATATATATATATATATATATATATAAATACATATAAAGGGTGTCCGTAAAGTTACTATACAGTCTTATTGTTTTATTGTATTATATATGTATTAATAGTTAATATTTATTTTTTTACAGGTTTATTTAATCAAGCATGCCACACTAGCTAACGTTAGAAGAGCGAAAATTTATTTTGAAGCGATATTGGAAAACAGAAAACGCACAGGACATAATTCGTGATTGGAATCATCATTTTAATACAGATCCTCCAACACGTTTTGCTATTTATAAACTTGGAGACAAATTTGATGATACTGGCTCAGTTGCCGATGCTCCACGTTCTGGTCGGCCAAGTGTGTGCACTGAACAAAATTTGGCTACAGTTGCTGACGCATATGGCAGAAGCCCAAAGAAATCACTTCGCCGTGCCAGTGCAGAAATTGGTATCAAATAAACCTCTCTACATAAAATACTCACGAAACTCCACATGAGACCATACATTCCGCGCCTAATTCACGGACTTCTTGAGGATGCTCCTTATTTCAGGTCTCAGTTTTGCGAACAGATCGTCAGGATGTGTGAGGATAATCACACTTTCTTGGACGGGATTGTGTAGACTGATGAACCCACATTCAAACTTTCGGGACACGTAAATCGTCACAACTGTGCTTATTGGAGTGACACAAATCCTCATTTTACGATCACGTCCCAATTGAACCAGCCTGGAATAACTGTCTAGGCATGAATATCGTCTGATGGAATTGTGGGTCCACAGTTCTTCGACGGAACTGTTACAGGCGAAAGGTACCTGGACAAACTGAGAAATTTCATCGTACCGGCATTGAGACAACGACCAGATTTCAATAACTTGTACTTCCTACAGGATGGACCCCCCCATTATGCTACAGCTGTTCGAAATTTACTGGATAAGACATTTCCTGATAAATGGATCGGCAGGCGAGGGCCAATTGAATTTCCTCCACGATCTCCAGACATAAGGCCAATGGACGTCTTTGTCTGGGGAGTCATCAAAGACTCTGTGTATTCGAGAAAGCCAAGAAGTGTTGAAGATCTTCGACAATTTGTTATGGATTCATTTGCCAACCTTGATCGTGACTTGTGCACCAAAGTTTGCCAGAGTGTGGTGCCACGTTGTCGAGAATGTATTGGAGCTGAAGGCCCCCAATTTGAATATTTGTCATAGAAATTGTTTGCCTTGATTGATACATTCTTTTCGGATGTAACACGTGTATGTTCTGAGATTTTTATAGACATAAAGGTGTTATTTCTTTTTATTTCTTTTGTTAAAAATAAATATTTTAATACAATATCCTACTGTACTGTTAATATATTACAGGGTGTCTGCATAGTAACTAGTAAGACTGTATAGTAACTTTACGGACGCCCTGTATATCTGTATGTTTTTTTGTATATCTATCTATCTATCTATCTATATATATATATATATTTCATAGTGAAACAATTGTTTGATCGCATCTTAAAAATTAGAATAAAAAAATCTTACAAATAGTTTTAAAAATACTTTAGCTTTAAATTATTTCAGAATAACTACTATATTTTCTCCGTGTCTCAAATCTAGCACTGTCGAAAAGATTAAAAAAAAAACATAAATTAAAAAAACACGTTCAATTTATCCATAAACGTGATTATTATTCAATTGTTTCAATTTTGATGAACTTATTAATTTCAATGCAATACTTTTCGTATTTAGTGATGTTATAGAATATAGACGCCATGTTTCTAATATTTTAGATGATGATTTAATTATGGATATTATAGACTCAGCGGAAACTGGGTCAAGGGTGAAAGAAGAAAGAAATCGAAGTAGTTGTTCACAAAATTCCCCCTCCTCTTGATGACATAGATATTATTGCTTTACAGTAATTTTTTTATCTTGGGCATAATAGTTTTTAAATTTTCAGCCGGTTTAGTAAGTTTACCTCAATAAATATTGAATAAAATACAGCAAACATGTGTATACATTCTTTCTAAATTGTAATGCTAAATATTAAAAGAAAGGAAACATATTTTTCTATTTTCTGTACAAAGTGAACATGTATGTAAATCGATTGGCCGTCGTATTTTTAAACTAAAAAACATTTTCCGACAAAATGTTAGTTAAAATTTTGTGTTGATTTGAGAGAAGCTATTTAAAGATTTTAAAATTTGTACAAAATTAGCAGTGGTGTTATACAACGATGAGCAATAAGTGTTACATAAATGGAATTTAACCGTGATTTAGTAATTGTGAAGGATGAGAAATGTTTCGGAAACTCACGATGAAATATATTTGAATTGACTGAAGTTTGAAGCTCGTTTTCGGCAGGATATCTTAAGGGTAAATGCTGTATAATATTAGCTTAATTCGATGTTTTAAAAGAAATGTATCTAATAATATAAATATGTATTTCTATCCCGTGTACATTAAATTACTAAAATAAAGTGTATTTCTATTCTTATCACAAGCCTGTTTCGTTCGGCATACATGCTAGAGCATTCGGATTTGCGAGGAAGTTAACGCGCTTCAGAATATTTGAATAGTTCAACTGACGCAAAAACAATTTTTAAATGAATATTAACAATGCTTAAAAAGTAATTATAAGTATTTATCGATGTATTCTGATCAAACCTTTCTGGGGAAAAGTATAGGGGGTGTAATATTAGCTAAATGCAAGTTACTTTAATTGTGGTTTACCGAACACTATAATCATACTATTTTGCAGTCTGTTTAAAATGAGCATGTTTATCCCTTCCAAATACTGTATAAATGTAGAACCTTTATTTGGGAAGACAATTAAAAACAGTATATAATATGTAAACATAACATGTCATGTGAACTTATATCTTATATTTTTTAAATAAACGGTTAACACAAGCAAAACAATTCATTTAAAAGGAGCTCTTTGAAATATATATATATATATATATATATATCTTTTTGGATAACTATATATGAACTATTGCGATAAACTCTCGATCTAACATATTAACTATGTTGTGAATGCAAGGAATTTATATATATATATATATATATATATATATACAAACACACACACACATATATATATATATGTGTGTGTGTGTATGTGCGTGATTTTGAAAATACAGAATACTTTAATGAGTATAGTGAAGAAGCGTTAGTGCTAAGTACTATCTTGCATGCCTTCTCACTTCCAGCTCCCGGCGCTTACTAGCGTTTCGGTGAAAATGGCAGCGGAATTCGTATGACTTACCTATCAGTACAATTCGCCTCTCCAGTGTTATGACCCCTCATATACTTCCAAGTGGTAACACAAACACTGATGCCTCGTGGTAGCTGATAAAATGCCCGTTGATCTCCGAGTAACAGAGAGTAATAGAAGGCTTATGTCATGGCCTAGCAACGCATGAACACGTACTGACACATCAACACCTATTTTTTGCATTTAAATCCTCTTCGCTTCGTAAATATTAGGGCAATAGGAGGGAAACTCCGAAATTAAAAAAAGTCCAAAATAGCCAGATGGGCGAGCTATAAGAGGATAAACAAACTGGTTTTCCGATAATCTCTTGTAGTATTCTTTCCCTGATATGTGCCGCGGTTTAAAATGCGGGAGTCAACATGTGTGGGTTTCTGCTCGGCAAATTGATTTCTCCCTTAATTCACATTCATATGCCGATGGCATTTATTCTGGTTAGCTTCCACTTTCTACTTGTTAAATTTAGTGCAAGACAAACATCGAAGGTGCAAGGGCTAAGTGAGCAGGTATTGGTGAAACTAGGAGCTCCTCGTCTGGACTTGAATATTGGCGGCCTACTTGTGAGGGTCTATTTTTTGGAGAAGCTATGATTCCGCAAAGTTTAATCCTGCGTTTGTAACTGGGCAGGCGTATTTATAATAACCATTGCCCAACTTGAATATGGGAAGCCGTAGAACATGGGGGTTAAATATAGGAGGTTACATCTGTGATGACTGGAAAATCCCACTCAATCCGACACCCATATTTGCAGTGAAAAAAAAATAATAACATATTAATTTCTTTCTTTTGGCATATGAAACATAAGAAACAGGCTAGAAATGGTACGAATAGACCAGTAGAACGAGCTACCCTGGACTGAAAATAATAATTGTGTCCTTCCACATGGACATTGCCTCACTAAGCGATTCCCGATTCTCAGGGAAAGAAAAGCTACAGGAAGGTAATTAAGATACCCATTCTTCTGTAGGTAGAAATATAGACGGATTATATAATCTAGGCATTTTTATTGCAAAAGATTAACTTAATAAATTAAACGTAAACACCCTCATGCTGTTATGGCTTTGAAGAGAATCTTTACTATTCATTATCAACATTACGTTCTAGTTCACAAGTAGTTTAAAACTACGTATAAATATCGGCGGTCCTAGAATGGCAATTTCTCGATGGTACTAGTATCTCGCAGAACAATAAAAAGGACAAAGACATAATCAAATTAGCACACAATGAAATTGACTGGTCATCACACGTGCTAAATATTCGATCAGAAGAAAGCCAATAATCTAAAATATGAACATTAGAAATACTACAACCTCTGAAAATTTCACCTAACTGAGATAAAAGCAGGTTACTAACACACCATTCTTCAACACTTCGGAAAACCTAATCAATTCTCGTGATCTGGAAAAGGAATGGTCGACAATTAGTATGATCATACATGGGTAAGCCATATATACATTCGGTTTCGAAAGAAAGGAAAATAAAGATTGGTTTGCACAAAATAGTCTAAGAGTAATCTACCTATGCAGGAAAAGGTAATTGTTCACCAAGCATAGGAACAAGGCGTTCGAAGCCGGCATTAATGCAAACTATTTAGAACGTGCAAAAATAATGTAAATCAAGCTTACGGGCATTAAAAAAACTAATGCATAGTTCGCTTTGGAAAACCTTCGACCTTAGAAATGTATATGCTGGTATGAAGCGAATGTTCTGCTTTATCATATTATCATCTGGTACACTCCTCTCAGCAGACAAGGCTAATATCATCCAAACTCAATTATATATCGTTCGAAGGAACCTGTCGAGATCATTCACCATGGCGCATATCACCTGTCCGCCCTTTACTCATGGGAAATAAGGTTAAGTAACAAAAGGTTTGAAAGATGTAGGAATATTACCCATCTTCAAAAAAAGATTACGAATAATTATGAGCTAATTACAGTGAAATTGCCGTTTTGTCAATCATAGGGAAAATTTTGCCCGTATATTAATGTCATCATGTAGCTTAATTGATTCTCCCAGAGTCTCAATGTAGATTCCGTGTCTATAAGGTTACAATAGGTATGGTATTCTGCGCAAGACAACTGTCGCAGAGAAGCAGATAACGACAGAGACATCTCTGTCTTGTATTTAATAAACTATATAAAGGATTCAATAGCAATCCAAAGGACATTATGTGGAACGTTCCCAAGCAATTTGGGTGCCTAAACCATTTTGTCGGAACTAATCTAATCACTGCAATATTGCCACAGCAGGGTATGTGGAATCAGCTATTCATATCTAATCACCGGTAGACCAAAACAAGGCTTTGGGACTTTACACTTACTCATTTTTACTTATATATTGGCCGAATTTCTGTGGACAACTCGGGAATGAGTGAATACCAAGTACCATTAATGTAGACGACTCTTCAACTCTGCCAGATTAAAACGCAAACATTTAAACATGCATCCTTTTGCCACTCAAAAAATGCGCCCGTAGATCTGTATATAACATTGCAACAACCTATCAATGCTTTGGACTCACTGCAACCATCGAAAACAATATAAAATCTGCTACAACAAGAACGCAACAACATCTTAAAATATATAAATATGCACACAAATGACATTGTTCTTGAGCAAGTAGAACATTTTCCATATTTCGGAAGTATGATATTAGAAAAGTGTTCAACTGATTAAAAAAAAAAGTCAGAAGCTGAATATACTCTCCCTACACATCATACGGAAAACTAATGAAGCACATCTTTAAAAATTAAAAATCTCTCAATAAAACATCAACTAGAAAACTCGTGTTATACAATGCGATTGTAAGTACTACATTATGACCGCGTGTAAGACCTGAAATTTGAACCGGCTCTATCTAAATTAAGTAGAAAAACTCTACCAGCAAAATCTTCACCATATGATGGACATCAAACAGCAAGAGAAGGTTACTAACAAACTCGTACTAGTGAGAGAGAGAGAGAGAGAGAGAGAGAGAGAGAGCAAACAACTGAAATAAAGATGCCACTACGTAAGAATAAATGAGCACATGTTTCATCGACTAGCATTGTAATCAGAGCTAGCCGAATGAAAAAGACTCATCAGCTGCCCTCTCCAACGATACAAACTCAAAATAACCTTGCAAAATAATGGATTTAGAATTCACACCTAGGAAATAATAATCCAGGATCGTCACTTTTGGGGTCGATTAATCATGTCTGGTATCAAACAATAGGAAATAGAAAGGAGAAGACTGATTTAGATTAAATGACATGCAAGAAAAGAACGGAGCCCCGCACTAACTTTAGGCTGCCTTCTCCGCCCACGCAGATACTACGCTTATATTTGTCTGACACTTTATTTTCAAGCAAATCACTCATAGAAAAGAGTACTGAAATTCTCAAATAAAATTTTCAAGTAGATAGTTTTCAGAAAAAAAAAATCGTGTACCCTTATTTTTTATGTATCATAAAAATACACACACAATATATATATATATATATATATATATATATATATATATATTATTTTAACAAAATCAAGGCATTAAGGAATAGATTTATAGCGACAAATAGTGTATTTCACCGTTAGTTACAATTGTGTCGAGACTATTCGAACAAATTCATCCCCTATTGCGTTCGAAAATTTTCACGCGTACAGCCTTTCCTCATACTATTGAATAAAAACACTTTAGCAATGAACACTATGGAATAAATTATGAAAACACATGAGAAAATGTTTTACCTACATCTCATGATTCTTACAGGTTTATGCACTGAACACTCACCAGAAAAATATAGGAACGTACGATTATCGCGAAAGTGTAGAGGTAATAGACATATATCATACCTCAGATAATATGCTGCAGTCTGTGCATATTACATTTGCATGAAATATCTTGAGTTTTATCCTATTAAGGTCAAACTGACACAGGAAAATGACTTAATTTTATTTATATAGATAGAAGATAGATAGAGTAGAAGATAGAAATAGAAGAAAATAGAAGAGTATATAGAAGATAGATAGTTAGAAGAAGATAGATAGAAATAGATAGGAGATAGATAGAAGGAAAATAGATAGAATAGAAAGAAGAAGAGAATTAGAGAAGAAAGAATAGATCGATAGAAGATAGAAGGAAGAATAGATAGAATAATAGATAGATAATATAGATGAGAGAGAAGAGAAAAAGATATATCGTTAAAAAGAGGTAACTCTATAGGCTCGTGATTTTAATGCTTTTGCAGAGTTCTAGGTTGGCAAATCCCTAATATGCATTTAAGATTTATTTATTAATTAATCAAAACCATTTAAATCTAGGCAAACCTATTCAAATTATAAGTTTATAAATCATATTGTAACCGTGATACTGAATTTATTAGCAAAGTTTTAACATACGTTTGCCATCCATCCATAGTTTTCCGGGGTTATATATCAATTCTTCTGTAAAATTCCTTAAGGATATTGTTTTGTATAGGTGCGCTAAACGCCAAATTAAACCAAACCTGTTTCTTGCCTCTGTTTCTCTTATTCCTAGTACTCACCTCATCATTAGCTGTATCATTGCTATTATTACTCTCCCTGTTTTTTTATCCATTATTAATCTTCGGTTTCTTTCTTGCTCTCATTGACATGTTGTACGATATTGTTTGTTATTCCTACTGTTTGCACTCCTGTTGTATTATATTCTCCCATGGTATCCCGATCAGTGAAGATCTTCACTGTAATAATCTTTGTTTTTTATCAAAAATACTCTCATTCTTTGATAGCTCAGATATTCTTTTTTAAATACGGAGGATGAATGCATTCATCATACTCTTAAGATGCTTTGATTATAATCAATGTAGAATAGTTTTTTGGTTAGCTTTGTGATACGGTTCATATGTGTTATCACTAAGATTTATATTAATGTCTAGATAGTTTACTTCTTTGTATTTGCTGCCTATTGGTATACTATTTTTGTTATATTGCTATACTGCTCTGTATTGTGAGCTGAAATATATACCAATAAAAAACATATGTTTTCAAAGAGGAAATCATTTTTTTGTCAAAAAATATAGCAATACCAGGACACAAGCAATACACAATGCACATGATCCAGGGCGATAAAAAGTATATTAAAAAAGTAAGCTGGAAGGTCTATCATCACACCATGAAAACCCCTGAAGATAATAACAAGGCCGCCACTTTAGTTAAAAGCTCGGATGGAAATCGTATTGTAGAAAACAGCATAAACTGTTGTAAATTATACCAAATTAAAACCAAAATTCGACCACCACAATTTCAATCCTTGGCACTTTTCAAGCTGGACTTATTAAATATGGTAAAAGTTTAAAAGTTAAAAAAGCATGAATATTTTAACTTTAAGATAAAAAGCATTAATAAGACATTAAAAAATAGTGGCCAATCAAAATTTATGATTCCAGCGGATAAAACTATGAATTTTCTAACATATAATAATCTCATTTTAACTGAACTTAATAATAAATATAAATAAGCCACTGAAGAGGATATTTAGTGGATTAACTTGTTAGCATAAACAGTTCGTGGGCAATGTATACTAAGGATAAAATAGAAATATACGCTCCACTTAACCCACGGTTTTTGTTGAAGTATAACATAGCAGACTTCAATAATGAACTCAGTATTAGACTAATAGCACCGTGTGCTTCAGACATAAGTAATATACGTAAACAGATACTAGACAGAATCATACAAAGCCTAAACTCCAAAATAACATGAAACCCTTCGATTTCCCCGGGCGAACTGATACAGTGGCACGATACGATCCCAAAAGTAAATTCATTATGTTTTAAATAGATGCATATTACCCTTCAATATTTCCTACAGATGTGACAAATTTGGAGATTGAAATTATAAAAATAGCTTGAAAATCTTTCATCAGATATAAAGGGCATTTTAACATAACGATTTATACACCAGATTCTTGGTACGCTTGTACTTACGAAAGGAGATAAACAGAAAATACCAGGTTTAAATGGGGCGACGTATATAGTAATCACGCCCTATTTATATTTAATTCCAGCGATCAAACCACTGAAATAAAAACAAGAAACATATCAGACATTTTTAAATGAATCCACATTGATCATAATTTTAATCATCCTAAGTGTATGAAGGAGGGACTCATTCCCAATATTTCTAAATGAGTATATTAGCTAACAAAGGATGAGTGTATTTTTGATGAAAACAAATACCATTACAATGAAACTCCTCTCAGATAGGGATACCATAGGGAAACATGCAATAAAACGGTTTCAATTGGTCCGAATATCTTGAGACAATTGTGCCTAACTATGAAACATATAATTTGTTACCTATCAATCAATTCCTTGATGTATTGATTTTTTCTAAACAATATCTGAATATTCTATTATAACATATAGTGATTTTGAAGTTGACAGTTTGAGTCATCTAAATTTGATTCAAACCCTATTAGTATGTGTACAGTATATATATATATATATATATATATATATATATATATATATATATATATATGTATGATTTTTAGAATGTGAGAGATTGTATAATAAATTCCACAGCCAAACAACGTCACAGCTCACAAGAGCTATGAAAATTCTTTTGTGCGGGGCGTGTGCTCAGTTGGTAGAATGCTTGCCTCGCGTGCAAGAGGCTCGGGTTTGGAATCCTGAGCTCGGATGTTTCTAACTGATGAGCCCAAATGAGGGCGAAACTCGAATCTTGGACTTCCGGTTCGTTGACTGTCATAGCTCTTGTGAGCTGCGACGTTGTTTGGCTGTGAAATTTATATATATATATATATATATATATATATATATATATATATATATACATAAAATGTATATGCATATGTATATATACAAATATATAGATACATATATACATATATATACACACATATATACAAATGTATAAAGACAAATATATAGTTAAATATATGCACATATATACATATATATGCACATATGTACATATTATACATATATATATATATATATATATATATACATATATACATATATGCATATGTATACATATGCATACATATGATGGACTCTCCCGTCGATTTCGACGTATAAGGTTCGGACAATCCATATTTCTAAAACCTATTCATGCTTTTGCCTCTGATGACTTTTTAGTCCAGCAAGGGACTTGCAAATAAGACCACAAATAGAACATTAATGTGGATTTAATGCTGCAGATATTGGTGCGGCTGGTAGTCGTTTTGCTCTTACTCTGTTTTCTTTCAGTTGCCTTAAGCTTTCAGATTGAAACCTCTGAAGACCTTCAAAACACCTTGATCTCCATCCTTTTCGGTCATTCACCTCATCTTCAAGACTCCTGTATGGTATGTTCACTGCAGACAAGTTACTCTTCAACTTGCCCTTGTACCTAAGCCAAGGACGTCCGACAATTCTTTTACCGCCCTCAAATTGACTGTACATCGCAATTTTTAGAATTCTGTCATCAGGCATCCTCAATACATGACCAGCCCACCGCAATCGCGATTGAATAAGGAATAATTCAATGCCAGATATTTTGCATTTTGTGAATAATTCGGCATTTGATACCTTGTCGCGGAGGCTAAGACCACATATGGAGCGTAGACAGCTTTTGTGGAAAACGTCCAGCTGATTAATGTGATGTCTGTATGGAGTCCATGACTCAGATCCCTAAAGAAGAATGGAAATAACAACAGCACGGTAGACAAGGAGGTTTGTGTCTAGTCGAATACCCATTTCGTTCCACAAGCGATGGCGAAGATTTCCAAAGGAAGAAGTGGCCCTAGCAATCCTGTTGACAATTTCATCATCAGGAGAACCGTCCTGGTTCACCTTGCTACCAAGGTAAAAAAAGAACTTGACATAATTGATATCATGACCGTCGACGTTCAGCTTGCGCGCAGGAAATCTATACTCTGGCGGATTTTGCTTTACGCCTTCAACTTGTTTTGGGGTAGGGTGTGGCTGATACACTACCTCAGTCTTCCTTATGCTAATTTTCATGTGAAAGGCCTTGCACGCGGCTGAAAATCGATCAAGAAGAACCTGGGCTTCCTTAAAGGACGTGGCTACCAGTGCGGCATCGTCAGCGAAGAGCAAGTCGCGAATAATTTCGGTGCGAAGAAGAGTATTGGCCTTAAACCGTTGATGGTTAAATAAATTGTTTCTCTTGAGTTACAGAGGTATGATGTTGACATTGCTGTCTTATGTGAAACTCGCTTGCCTGGCGATTCTCAACTTCGAGAGAAAAAGGGTGGATATGACTTCTTTTGGCCAGGACAGGCAGAAAATGAACCCCGCCAATCTGGCGTTGGTTTTGCCATTAAGTCCAAGATGGCAAAGTCCTTATCGTCTTTTCCCAAAGGCATATCTGATCGTGTGGCAAGTCTTTCCCTAGAGTTAGAAGGAAACACCAGGGTGACGCTAGTTAGTTGTTACGCCCCAACGTTAGCCAGTTCAGATCAAGAGAAGGATGACTTCTACGATACCCTCCGTGATGTCATCTCCAGAGTTCGACACCATGATAAACTAGTTCTTGCTGGCGATTTCAATGCTCCTGTTGTAGTGACCATCTGTCCTGGACCGGTGTACTTGGTAAGAATGGCATAGGCAAGGTAAATGCAAATGGTTTACGACTTCTTACAATCTGTAGGGAGTTTGACCTCTGTATTACCAATACCATATTCCAACAACCTGTGCATCGGAGGACGACATGGATGCATCCTCGTTCAAAGGACTGGCATCTTATTGACTTCGTCATAACAAAGCGGAAGCACAGGAGTGACTTCAAAATCACTCGCTCTTTCCACACTTCTTGCTATCTTTCGGATCACACCCTTCTCAGAAGTAAACTGTCGTTGCATGTGCGAAGGCACTGAGTTAAAAAATCAACAGTCCCCAAACGAATTCATGTGCGGCCTCTTAAATCCAGGGAAAAGAGAATTGAGCTCTCCAATAAGCTTGATGAAAACCTTGAGGGGGTTGATGTAACTGATGATGTTGAATCTTCTTGGAAAGCATTGCGAGAAGCAACTGAAGCTGTAGCAGTAGAAGTCCTTGGAATACCGAAAAGAAAACACCAGGATTGGTTTGACCGAAAGTGACGATGAAGTTAAAGCACTGATTAACCAAATGCACTCCTCTCTCAAATCTTGGATTGAGGACAAAAACTCAACAGTGAAGCACACAGTCTACAAAAAGTGTAAAAAAAAAACCCAAAATGCATACATATATATATATATATATATATTCATATATACATATGTAGATGCTTCTATATACATATGCATATGTGCACACACATATATATATATAGATAGATACACACATATATACACATCTATATATACACATATTTGATTAGATATTTATACATATATATATAATTATATATACATATATACAGATGTATATATATATAAAGATATATACGTATATATGCATATATACATATACATATATATACATATATATATACACACGTATGACTACATATATATATACATATATATGCACACACACATATATATATATATCTACATAAATACATATATATACATATTTATATACATACATTACATATATATACATATATACATATACATATATGTACCTATATATACATATGTAAGTATATGCATATATACATATATATACATATATGCACATATATTTACACATATACATATATGCACATACATCTACATATATACACATATATATATATACAAATGCACATTTACATATTTACACATATTCATATATATATATACGTATATATACATATACGTTCACACATATATATACATATTTTTATAGTTATATAGATACATATACATATATACATATATTTACATATGTGTGCATATATATATGCATATACACACATATATATATACATATACCGGTATATATTTACATGTATACATATATATATATATATATATATATATATATACATATATACATGTACATATATATGCATATATACATATATACATATATACATCTAAATATATACATATATGCATATATATATGAATATATATTATATAATGCTGAATATATATGTATATATATATGTGTGTTTGTGTGTGTGTGTGTGTGTGTGTGTGTGTGTGTGTGTGATCATGAATAGGCTCCTATATGGTTGACTTTAAAAAAAAAACATTACATATAATCATAAAGATGTATCGAGACACAGGAATGGGTTTTTTTTTATCTGGCATAATGATGATTCATTTAAATTGTGGGGTATGCGTTCGCGCCTTGTCCACAAAGTATGGAAATTAACAAATTAAAAAAAAACGGTTACAAATGTTTTTGATATACATGTACATAATAATACTTTGGTACGTATGTTTTAACTTAAATAGGGATGGTATAATAAAAGTGTGGGGTCTGCGTTCGCGCATGGTCACTATAGAATGGAAATAGCAGACACATTTATAAAGGCTTTTCATATCTATCTGCGTATATATACTTTGATAATCATGTTTCAGTTTGAAGAAATATGGTATAATAAAATTATCGGGTGTTTGTTCGCGCCTGACCTTCATAGAATCGAAATATGTCACAAAGTTTAACAAGATTTTTTTAATATACATCCACAGAATATTGTGATAAGTGTTTCAGTGTGAACAGGTATGGTATAATAAATTATGGGGTGTATCTATTTTGGTTTACTTTCATCATATTTTCCTTAGGGTTTGATTCCCCCAATATCGGAGCTATCACTTTACAACCCTTCCTTTTCATAACCTATCATACGTTCATAAATCAGAGCCCATTTTGTAGACTGTTTTTTTTTGCTAGTTATATATATATATATATATATATATATATATATATATATATAAATTTGTACATAGGAAAGCCAATGTAAGAAATGGTATTTAACTTGCTTATATATAGAAAACACATTCTGAATAATAATGGTTTTGCCATTGTATAATAATATTGTTACGTATATACCGCAATATTTATCCCGAAAAATATGCAGGTTTAATATAGAGATTTTTTCGATATATTACAATATGCAAAGTAGGGGTCGGACTATCTCCCACAAACAATCCCTGTTATATATCTCTGGGGAGAAAGTTTTTAATACATAACATTGTTTTCAGTTAATTGCTCTTGGACTCCTTTTAATGTTTATATTTGTCATATAGTTTTTAATATTACTTATAATAAATAAATAAATAAATTATATATATATATATATATATATATATATATATATATATATATATATATATATATATATATATATAAACTACAAAAATACAATTAAATTTACCAAAATGATCCAAGTGGTAAAACTAAATATATTATAAATCTTAAAGATTTAATATTAATCAAGTTATCTCAGCCAGATGCAAAAACTCGATAAAACTAAATAGGAGATAGAGCTTATAATACGAGCAAACAGTTGATAAAACATGTTAAAAACACTTTGAAAAATAGTTAAAACATATTTAATCTGAAAAGGAACCCCTTGTACTAGTGGATAGTACATAATCCGCGTAGTTTCGGAGAAATACTTTCCTTCTCATCAGAGGGTAGGAAAAGTATTTGATGAAACAACAAGTAAGTCAAAGATCTTACTTTATAACAAAAAAGTGAACCAGAGGGAATATGGTGAAGAAAAAAGTTGATTACACGTGAATGGATAGTCTGATGAAAGATAAATAATCCAATGACGGTAAAATCCAAAAATATAACTTCAAGAAAGTTAATTGAATTTTCATTTATGTATTTATGTATTGGCAGCAGTTTGAAAACCATATCTTATTTTTCTTTTATTGGAATTTTTCCCCTTTTCCCTTGTACATATTTGTGAATTATTCTATGGATTTCGGCCTCTGGATTATTTTGGAGCATCTACCAATTACGGGATTTCCTTGGATTTTACTTGTACAAATGGAAAAAAATATTTGATTGTCGGTAGTGGGTAAAAATGAAAGAGAGTAATGTGGAATTTTATAATGAACATGAGTTGTCTAATCACTTAACATTGTCAATCAATTTATGCATTAATTTTAAAATCCTGCTAAGACATCTTCCAAACATGACAATTTTCCTTACAATAATAGTGCCGATAGTGAGGGAGGAAATAAACGCAGTAATATTGAAATTTATGATGAAGCAATGGTTGCGAACTCATTAACCAAAACACTGTATTTATGCATTAATTTGGAAATCGTAATAATCCATCTTTTAAAAATTATTTCAATTTTCTTAAAACATCATAGCCTTGGCTGAAAGAGAACTTATATCATGTATGTTGTCCAATACTCTTGAGAGTATGTTAAACTGTTTCATATATGTATACAACTTACCAGTCCGAAAGTAGGTAAGTATATTTCAAATATGTGTTGTAAATTACACATCCGAAAAAGGTAAAATTATTTCATATACATTCTGTAAAGTTCCTGTCCTAGGAAAGGTACAATCATTTGATCTGTGTAATAGACGTCCTAGGATAGGTAAAATATTATGTTGCTCAAAAAGCAAATGATATATACACATTAAAAATTCCTCTCTCCAAAGAATAAAAATTATATTCAAAATCAACTTCAATTTTCTCATTGTTTATATGGTCCCCATCAACGTCGGGTAACATAGCTAGTATTACAATAAAGTTTAATCGAGTGTCACTATTCCTTTTTTATAGCATAAATGTAAAAAATGTTATTATAAAGCGCAATATCTTGTCATGTAGTAATGCCACATATACCGTTTATATTTTCTCCCCTCATCCCTTTCTCTGACATTATATATATATATATATATATATATACATATAGAAAGAGAAAGAGAGGGACAGAGAGACAGAGAGTGAGAGAGAGAAAGAGAGAAAGAGAATATATATATATGTATTAACAAGTTTTGATATTAACCTAGTGTTCTATATAACATGATATAACAGGGTATATTTGGAAGTGAATTCTAAAGTAAAAAAACATTCAAGACAGAGTAAAGTAATGCATATGTAGTTGAATTTGTTGTACAATTGTATAAGGATAAATAATCACATAGAAATACAGATAGATAGGTATTTAGAAGTCTACAAGTTCTTGTCCAGGTTAAAGACATAGAGGACCGCGACATTTCTCTAACAGTTCATTAGAATTGAATTGCAAAATAGATTGAAAAACCAGGAGACATAAGACAGAACACATATAGGAAAAGCAAAACGTAAGATTCAGTAAGACAGTTATATAACTCAGCGGGTTATTGGGGTAAGGCAGGAGCCATGTTGTGAGTAGAAAACGTACACATTAATAGAAGAATGTGTATGGTTACATCAAGGACACACATAGACAGGGGAAATTTCTTTGAAATGTTTATTTTTCTATATATATTGACCATCAGAAGATATTCCAAGTTTATAGAGGTAAAATTAATTTTAACGATTCTCTTAACCCACACATAAAGAAGCCTCATTTTAACAGTTCTATTTTCACAGAGTTATTAAGCACAATAACTATACATTACATATTTACTATTTAGGAATTCCTTAATTGAGAGCCAGCATCCAAATAAAGTTATACTACTTCGGTGATCCTCTACCGAAACATTATTAATAGACCTCACAAATTTCTTCTTTTCTTCTATAAAAAAAACACACATAACCCAACCCAATCTTCACCGTCCTACTAATACACCTACCAAAATTACACATTTACGAGAGATTTCCCATTCAAATTTTTTGTCTGTCCGAACGCAGTGTTCTTAGATTTCTTAAACATTTACAGTTCGTTGTGGCTTACAAAGTATAGGATTTTACTCATTTCCTATCCAGGTTAGAAGTCCCCACTTATTGGTGATATATATATTTTAACTATGAGGCTATATTTATGATGTACAACTTAATATCCCTGTTACAAGAAAAGTGTCACCTTTTTTGTAACTAAGAAGAACATTAGATAAGTGGAAAATGAGATAAGGATATACCGAGATTTGAACAGTGTAAGCAAGGCTGAGAATAGATTCGGAGTTGGGATGTTGGAATTTGGCTATTGTTTTGGAAATAGATATATTATAAAAAAATGTAATTATGCATTCCTTTATGGGAACTGAATTAAAAATGTCAGCTAAAACATAATGAACAATACAATTAAAAATATATTGAAAAATAAATTAAATTGTAAAATAAGTTAGTGAGAATTTTTGTTGCAGAAGTGTGTTTTGGAAATGTATGTTTACGCCACGCGAGTCGATCACGTTTGAAACCACACATCTGACGTCATAGAAAAAAGGAATTCTCGATAATAGGAGCTATGATTAGCAGAAGAGAAGAGACAGTCGAGTCAGGATCGGACAGTCAGGAGAGTCGGCCGGTTAGAGCTGACATTGTTAGGGGAGGGCCCCTTTAGAAGCGAAGGGCGAACATTTAACCATGTAGAACGACTTAAAATTCCTGGCTTCGTAATCATCATTCGACCGGTCGATCCGATAAATAAAGAAGTTATCATCATGTTTTTGTGACTTTTATCGTTGGTATTTCGAAGCGTTACAATCCTCATCAGAAAAGGGCAAGTGATGCGAGGTAACAGACAAGAAATGTGACGTATGTTTATAGGCTTTTCAGGAATGAAAAATTGGGATATATAAAGGTAGAGTATAAATAGGATAGGTAAAAAATTGTAAGCTGGATATTGCGATAAAGGTGTATAAAATAACTGGAATTATCACATATTTGGTGGATGCAGCGTGGTTTGAGACTATGCAGTTTGCTATGGTACATCTTTAAATGAATTTTGTGATACACGACAAAAGTAAGATAACGAACCGAACCTGAATTGTAGGCCTAAAATTCTTTAACTGAAACTGAATTATAGTCCTTAAATAATGAGATCCCTTATAAGAAAATAATGTCTATACATCATGTTTTTATACTTACTGCGACGCTAAAAATGTAGAGTATTATAATCTATAAAATGTTATACAACACTATTAGGGTCAACACACAGTTGTCCTTGTACTTTTAACCAGCACGGTCCTTGCGTGAATTATACACAGTTTAATGTAAATACAGGGTGTCTAAAAAGGTAGGGAACGATATTAAATGTAAATAGATTCATTATTTTTATATCTTTCGGTAATTTTAATACACATTTAGTAGGGCATTAAAAGATTAAAAAAATGCAAAATTCAAACAAAATTTATTCATGAAAAATGATTTCTGTTAATTGTTACACATTGCCAGCGTCGCTTATTTGTGCTTTTTCCAAGATATTATTTATGAAATATTGCGAAATATCTGGATTGCGATTTAACTCCCCTATTTCTTTTCAGATATTTTACTTCAATTCTTGTGGTGACGTTTTTGATACCTTACGCTTGCGAGAGTGAAGGAAAATATCAGGAAGAAAATATAGGAGTTAAATCGTCATCCAGAGATTATGAAATTTGTCATGAATCATGTCTTGAAAAAAAGCACAAATATGTGAAGCTAAAATGGGCAACATTTGAAATACATTGTTTTTCATAAATAAATATTGTTTAATAATGCGTTATAGAAATCTTCCGATGCATTAGTTAGATAGTGTTGAAATGAAAGAAAGACATTACCAAAAATACAGACTCTATTCTAGTTCACACCCCTTTAGTTACTTTGTGAACTCCCCGTATTTAATCTATATTACAATACGCTAGCACAATTTCTTTCGTGTATGCATGTTAATCCTATATCAGGTTTTACAGCCTTACACCATCTGATGGTCAATCGTTTTATTGTTTACACAATACATAGGCACACCTGTTTTTACGCAACTGCGTAATAAATTGTTTATTTTGAAAGCATATAAATTATAAAGCATATAAATTATAAAGCATATAAATAAAGAAGCATATAAACTATAAAGCATATAAATTATGAAGCATACAAATTATAACGTATCATCAAAACGCTAGAGATTCGAGAATATCAGATGAATTGAAAAATGAATTTTTCTATAAAAAAATTCGGACTACGGTTCTTCTGCTAAATATTATTTTCAGAGTTTTATAGTCAATTTTACCTTTAATACTCTTCAGGAGTATTTTGTTGAGTAAATTGTCGAACTCGGGAATCTGCACAAAATTTCCAAAGGGGCCATATATTAAATAAATGAGGTGATAATGCGTATGAATTGTAAGCAATGATAGGTTAGAAGTAGTAAGTAATTCGCAAGTTTATTCAACTCTCGCTCGCACTTGGGATTGGACATTAAACATCTGGAATGTGTAGCTTAAAACTTAATTACCAAAGTTTAGTATCAACTACGCGAAGCAAGGGCAAATGCGTTATTTGTTCAATTAAAACTTTTATTCTAATCGTGCTTGTCTCATCACAACTTATTCTACAACGATAATCTAAACCTTCATCAATGACATATGCACCTCTATAGTGAAAGATAAAATGTTTCATTATCGATCTAACTAACGTGGCAGTCTTCAAAGCTTAAAAGGTCAACCATCTCTAAAGACAATAATAATTGAGAATGTCATGCTCATTAATTTACAATTCTACACGATCCTGGTTGAGAGAAAAGTCGACTTGAGTTGATTAATATACCGGTTCAGTTCAAAAGTAAATATAGTTTAATAGTTTTACCTAATCCTCTTTACTTTGGAAATATGTCTCTGATGTTGGTCGGGGTTTATACTGATGGGTAGATTGTAGAACTTAGAATCTAAACGAATGTGTTTGTGCTAATATATAAATAATACAAAACAAATTTTTACATGTCAAACAACGCCAAACATAAAATCATATTTAATTAATATATGCTGAATACTTATTAATAAATGATTACGTGGTATTGCGCGGGATATCCTAATATATACTTGCAAACGTATTTATATTTATGTTTATTACAAGAAAGTGTTATTGTGAATGAGTCTGTTGATATTATTTTCCAGTTTATAGATATATTGTTATCATGTACAGACTTTTATATACACTAAACAAGGAAATGTAAAAAAAAACACTTTGATTGGGACCGTAGTTATTAACATTATCTTACATCAAGAACTGTACTGAAAAATATTTGCTTCGCTTACCTGCATTTATAGAAGTAAATGACTGGAGAACTCATCGCAATGGTAATTGTCCCGAGTAAAAACCTCTTAGATTAGTTACTTTACACAGATTTGCGATAATCTATAGGGAAAGTGCAGCTTTATTTTTCTAGGTTTGAATGACTCTTGTATTTACATTAATACAGTAAATTTCTCGGATTCTATTTCATGAATGTGTTTGTTAAACAATTATTGAGACGCAACATAGCGACCATAAGAGAGTAAGTAAGGGAGAGCGCAGGACCTTACAATAAATCAAAATTATATAAATCCTGAACA
Source organism: Euprymna scolopes (assembly GCF_053919585.1). Lineage (NCBI taxonomy): Eukaryota > Metazoa > Mollusca > Cephalopoda > Sepiida > Sepiolidae > Euprymna > Euprymna scolopes. The sequence goes on along the minus strand of NC_136486.1, from coordinate 62,503,584 downwards.
ATAAAATAGCAAGTGCGATAATAAAATCTCAATTGTCATATGTAAGTAAACTATTTGACTGTGTAATATAAAAATGCGTCAACTCAATTAAACAATGATGCGAATTTAAATAAACTGAATGCAACACATTTTGTCTTTTGTATTTTTATTTCTAACTTTTGTAGTTCTCTCTCTTGTTAGAAGTAAGGAAAACTATTATTAACAAAATAAAAACGCATATAAAAGAAGGTTGGTTTTTACTGCTCTATTTAGAGAACTAAACACCAACTTTTTTATATGTATTTTGTATTTTGTTAATAATAATTTTAATTTAATAGACTGCGATCATATTAAACAAATACTTTTAAATTATAATAATGATAATACTTTGTAAAATGATAAACATATAAAAATATATCGTTTTTTGTAATTTTTCTATCTAAATCTAAAACCCTGATAGAAATGTATATTTTTCATTTAAATATAGACAGGAACTATCCTGCTTTTTACAATGATTATGCAAATGCATTCCATCTCCGGAGTAATACTTCCATGACTTACTAAAATACGGATTGTTATCGTGTTCAGCCAGCCTTATTCCAAATATTGCATTAAAATAATCAATAATTTTTTTTAATGTATATTGGTCCCGGAATTCATTCAATTTGAATTAATAAGCCAAGTAATAATGTATATATATATATATATATATATATATATATATATATATATATATATATACATACATATATATATATATATATATATATATATATATATATATATATAATAGCATCAGTATAAAATTAGATCTTTCAAAATCTGAATTTACGGCATAACAAACTATAATAAACAACAAAATAAAATTGAACGGTAACACCACCTTAAATGAAATAAGTATAAATTTAAAGTACTTGTGCCGAATTGTATATTTTAAAATCAAACTCATGGAAAACTTGATTAATAATATATTTATAAATGGGTTTCTAAAAAGTAACATTTCCTCAGCACAGACGGTATTCTGCATAATCGCTAAATACGATTAAGTAATGAATGTTGGTTTCTTATTTATAATTCTAAATACAAAAGCATCCACATATTTAGTATGTACTTACCCGTATGTAATGAAAATATATTTTCAAAAATATGCCAGGCCTCTTTCTATTATTGTTTCATTGATTGAGTCTAATTTCAAAATATATTTTACTTTCCTTAGTTTTTTTCAGGATGGGACTATAAAATTATCACTATAGAAGAGACGATATCATCGCATTTCGGTTGATCAACACCGTTTTTAATTTTTTGGTTGTAAACTATCCACTAGTACTAGTCATAAAAAGTTTAAAGAGCGATAGGGTCGTTTCATCATATCTGAAAGTTATAAAATGTTCATCAAGGGATATGGAAAGAACGTCTCATTACTATGCATGCCTTCTACAGATTAAAGTTATGACAACAGGATCATTGCTACCACCTTCAAAATGCAAATCTGTATAGCAAGTACTTACTAATCGTGATGAAAACAAAGTTTCCTGCCAGAGATAAGGTATTTACTGAAGTTTTAAGTAAGGCACACACCATGTTTAAACACATCTTCGCATTCGGCATGAAAGGCAACGACAAAGTGTACCTGGATATGCTGAAGTGATGCAATCTGCTGGTCTCTCAAAGAGACTGGGTGTGTCAACAGAACTCAGCGTCAGCCCTCAAGTACGAAGAACCCAGCCCTGGCTTCATAAGGATTGCTACGACTCTGTCCCCTTATCCGACTCTCCCCATGAGCTGAAAGCGCTGGACTATTTCGTTAGGCAATGCAGCTAAGCCATTAAAAAACAAACTACTCAAAGCATCAAACCCAGTCTAATCGTTGCCATCCGCCGAGTATTCGCCGTGCTCACGCTTCCGCATTCAGAAAAGGCATGCTCCCAATCCAGGAACTATTTATTTTGTATTTAGGTTGTTATTAAGACTTTAGGTAGTTATATTAGATAGATACGCTTTCACAACAGTTACTATATTTAAGAGCATTTCTGAGAAAAATGACCTTATCCTGCTAATTTTTCGGCTAACATTCCCATCTGTGGATAATTCAATATCAAAATGTGGGATTGTTAGCCCATCTAAACAAGACAGATGATGAGTGGTAGTCCTGTTACGGTTTCTGTATTGCTTATGTACTAACTCAGATTCTTTGTGTGCCCGACATCGTGTGCATGTGCCCGACACAGTGTGCCCGACAATCTGCGCCCGAGAGTGTGTGCCTGTGTGTCCCACACTGATGGTAAGTATGCCCGTCTTCTGAAGCTTTTTCGTACAACTGGCTCTAAGCTATGTTCATCCTCCGTTCTGTCTCCACTGGGATCTTATAACCAATTAGTTGTAGCAGTTAAGATACCAGTGAAAAGTAATAAGTCCTCAAACGTACAATTTAAGCATACACTATATCGATACTCTTGTCAGACTTGGATAGCTTCCGTACATTTATATCTGATCTACTTCTTCATTCCATGTATAAAAAGATGTTCTTTATAGTATCATACCTGACGAAATGGTTAATTATAGATATTGAATGATTCATACCTTCTAAAATATTCAAGTAAAAACCTAACAGCCAGTCCTAGTTCTCTCCAGTATGTGCTGATATCATTACGTAGAAAACCAGTTTTTCATTGCGGCTAACATAATAGATGTACTGAGACTAAAGTCGCATTCAGGATTGCCAGCAACCACCGTAAAAGAGAAGTAAAGAAAGTGTTGTATGCTCAATCCGTCAGATCTCAAGTAGCAAAGTAGTGACTTCGTTCACACCAATTTTGGCAAATAGCAAACAGAGTCCTAAACAGAGGCGTTTGATCTATCCCAATCATTATCAACCGTAAGTATAAGGCAAAGCTAAACTATTGACAAGAACTTTGCAGCTAATTCTAACCTATGCGATCAAGGCCCCGCACCGCCACTCCATATTTCCTCTTTTATTGTTAAACATGATATGCGAGATGCACATATTTGTGCGTTATATTGACAAACTAATGAAAAACCTTGATTCTAATATAGCAACTGGCCCTGACGGAATTCCAATTATAGTACTACTAAAGCTTCAACCAGAACTATCTCTTCTACTTGTAAAGCAGTTTTAACATTGTCTTAAAGGGAATTGTTCCCACCAGTCTAGAAAACCCTCACAATGTGCCCTATTTTTAAGAATGTAAGTGATCGGTCATCTCTCTCTCTCTCTCTCTCTCTCTCTCTCTCTCTCTCTCTCTCTCAGTACAGATAAATGATTCTCCTGTGTCATGATTAAATTGCTAGAGTACGTGTTTGCTAGAAAAAGACCTAAACCACCTCAGAAAAATACCCTCCTTAATGATTGCCATGTGGGTCCCGTTCTTGTACTAACGGTTATCTCTCATAGAGTTATCGAATCTCTCAACGAAGGCTTCCTTTCCAGGGCAATTACTCTTGACATACCAAACGCCTTTGATATAGGATGTAATACATGCCTACTCCGCAGGATCTCCAGCCACGATATAACTGGAAATATCTTCTTAAATATTAAATAAATTCTCTCTGATACGTTCAAGTGATTAGTACTTGATGAGTTGGTATCAGAAGTTGCCAGTATTTATGCTGGACTCCCTCAGGGGTAAATCCTTCGCCCAACTCCTGTTTTATATTAATGATCATCCGAAATCACATTCTAATATCATTCGTAGACATTAATGCTGACGACACTACCAACTATGGCGAGATTTCAAAGGCCGTAAATGATCAAGTCCACTCTGATTCGCTTTTCAGATTATGAATATGCTGTATCTAAGAGAAAGGGTGGCTGGTTAATTTTAATGCATCTAAAACGAAACATATATTTAGATGAGTAACGCATTCATCCATACCTGGCATCAATTAAGTAGGTTGCCTGTTTTGCCAAGATTCTGAATCTGACATTTACTCCTGATCTGAAATAAACCCCGTACATCAAATCCGTTGCTAATATCACTGGGAAGATAATGACACTATTCTACCACTGCAGTAGATATGTCAACGCTGATGAAGTTCACTACCTGTATAAAAGCCAGGTACGATATAGGATAGAGTGGGGTTGCTACATCTTGAAGAAGCTGCTAGAAACACTTATCCTGCCTTGGCCGTTCAAAATAGACTTCGTAGCCTATTTCCTGCAATCTATTTTCCACAGAAGATGAATTGTGAGCCTGTTTATTCTTTAGCGTTACTTTCATGGCGACTGCTCGTCTGTTCTCTAATCTATGGTCCCTCTGGCCAAACTTTCATAATACAACTCGTCTAGCTGAAACCATTATGAACAAGCGTCCCTTTTCTTTATCTTTGTCTAAAACTAAACGTAGTTTCAATGAACAAAGATTCCTTCTAAGCGCTGCACACCTGTGGAACTTATTCCGTTACCCCGCTTTATATTAGATTAATCACTGTGCCTTGATAATGTGTGCTTCCTTTGTAAAAAAAATGACATCTCTTCTACATAATCAAGTCACGTGATATGATTTTTTCAATAATTGTTTTAATATAATTTAGTTTAGTTTTTTTTTAGAGTGACAATGTTAACATTCCACCCTGTACTATCCAGTATATAGTAACTCTTTTATGGCTAATAATATAATGGGATATTGCTAATAAAAAAATTTACAATAATGTTATCATAAACTAAAACATGCAGATTTCATTTTCTGCGAATTGTGTGTGAAGCCAACAATGAATAACCAAGCTCCCTATTTTTCAGCAATAATACCAATATATTATACAAATGACGCGAATTGTATGTACTAATTTAATTGCATGTGATTCTTAATGGATACGCGGGATCTATATCCATTTCGGATATATAGACTTTTAATGGTAACATTTAACGTATTCCTGTTATTACAGCTGATATTATTCGCACGGATTTATATGAGAAAGTCATTTTCACTTTCAAAGCGTTTATGATATTTCCCGTCTGAGTTTTACAAAGGCGCCCTTCTGTCCTCAAGTAATATCAATTTTTAATAAGTCATCATGAAATATGATAGGTCAGTATCCAGGCACCTCATGGCGATATGGACATTGTTCAATGAGTGTAAAATGAATTATACATATATAAAATTCTACAATAAGCTGTGTGAAGCGCCTCTCAAATACTTGATGTAATCAAATGTCATGAAAAGCGGCGAAGTGTATATATTGTTACTAGGATAGTTGCTAGATGATGAACCTTAAATGAATTAAATGATTCAGTAAGTTATTTAACATAGGCATATCAACCATGTAACGCATGATTTAGACACGAAAAGAAAAAAAACTTCGTTAGAAACAAATATTATGTCATACAAATATTCTTATTGACAAAGCTAACATTACGAACACTTAATTGAAGTCGTGCATTATTCGTTTAAAGATATTTAAACTCCAAAGTGTATATCATGTCATGAAACCGATTACACACACACACACAAACACGCGCACACACACACACACACACACATATATATATATATATATATATATATATATATATATATATATAACTTTTACTAGATACCGAAGATGAAACAATGATAACCATGCAATAAGTAAATACATTTTACATGCGGATACCGATCATTTACTGCATGATTCATCATCTAAATTAAAATAGCCTACATTACAAAATTCATATTAAATTACACAAATGCCCTAATTGTGAAACTGAAAGTACAAAGACAGTAACTTTTACTACTTTTTTAAAAAGTTTTATTTATCTTAAATAAAATCCATAGTATTATTTTTATTTTAAAACTATTTTAACTATGAAGTCTGTATAATACTACCATCTCAAACAACTGGTAAATCCTTAAAATGATTTCTCTTCGACATTTGCTCTATAAGGTTTTACGCATAATTTTTATTACACAACTTGATGCTAAAAAATTTAGTTGGATGCAGGATAAGTTGCGTTTGAAAATATTTTGCTTGGTCCTTTTTCGTGGTCTTGGTTTTGAAATAAACTCATCAAATGACCAATATTTTCTACACAAGTAACATTTTCACTCTGGTAAAATGTACTTGTTATAAATTTTCGTGTTTATCTCTGATATTTGGCCATCCATTTCGAAGATAAAAGTTGTTCTAGTTGTTACAAAACTCAATGTTTATTAATTTTTGTGTAAACTTTTTAGACGCTTATACTATTACTATGCCTAACCTTTAACGTTATATATATATATATATATATATATATATATAGAATTATATATAAATGTGTGTGTTCTTATATATATATATATACATGTATATACGATTATTGCAACGTCTTATCAGACGAGTTCCACTCCTTTAGACACTTAAACTCCATGAGCCCAAAAATGACCTTTTTTTTTTTTTTTTTTTTTTTTTAGTCCTACGGGGAATTCACACGCTCAAGCAGCCATCGAACTGAAGATGGTCATTGAGATCAATTATTACATGCTTACAGCATTTCAAGCCTCCACGCCTCACAACTTTTCCATCGCCACAGGACAATTTTATAGACAAATGCCTGAGGGAGTATATATACACAGATGATATTACAGGGTCTTTGTACGACATCTAAGTCTCTCTCTCTCTCGGTTCAAAATGTTGAGATCCAGAAGCAAGCAAGAGCAAGATAGCCAACAACAAGTTAAACTGCAGACCAGGTTAATGTGGATAGTAGTCTCCCGCTATATGTTTTTCTAAAATAAGAGATTTGCTTCTAGAAAGGTTGCATTCACCACGGCTTTCGCGAGCCATCTCCACCCCAACACACACATACATACACACAAACACACACGGTGTTAGTAGCCCTTTGACCCGAAAATGTATTCATTCGCATGTATATATATATATATATATATATATATATATATATATATATATATATATATATATATATATATATATATATGCAGCATGTGTATCTAGCTTTCGGTATCACTGTAGCTGTCTGTTTATATATCACACCATCTCTGTTCCTCTCTCCGTTTCTCTGTCTCCCTATTCTCTCTTGCTTTTACTATGTTTCTCTGTTACTTTCTATATATATATATATATATATATATATATATATATATATATATATATATATATATATATATATATTCATATATATATATTCATATATATATATATATATATATATAAACGTGTGTGTATGTGTATGTGTGTGTGTGTGTTATATTACCAAGGGGATCGATATATTTTATAAGATTTATGTTTATGTCATTGTTTTAGACACGTTCTTTTCCTTCTTTGATGTCTTTTCAACAGTGTCTGTACCTGTGTTTAATTAACTTGTAAGTGGCATTTTAACTTTCTCTGCCGTTTTTATATTTTTTATTATTATTGTTTATTTATTTATTTTCCGTTTAATTTATTTTATTATGACATACTTCACAAGTCGAAAATTATAACGTCAGTAATATTCATATTAAAATAAATATGGAAATAGATATTGTAGGCGCAACTCAATAACTACTGATTTGTGTCCAACAAATCGATATTTGCATAAAACATACTCAATGGATTGTCGCACTATTTTATGTTAAAATACGTATATTCAGATCGAAAATAATTAAATACAATGGCAAACGCACTTAAAATATTGTGTAAATATCCTCTGATTAAGTGACCCAAGTGTAGTTGAGAAAACATATTTACGGCGATTAAAATTCTGTTATATTCTGTTAATCTGATGTAGATTCTCATGCGAACATATTAGTGTTTGAGTATAATGCTTGTCAAGCAATTCGTTTGTTTGCTTGGTAAAAGATATGATTTATTTACCAATAATTAATATGGAAATATATCCAAGTTGAAGGATAATCACAGATGAATTCAACTTTTAACTTTTCTCTAAAATCTGTCAGTGACATGTATTTTGAATAATGCATAGAAATGTATTTGGCAATGGAAGAAAATCTACACTTTTTTCATAAATGTATATTTTAAGTTTTTACTTTTATTTCCTTCATATTTAAATTCATTAAATAGATTATATATTCGTAAACTTTACTTTTATATTTGCATCTGTAACGATTTGCAATTCTATCAGGCACGTGTATCACTTAGAGCTAGAATAACGATATTTTTCAAATGTGTGCACATATTCATTCACTGTCATAGACTTGTGTCTATAAAATGTAGTACACTGCTCTGCTTGTTGCTATCCATTACTGTAATTAAGATTATGCATTACGCCCAGGAACACTGTGTTTCATGATTGCCTGATTATCAGGAAGATTTCTTTGTTGTTGCATGAATTTTTTATATATTGAAAATTTTTCTTCCTTCTTTCTTTATTTTATTATCAGACAAAACTGTAAACAAGGCAACACATTTATGTTAGCTTATGTCCTGGTAGACGTGCCACGAAATCCTAAGTGGACAGGCAAAACACAACTAGGCGGCTCTTACACAATTGATTTTTACTCCATGTATGCCATTGTCTCAGTAAGAAACCGACATGGTCTATGTGACAACGGTTTCTAATTTTTTTATGGCTACTGACTCAATACAAATCACGTTTGATGAGATACCTTTGATGCTATATAACCCCCCCATTAATTCCTTGTGGGATGTTGGAATTTTGATGAACTATTCTGTATTTAGTAACTAGAGTAAGTATTTCCATATCTGTCCGTGTATACACATAAAGAAACTGTAAAAATAAATCAACTAAGTTGTATTGACTTACTCACATGTTTTGGTAAAAAAATAGTACTAGTAACATCAAAGTAAATGTAGGTTGATAGCCTCGACAATTTGACGTGACCGTCAGCAGGATAAGTAGGCGTCCTTATTCGAGGAGGTTGAGACTCCTGAAATACTGGAGAATGCCCGAGAGATATGCCTGTTTTATTTGTTAAGCATTATTTTATGGCCGGGCATCGATATCCAACCCTTCTAAGGATTATGATTTTTTTTTTTTTTTTTAAGAAGGCGACATATAACATTTATTGTTGGGTGAAAAACTGGCAACGTATGTCACCTTAAGAATAGGTAACGGAAATCGAGGTAAAGTATTTGATCTGTTAGGGGCCGGAAAACTCGTCAGATCACCAGCACCGGTGATTGGTTTAGGTGTTAGCCAGACGTAACCCCGGCCTGACTCCATAAGCGGGTCTCCATGCAAAGATCTTCAGTTGGAGCGCAGTTGGAGCTGAGATTTGAGCGAATCTAATACTAATTGATGAGTCGTCGCCATCGCTCTCTTCCGGACCACCACCGCTGCACAACTGAGAGTAATAAAATGTAATTGGGGCTCAGTAGTTTTTTGTCCAAACCAATATCTGAACTATTGTATATGAGGTATATTTTGTATATCTAACTTGAATTAACCAGTAGAACAGTGTGTATTTCTTTTGCGTGCATGAAAATGTATTCATTTCCAGTGTGATAGACCAACGAAGCAGCGACCTACCAACCCGAAGGTGAATTGATCCCGACCAGATAGACTGAGTCCCCTGCGAAGAACAAGAACAGGTCACAGTGACCAAGCTTTGACTCGTATGTGATAAAGGAGATGCCTATTAGGAGATCGCTAAAGGTTCACAACAAAACACAACTACTTTGTAAATAAAATCTTCTTGAATCTGATAAAATTAAAATAAGAAAAATTCACAAACCTGATTACAATTGATGTTTACTCTTTCTAGATATCTTATCATTTGAAGTGCAATCGTTCTAAAAGAGTTTGTCTTTTTTAAACAACATTGGATAGAAGATGAGTAAAAGCAAATTCGCACATTTCCCTCATTTCAATTGAAACTAGGCGGAAAAGCTGCCGAAACATCAAACGACACCAAGAACCACCACTAAACGCACAGCACAGTGTGGTTTAAGATAGTTTTACTTCTAAATTAGACTGAACGTATACGACGATTTCAACCAATTGAAAAAAAGAGGATCGACAAAAACACCTTGATAAATGGGTGTTTCATTTCAATCAGAAATAACGTCGTTATCAATTGTCATATACTTTTTCTTTTACGTAAACGACCATTTCTAGTCACAACTCTGCGATGAAAAGTGGGTTCCTATCAACAACCAGCGACGCTCAGCTAAGTGGGTTGATGCCGATGAAGCTTCGGCCTCATTTCTGAAGCCATGGATGCATTAGAAGGAAGTTATGTAGTCTGCGACTGTTTTTACCCATTACAGATTATTTTTTTGTAGGCGAACCCAATTACGGCGAAGTACTCTCAGTACTTGTCCAATTCTCCTCCACGACAATGTACGAAAGCACGTTGGTTCATCGACCCTGCAGTAGTTGAACGAATTGAGTTTCACAATGTTGATTTACCCGCCATACTCTTCAAATCCTTCTCCAACCGTCTATAACATTTTAATCTTCTAGACAGCTTTTTGCGTGAGAAATGATTAAGAAAAACATAAGCGATATTAAAAACGCATTTAGTGATATTATCGCAACGAGGGGGCAATAGTTTTACGCTACTGGCAATAATTATATTTGTTTTCGGTTCGCACAATTGTGTGTTAATTATGATGTTAACTTCGAACAATGCATTTTTATTTTACCTGCGATATGTTTATTTGGAGGTAAAAAAAATAACGCAAGATACAACATGATCATTTAAATCAGGCATGAAAAACTCAATTCTCAATGATATTTAGCCTAAATTCTCATTTCAATATATCTACTTTATGTATTAGTTACATATATTAGAAAAATAATTTTGCAAAATCCGAATAAATGGAAACTGATTGTTTTAATTTAAAATAACAAACAGCACAGGTTTATCGATTTCTTTTTTTTTCGATAAAAAGCTCCATTAGAATTCGTTATTGTAAAGTCATTCAAGTCATTATTCTAATATATGTATCTACAATAATGCATTTACTGATTTAATTATGATCGTCAAGAGAATATGCCGGTCTCAACCGAAAATGGTATGTATCTTGTTTGAAATGCGTGCATAATTTCTGATCAATGCATTACAACCTTCATTATTGAATATTTATTAGATTAATTCATTCAGATCTGCACAACTACATTATTCAGGCATGCATGCATTAATTTTTATTGCGGTTCAACAAGCGATACAAACACATTAATGAACAACATTGTGAAATAATTTTTAATAACCAGCAATTAATTCGTGTATTACATGCAGATGATACCCGTTTGTCGTGTTACCGAGACTTAATAAGATAGTTATTACCTTAGTATATATGCAATACGTTGTTGTATAACAACTAATAATACCGATTTGCCATGTATTTGAGAATTCAATTGATCGCCCATTTCCCACTCAGTACAGGGTAATAAGTCTCCTGGGCGTCCTAAGTTGCTGGACTATGCGTTAAATAAAGAAGTAATGAACCATCTCAGCAGAAATAACCTTTTTAGTGACACAATATTGTTTCCGTTCTGCTACAATTATATATCATAGGATTAGCGAATCTCTCGACAGAGGTAACCTTTCTAGGGAAATTGCTCTTGACATATCAAAAACCTTTGATAGTGTATGACATAAAGGACTACTTTACAAGATCTCCAGCTATGGTATAGCTGAAAATGTCTTCTCAATTATAAAATAATTTCTGTCGGAAATGTTCATAAGAGTAGTAGTGGATTGGCAGAAATTAGAAGCTCACAGTAGTAAAGCTGGGGGGCCTCGGGGTTCCATCCTGGGCCCAACTCTCTTCCTGATTTACATTAATACTCTTTCAAATCACATCCTTACATCATTCGTAGACATTTGTGCTGATGACATCTAAGACCGTAAACGACCGAGTTCTCTCCGATTCTCCCTCCTCTGATCTTGAGCACGTGGTACAATGGGGAAAGGAGTGACTGGTTGCATTTAATGCATCTAAAACCAAGCTTCTATCTTTACATCATCAACGCTCTGATCTCCATCTGGCAGGAATTGAAATGAATGGCTCTCGTCTTGGGAAGGCCTAATGTTTTAACAAGCTTCTGGGTTTGACCTTTACTCCTGATCTGAAATGAAACACCTACATCAAATATGTTGCCCAAGCCGCTGGAAAAACGGTGGGATCCTATTGATCCGGTAGATATCTCACTGCTGATGCAATTCTCTAGCTATACAAGAGACAAGTTCGTCCAAGGATGGAGTACGATTGCCACATCTGCGCAGAAGCTGCTAGAAAGAGCTTATCTTGCGTTGATAGAGTTCGAAATAGACTTCCTAGCTTCATAGGAAATGCCCTTTTTTCTTCCCTTCAATCTCTTTTTAACAGAAGAGATGTAGCGAGTTTGTCTTTACTTTATCGTTATTTTCATGGCAAGTGCTTGACTGAGCTCCAATATCTGGTCCCCCCTCGCCAAACCTTCACAAGAAACACTCGTTTAGCTAAAACGCTATCAATAATTCCCCCACCCTTTATCTGTGACTAAGCCTAAACGTAGATTCCATGAACAAAGCTTATTTTTAGAACTTCACGCCTGTGGAACTGTATTCGTTTTCCTGCTTTCGAGGGGACTACAATATGGTTGCCTTCAAGTCCAATGTAAACACGTTCTTGATAAGCCGTTCGCCTTAAGTCTGCAAATTTACTCAATTGACTACTGTACACTATTTCACCCTTATCCTTGAGTGGCCCCTAGGCCTTAAAAAGTGGTTATGCATATGTAAAAAAATGATTGAGTAGATTGGATTTATGAATTCATTCGTTTCAAAGGCGTTCCTATACAGTTCTCATTGAAACTAATTACATGGTAATATTGGTATTGGTTGTTGTTCATAGGTTGTTAACACCCATATGTCTAGGATAGTATGGATTCGTCTGGCACTGTATGTGTATATATATATATACATATATATATATATATATATATATATATATATATATATATATATATATATATATATATATATCACCTTTACATTGTGACCTCCTTTATAGAACCTCAAAATTGACGAGGTATGGATTCGGAAAATAACCTACTAGGATTTCTCTTTGATAAACAATCAATTGCTGTTAAACACTCTCCTATTTTTCTACCTTCTTTGAAAAATTTATGATTGGGTTCACAACGATTAAAGACGATCTAAACTCGGAAAAGTTTATTTTTTTAAAGCCGTGAGTAGAAATATAAAAGAATTATATTGCTAAAGAATAGACCTAATATTTTCTAACTTTTCATTTCAGCAAGACATATAAAGTTTTCAAAATTGAAATGAGTCATTTTTATTGCGCTATAATATTTTTCGTTATCCTTTATATTTAGTCCGTTCCAAACTTTATTTTTTCATTAACTAACCGACTTAAGACATTTCGCTAAATTCCTATGATTAAATTACATTAATGACATGATAAAATATTTGTTGTCCGAACTCTATCTTCATAATTCAGACTGTCTATAGAAAATATTCGTCACTGTTTACATCCCCCATCTCTCTCACCAAGAACTGTGGGCATCCCAAATATGTATCTTTCTACAACAGTGGTAATGCAAGGCGATATGCATCATTCTCATGAGGAGATTTGCTTTCAAATAATTTGGTTTAATACGTATTTCTACTTTTACACGAGTTATAATTTTTAAACGTTTATTCTAGTCTTATAAAAATCCATACGTTATGCAATAAAACTACACATACTATTTAAACATCAAACCCCTAAACTTATAAAAATATCAAGACCGTCTATTCCAAAGTACTCATTAAAACTAAACATCTATTTGCTACGTTAATATGAGTAAGAAATAGCCGACAGTTAAACTAGGATATTGGTCTTTTACATAACTGACAGAAACAGAACAAAATTTGAAAGAAAGCAGAAAAAATAAAAGCGGACACTCACCGAAAGCTTCTATATATTTTAAGTTTTTTTTTCATTCTTACTCGTGTTTATTTTTAAGTCCTTATATGCGATTATGGTCTTTTTTTTAATTTTCGACCCTCGTTTTTCGACTGCATTGCTCCGTGATAACATTTACTTTTCTCTCTTTTGTCCTTTATATTGAGCCATTTATTATAAAGTGAAGGTCACGGCATCCAAAATAAATCTAATGTAACATTGCATGGAGAGAAATGAATAAAAATCAGGATCGGCATTTTTTTTAATTTGAAAAATATTTTCTTCCTGATATATTCAGCAGCATTTAAAATATATATCCCGCTGTCATATGTGAATTTAAACAGGTTTATCTTTCTCCTCGCTCCGGTCAGAACTGGCCCATTTTCCTCTACTCTATATGCACGTCCATTTTAGTGTATGTTGACTTGCTTTCTCTGACCTAACGCCGATTATAAACCGGCGATTTCTCGCAGGCGTATGTACAGGTACGTTCCCCTTGATTCTGTCCTTGTTCTGCTCAAGCAAGTGGGGTTCGTCCTTTTCTTCTTCTCACGCACACATTATAATTTAATATGCGCGTTTTTCTGCTATTGAAGCTACTAATCTTTTCGCACAATTTTTTCCGTTTTAATATATTAAAATTAAATATTTACAGACATTTACTTCTCTAGATCATTCAGCGTCAAACCAAAAAATAAGTTGACGTGATATTGTAAACAAACACACGAAATGTGAATAAAAACTTCAATGTCATCTTTTTTATTTCTTTCTCCTTTGCCAAATAATCTACCATTATTCTTCATGAAGTATAACAAATAAAAAAAATATCTATTCTACCATAGTACATACACAATATGTACAAATTAAAATATGCTTAATGTATTGTTCATGCGGGAAACGACGGGCTACCAGCTAGTATATCTATCTATCTATCTATCTATCTATCTATCTATCTATCTACCTATATATATATATATATATATAGTTATCCACATGCAGTACTGTTTCGCTGTTTCACGGCTCATCAGTGCGGCTATATATATATATATACATATATATATATATAATATATATATATATATATATATATATATATATATATATATATATATATATATATATATATATATATTATATCAAGCTGAACGTCTATGTGGGTATGTGCGTGTGTCTGGTCACGAATAGGCTCCTATATGGTTGACTATCTTAAAAGACTGATTACATATAATAATAGAAGATGTATCGAGGATCAGGAATGGGTACGTTTGATCTGGCAGAACGGTGATTCATAAAAATATGGGGTCTGCGATCGTGCCTGGTCCCCAAAGTATGGAAATATAAAATGAAAATAAAACGTTTACAAGTGTTTTTTAATATAGATGTACATAATATTTGATAAGTATGTTTCAACTAAAATAGGAATGGTATAATAAAATTGTGGGGTCTGCGTTCGCGCCTGTACCCCATGGAAATATGGCACCAACTTTAACACTTTTTTTTCATATTTATTTCCGTAAGTATACTTTGATAATTATGTTTCAGTTTGAAGAAATATGGTATAATAAAATTATTGTGTGTACTTTCGCCCCTGCTCTCCATAGAATGTAAATATGTCACAAAGTTTAACAAGGCTTTTTAAAAGGGTTGAGGGCCCACAATAACACCTTAATATTAATCTCAATTCAGGTTAGCTTTTATTTATTTTTTGGAATTGAATCATATTGTGTCGAATAAATCACCTCATAAATTCACGATCTTATTAAAGTAAAAAGCCAAAAAAAAAGTCGGAACTTTAGACAATTCTCGACACACATTTTGCATAACTCAGTTTTTAACTTCTTCACTTGCACGTTGTACTCTTTCGAAAATAGATAAATAGATAAATAATAAATATAAGAACATTACTTGTTATTGTGTAAAAAGAAGGAAAAAGTACTGCTCACGTGATTACGTGTCTTTTTAAAAACATTTACATAACCTTTTTATATTTATTTATATATCTGTTTAAGCTTTTTTGTCAGTTTACTAGAAGGAATTCTGTTGATTACAACCCTTTCTGCGTGTTCTTTACATTACAATAATACAACCCTAAATCCGACGGCGCAATACAACAACGTTCAATACTGTAAAACTGAAACGAAGATGTTCTGCTTGAAAAGAGCACCATGTTCGTCTTATTCATATTTATATCGAGTCTTTACTTTAAAAAAATTGAATTAATTACGGGTTTACTTTTTTTAATATCCCATTTTGTTGTTTCGGATTATTGTAAGTAAAGCTTCATTATTTTTCAAAACTGTTTTTGTTTCTTTGTTTTTCGATATTCCGTCGATATTATTTAGTAAGGGTGTTTAGCAGAAAAGCCAATAAGCGACTACCTGAAAAAATAGATATACAAGAAATAAATGTTACCATAGACAATAAAAGTTCAGTTCATGATTTTTTGTTTTGTAAATAGTTTTAAATGCTCTTTACTTGAAGTATTTTCAGCGAACCGAAATTAAAACAAAATTTTAGGCGATAGCTACTTAAATGAATGTCTATATAAACTACACATGCCATAATCGAATATACCTGAAGCACAAAATAACAAAAAAACATTAAAATATGTTCATAAATATTCCTTACGTTGACGGAACTCTCTTAAAATTTTAACACAGAATGCTCAGCTGCACAACCTTCAAATTGAAAACGGGGCTCTCCATTTCAAAGTCGCTGCCATTTTTTTTAAACCGGTTCGTGAATTAACAAAAAATCTTTAAAAATACAAACCAATTAACTTTTCTACAATAAAAGTAACTTTTATTGACTATGGTAACATTTATTTATTGAATATTTATATTACTATATATATAACATTTTCTATTTGTAAGGAAACATGATTTTGTTGGTCATTCTTGGCTCCGAATGAAAACAAGGTTGATATGAAAAAAATATATTTTCACGAAAATTATCATTACTTTCATCATATTTTGCTAAGGGTAAAATTTTTGAGTATCAAAACCTATCTCTTTTTCATAACCTATCATACTTTAATCAATCCCAGTCCATTTTCTTTAGCTATTTTTGAACCCAGTCTACGACGGGTACTTCTTTTAATATATATATATATATATATATATATATATATATATATATATATATATATATATATATATATATATATATATATATTCATCATTCAATAAAATAAAAAAGCTATAGCAAACATCTAAATGACTACTTTAAATACAGTTCCTGATTTCAAAAAAAGAAAAACCAAAAGGTAATTATATATCTATATATTTTTAAATCAAATTTATTATGTAAATTCAAAAAAATATATATTTTTTCTACTCATTTCTATCTCTAACCTATACTAATTTTCTTATTAATTTTCTTATAAATTTTAAATCCAAACCTTTTACTTCAATTTTTCAGATTCATCTGCCTTACTTTTAATGCTAGGTTTATTTTTGGTCTCTTTTCAATTCAATAGAAATCCTCCTAAATTTGCTGATGAGGAGACCGTGCTTAACAAAAAAACTATGTATAATTGTTCTACGTGACTTCATGTATACCACAAATAAAAAGCACGGATTTCCGAAACGATCGTACAGATAATTGACTTTGTTGTTGTTCCTTCTTATGAAACTGATTTTTAATTTAATTAAATTTTGATTTTTAAAAATGTTTTAAATTTTTAAATTATAAATCACATTACTTAATATATATATATATATATATATATATATATATATATATATATATATATATATATATATATATATATATATATATATATATATAGCGAAAAACATATCAAGGGAGAAATGTCGGTACAATTTTCATCACATAGGTTTCCTTATAACGGAAATGGATTCTATATTTTTTCATTAAAAATGTGTTTTTCTCACCGTCTAAAGAGAGGCTCTTCTTATGAATATTTTCAAGCGATATAAGGTTTGAAATTGTCCGAATGGTCGGGAAACAAGTTTAACGAACTGTGAAAATACACTTTTTGGTGCTATCAATCCAATCTTTATTTGTTATGATTTTGTTAAACCAAGACCCCCCCCACACACACGCACACGCACACGCACACACGCACACATACACACACACAAACACACACACATATATATATATATATATATATATATATACTTGATTTTGGCCAGGTGATGCACCAGGGGAAGGGGTGACTGGATAATTGTAATGCATCTATAATCACATTTCTATCATATAATATGAACACCCTAACACTCGTCTTGAATCTATTGGATTGAATTTCTCTCCTCTTTATGAGGCTCCATGTTTTACCAAATTTTGGGGGTTGACATTTACTCCTCATCATAAATGGAATATGTTCATAAAACCCGTTGTCATGCTCGCTGAAACAATGGTGGGATAATTCTACTACTCAAGTAGATATCTCACTGCAGATGCAATTATCTATAAGAGCCAAGTACGTCATAAGATTGAGTTTATTAACCATCTCTACTAGAACGTACTCTTGTATGGTATGCCGTTTTCTCTTCCAAGCAGCTCATTTCCCATAGAAGAGAGGGTGCGACCCTGTTTTTCTTCGTCGTTGTATTCATGGAATTTGTTGATCTGAGGCTCAATCTTATGGCCCCCTCCTTGTAAAATCTTCATGATGAGCAATCGGCGTATTTGCTCCACTCTATTGTTGCCTTAACCTAAAAGAAGATTCCATTAACAATGCTTCTTTTTTAAAACTGCACACCTTAAAAACTCTCTCGTTTCTCTGCTTTCCAGCTGACTACAATATGGTCGTCTTTAATTCTATCTAAACAATTTTTATGAGCCGTCCCGTACAGTTTTCTAATTCACCAAATTTCCAATAGATTCGATTTCTATTATATTGCCCCATTGACAAGCGTACCTATTACATTTAGCCGCGAGTTTCCCCCGGGTCTGGATAAGCTGTGACTTCTTTGTAAAATAGCTATATATATATATATATATATATATATATATATATATATATATATATATATATATATATATATATATATATATATATATATATGTGGGGGGTGTATGTGTGTATATATAGATATATTATCGGTATATACACATATTTTAAATCTATATATATACACACATATATATATATATATATAAGTATATATATGCATATATATATAGCTGTATTTTTCATATATATACATATATACATACATTTTACATATGGGTATATTACATATATATATATTATATACAGGTATGTATATATATGTATATATATTAAATATACATATATATATATTTTACATTTATATATATACACACATATAAATATATATATATATAATTTAAAGGAGATTAGAACAATAGTCTAAAGAGCAGAGTGTATTGTAATGAAATAGTGAAATTACTAGTTTAATTAAAATACATGAGAGAAAAAGTGCTCGTTGTTATTTAGATATATAATAAGCTCGATAGGTAAATATCCTAGAGCTAATTTAATATTTAGTAATGTGATTGATAATTTAAAATTTAAAAATCAAATTATACCATAGTTCTTGATTTCAAAAGGCGAAAAATTAAAAAGTAAATATTTGTACCTGTATTTTTATGTATATATCTGTATATCCATGTATATGTATTTATGTGTCTATTTTTATATATATTCATGAATATATTTGTGTATGTGTATATATATATATTATTGTACTTAAACCAAATTTATATTTTACTCTATTTCTTTTCTATCTCTTACCCATATTAATTTTCTCATCAATTTTAAATCCAGACCTTTATTTTAATTTTTTCCAGATACATCTGCCTTACTTTTAATGCTAGGTTTATTTATGGTGTCTTGTAAATTAGAATTTAATAAGACCCTTCACAATTTGCTGATAGTGAAACCTTGTTTATTAAAAAAGCTATATGTAATAATTATTGTCCCTAACTTTATGTCTACCGCAATAAAAACACTGTTTTCCGAAACGATCGTACAAATAATTGATTTGGTTGTTGTTCATTCTTATGAAACGGATTTTTAATTGAATTATAATTTGATTTCTAAATTATCAAACACATTAATATATATATATATATATATACACTTATAAAAAAGTTTTTTAATTAATTTAATTTTTTTTCATATTATTATTTTGTATTCCTGCACGTCACCAATTAAAAACGAATAAAGAAAAGTTATAAGCTTTTATACTTTTCGCATTCTTTTTTATTCATATATATATATATATATATATATATATATATATATATATATATATATATATATATATATATATATATATACATTTTGTAGTATTCATATTTTTGCTTACGTGAAAATACCGGGTAAGCTGACGCGTTTGGATAATTTTTATGTTTGCAAAAGTCAATGTGAGAAAACATGTTTC
Organism: Euprymna scolopes; assembly: GCF_053919585.1. Taxonomy (NCBI): domain Eukaryota; kingdom Metazoa; phylum Mollusca; class Cephalopoda; order Sepiida; family Sepiolidae; genus Euprymna; species Euprymna scolopes. The sequence goes on along the minus strand of NC_136486.1, from coordinate 62,483,425 downwards.
AATACCGATTTGGTATTTTAAAGAAAAGTATTTATTCTTGATGTCTTATAGAAATTTAAAGGTTGACAACTGCACGTAAGGTAGATAAACAAACATACGTGACAGCGATTGAATCAGCAGATTTCCTTCATTGGCTACATGTATTAATGAGTTGATTAAGACGAATAACGTATGTCTTCTCTATATAAATAAAATGAACTCATTTTTCCCGCTAATTTTGACCTTGATAGGATTAAAAATCAAGATATTTCATGCAAATATAATATGCACAAACGGCAGAACAATATCTGAGGTGTGTTATAGGCTTATTATTTCTCAAATTCCTCGATAATCTTAGATTTTTATACTTTTTCTGCTGAGAAGTCACGGCCAAAATCGGTTTAGATCAATGAAAGTGGTAAAATATTTTCTCTCTAATAAATACCTCCTCCCCCTGCCACCACTTGACACCGTTTGGGGATCGTTCACAAGGAACAGGTGAGAAGAGAACACCGGTTTGGCTTCGTAGTTCTTTCATGTCAAGTTATTTAAAATCACTAAACTAAGCTATAGTGCTCTGTGGCGTAGTGGTTAGCGTGCTGGACAATTCACATTATATTTTCACGTTCGTGCCGACCTACCGTAGTCGTTTTTTTTCCTAAACAACTGGAATGGACTTTTCTTGGTGGCCGAACTGTTAACGTTGCAGATGTTTTTTTTTGTTTTTTTTCACACTTTATTTTCCTACTTTTACTCATAACTCCGGGTTAGAGCCTTCCTACTTACCTACCATAACATTTTTTAAAACTCCCCCCCGTCCCGGAAACAAACACTCGGGCAACGCCGGATACCCCCGCTTGTAAGTAATAAATCCGGATCAAATAAGATATAGGTTCTTTCATTCAACTGAACTGAACTTAGCGGTTAATGATATACATATATATATATATATATATATATATATGTATATCTATATATGTATATATACATATATATATATATGTATATATACATATATACATACATATATATATACATATATATACATATGTATCTATATATACATATATATATATGTATGTATAAGTTTTCCAAATATAAAGTCCGCAATTATATTTTTTCAAAACTCTCTTAGCCGCACTGATGAGTTCTGATACAACGAAACAGTATGTTCATGACTACTAATATTTTTAAGCCCCCCCTCTGGTAGTAGAGCACTGTCTTAGATAATATCACCTGCTATTTAATGGATTGGAAAATGCTGCTTGAGCATAATAAAAGTGGTTGACGAATGTTTGTTTTCAATGTATATATATTGCGGTGATTTACGAGCTCCGTTTGGGCCCATGAGTAAAACTGCTGGATATCAACGCAGTGTTTCTAGGTTCAGTCCTCAGCTTGGGAGAGATGCTAGTCTTTTCGCACAGATGATTTGTGATACAATGAATATGTACTGTATGTGGATATCGTCAAATATATATTTATATATATATATGTGTGTGTGTGTGTGTGTGTGTGTGTGTGTGTGTGTGTGCATATGCCTATAGATATGTACTCGCTATATGTGTTCGCCCAACATACAACAGTGTAAATATACGATTAAATATATGTTTATATACATCCATTAAATAGATACAGTTATCCTTTATATACATCCCCCACATTAGTGCATATAACAATTTGGTTCTGGTTGACCCGATTCGAGCATATACTAGAAGACACATTACAAAAAAATGACAGAGCCGGAATTCAAGTGTGATAAGCATGTAGCAGAAAATGTATATTGTTCGTAATGAAAGTCGAAACAGTTAAAATCTCATAAAATATGTCGATTTTCGGCAAACGAGTAACAATACTTTAAATAGTAACCTAGAAAGAAAGAACTGTTATCTAAAACATACATACGCACGAGAAAAAAATGTAATTGCAAGTTTATCTTTCTGACATTGTTTTAGCAATTGCCAATCACACAACTCATTACCTGTCGGCATGCGTTTCTGTTATCGTGGCGTTGCTCTTTTGTCGTGTGTTTTATTGTTCTGCTTTTTCCCAAGTAACAAATTAACGTTTTCAGCTTTTTCTCTTTTGTTATTGAAAAAAGAAGACATAAAACTATTGAGCTGTAATGCAATAACGACTTGATAAATGTGATTATGTAGTTATAATGCAAAGTTTTTATAATATAAAGGTTCTATTTTTTCCATTTTTGCCAAATGATGATTTTACTCTCATGCGTGAAATTGTTATTTAAACGGCGTATATTGTAATTGTGATGTATTATTTGTGTCCGAATTAAATAATTTATTATATTTTGATGATTGCACGTGAAATCAATAAAATAACAAAATACGGATTACAAAGAAAGTAAGCAGAGCTAGTGATGGGCAAAAAATTAGAACAATACATAAAATAATACTTGACGAATAATTTTGTGTTTTTTTTCCGAATTTTTCTCATATAAAGTTACCCGTTTGTTGCTATATGTTATACACTGCAATTGTAATTCAGGAGAAAACTGTGCCTACTAATTCCGTCCATATCAGATAATATAGTTCTGTATGTTGTTTACCTTCAAACGTTTAACGACATAATAATTGCTACTTTGCGTTCATTTTTATCAAAAAATAAAGACCATTATACATATATTCGTATCATAGATTATAAAGCAACAAATGTATCACCATGCAATTTAATAAAAAATATAACAATAAAAAATATTTACACCAGAACATAAATAATTAAATAACACTTAATTAGGGAACTCATGTTGCTGTTTGTATCAGTATTGCACATTATGTCGCTGGAATAATACATAAATAGTATAATCCTTTAATTTACCAGCTTAGTTCACTAGATATATAAGGTGTATTTGGTAAAGATATTGGATTCACAAATATAAACCGATGAAGGAAGAAACCTACTTATCTACCCGACTAACATTTGGAGGAATTAATACGTAATGAATTAGAAAAGAATAATTACTATCTCATGTATCCAAGTAAGTTAAAATATGTTTTTGTATTTCCTTTTTTTTTTTTGTTACAAATATTTAGATTTTTTTCTAAATAAAAATACTATTAGTAAAAGGCATGTCGTAATAGATAAACTGCTATTCAGACATCAATCTGAATAGAATTGCATTGTGTTCACAGTTGATCGACATATGATAAATATTGCAAGACAAAGAATACGTTAAATGCTTTCTATTAGCGTGTTATATATACATATATATATACATATATGCATATTAAATAAAATAAAATTAAATCTACAATTTTCGTTGTAGTCTTTAAATATTCCTATCTATCAAATATATCAATCTACCCACACATTCATATCCTGTATGTATAGTTACTTATATTTTACTATATACATTTACTTATACAGTTACTTGTTTTATCCGGAATTTACAGATACCGGCCATCCTCTTCCTTCTATTTTATATTCTATATTTTATATTTTATTTTTTATATTTAAAAATTTTTTTTTATTTATTTTTATTTATTTATTTAATCCATTTAGTATCTTTTAACAAATCTTGCTGACATTTTCTTAAGTAATACCCTGCATATTTCAGTTGACCTATTTTTACCCTATATTTTCCCGCCTTTAACATCTTTTTTCTGGGCCATTTGGACATTTGCTTTTCTATTTTATATTTAATTCTATCACAATTTAATCTTCTTTCTTTTTTCCCTCTCTCTCTGTCTTCTTTACTGATTTCATTTAATTACAATTTGTTCTCAGCAGCCGTGTAGAAAGCATGTCTTATTTTTCTTTTATTAATATTATTGGAATTCCCCCCCCCCTTTTTTCCTTGTACATATTTGTTTATTATTTCACGGATTTCGGCCTCTTGGATTATTTTGGACAACCTTCCAATTACGCGATTTCCTTTGATTTTACTTGTGCGAATGGAAAATTAAATTGACTTTCTTGGATTTACAATTTTGGATTTTACCGTCATTGGGTGCTTTTCCTTTCACCTGGCTGTCCATTCATGTGAAATCACCGTTTTCTTCACATGTTCCCTCTGCTTCACTTTTTGTTATCAAGTAAGATCTTTGACTTAGTTGCAGTTTCATCAAATACTTTTGTATGCAAAATCCGATCCCGCCTGTTGCTAATTCCTACTCTCAGATGAGAAAGAAAGTATTTCTTCGAAACTCCGCGGATTTGGGACTATCCACTTATGAAGTGTTTCCTTTTACAGATTAAATATGTTTTACACTCTTTTCCCAAGGTTTTTTCACATGTTTTATTAACTGTTTATATATATATATATATATATATATATATATATATATATATATATATTTATATATATGTATATATATATATCAATAAGGTTAATATATCAACTTACAGTCTTACTAGACAAGAGAACATTTTATATATACATATATTTGGAATGATTTCTGGATCTAATTCCATAGGCCAACCCTATGTTAGTTAAAGGCATTGGTTGGCTTGTTTTTTAGCAATTCCTTTCGAATTGCGGTTTATGGCTCAGAATAAACAAGGCATCTCTACTACAAACTGACTATACACAAGCGTTTTTTTTTAATTATAGCTGAAGTTAATCAAAATATCCAATTCTCAGTGAGAATCCCATCGGTAAAATCGATATTCTATTTATCTTGAATATTTTGTAAGATTACTATTAACAGCCCTTTTTGTACAAGAAATCCAGAGTAAAAATAATGGATCAAATTTCTTATGCCTGTATTGATAACTGAATAATCTTCCCTAGATATGTCAAATAAACCAAAGTTATTAAAGGCACGTAGATACCTGCTTCATGAAAAATGGATTACTGCAAAAATGATTCACTAACTTATATTCCAGGGAAATGTAATCGAAACGGGATCGGAATGCGGTGAATATTCACTGGGCAATACATATTAGTATTTTTCACGATCTTTGTACTTCTACGAATATTTCACAACATATTCATGATAAATATCCACATAATATATGAGTTTAGCATAAACGTTCAGTTCTATCGTAAGAGATTAGAACATTGGTGAGCTCCAAATGCAATCCTTTAAATATTTCTTTCATAAAACATACACATATATTCACCGTTTTATAATTACATTCAAACACAACCGTTTTTAAATGTGTGGTAAATTTCAGCCATTTTGAATTGCTATAAAACTTTACGGCTCACTCATTTTCATACCAAATTTCAAACAATTACTAGAATGTATAGATCACCTTGTCAGTTATAATGTTAATTAAAAGTTCAGTTTTTGTTCAGTAAAACAAATGTTTCGATGAGTTTACTGTTGTTCACCCCCCCAAACCGTAAGGAAATAAGCGTAGTTTTTATAACTGGTTTCCATAGGCACCATGTTGCTTCACTGACCACTGTTTCTACCAATTAACCGCTCTCGCAGAAAGAGAAATAACAAACGAAACAAAGAGAATGAAACAATAAATTTGAGATAATAGGGATTTAATTTAAAGCAGACAAGTTCCGTACATTGTTATTACATATGTGCACGCTATGTTCATGGTGGCAAGTAAATAAGACTGAAATTAAACAAAAAAGGGAATTTACTGGAAGCCTGGAAAATTCATGAATTGCAATAGAAAAATGCGAGCATGAAAAGTAATATTATTAAGGTTTTACATAGAAAATAAACAAGTAGTTTTTAAACCCGGAAAAAAAGACAAGATATTCTATTAACATGCAACTCCTGATAACGTAGAGTTAGTCTATTGCATTCCTTTGTAATTTAACCATTGGATTATCCGTAGAAACGATCCAAGAGTGTTGCCTTTTTTGTATTGATACTTAGCAATTAATATGACATGTCGCCATGTTAGAAATTGTTTAAATATATCATAAATAAGTTTTATAAGTATAAATGTATTAGGTGTTTGCATGTTTACACGTATAGTATAATGATCTGAATGAAATCATATGCATATCACTTGAGTACCGTGTCAAGAGCAATGATTAATTTTACAGACATGTAAATCCGTTTCCATATATCCGCAAAGTTTCATGGTTACAAATTACCTAATAGTGAATAAAATGTATCGTTTACGCAATCGTCATATGTTGTAATATCTTGTTCATTAAAAATAGTTTCTTTATTTTATTATAATTTATATATTTGGTCCATTGTAAGGGAGACGTTTTACATTTAATCCAAAAACTAAGTTGTGTAGTAAAATAGTATTATATTATAAGAAACTTTACGGTTTATTAACGTTGAATCATTTTGAATAAATATTCGAAAAAAAATGTTTTTTTTTAATTTATTGCAGCAAATCTGTTTATATAAAATTCAATGCTTTAATTACCGATATACAATTTTTGTTTGTCTTGTTTTATCTGGAATTTAATAGGAAAATATCTAACCCCATATGCATACGATAACATAGCTTTTTTTTCTCACGAATTCAAGGTCATTTGTGTATTTTCTCAGAGACTGATTGCGGTTTTCCTTAATATGTTAATTCGTGTCTGGCCGCATTCTGAACATAAATTATATTCTGTAATTTATTCTATCTTAGGAGGACCCATTAAACTGTATTGTTCGCTGGTAGCATCCTCCCTCGTAATAAAAAGTAAAGTACGTTTACTGTTGTCCTAAAACTCCAACCACCAGCATCCTCATGTTAAGAACGGCAATCGAAATGGAAACCCCCCACCTAATTATGTTAGGAACTTATTCCGCAATAGACACCCCATTTTGTTAGTGTGTTTCTGCTGACAAGAAATAAACCCGAAATATAAGGTATGTTAAAATAATATATATATATATATATATATATATATATATATATATATATTGGTTCCTGAACTATTTGGCTAAGAAATTAATAACAAACACATTCAATAATAGTTATAACAGATTAAAGTCCACACAAATCGTTTAATACTGCTATGGTATATTGCATTATGACGTATTAGTGCGTAAAAATTAAAAAAAAAAACGGAAATATATAATGCGACTATATATCCGTGCGAGGTCTCCGGAAAGATACATCTATAAAACTTTACCAGTTCGAGCGCCAAAATTAATAAATAAATAATTAAAAATAAAATAATGAAGACCGAAAGAACATAATAAGCATATATATATATATAACAAAAGATAATACAAAAAAATTACCTCATTTAGCGAGGCGCGAACAAAGTGTCGACTTGGTGATGTTGAACCTACGACGTTTAGAAGTAGCAAATCTATATTATCACCTCCCTTCCTCTTTCTATCTCTCTCTTTCTATCTATCTCTCTCTCTCTCTCTCTCTATATATATATATATATATATATATATATCTGTTTATCTAACTCTATCTATCTATCTATCTATCTATATATATATATATATATGTGTGTGTGTGTGTGTGTACAGCTATATATATATATGTGTATATCAATCTATATATATTCTACCTTATTGCTTTATCTGTCTATACCTATCTATATATCTATATGTATCTAGCTATATATTTCTATCAATATAGCTATATCTATCTATCTGTGTAGTTTCTAGTGGCAGGATTGTCATTTAGTTGTATGAATACTCGCTCAGCCTGTATCGAGCGAAAGGGAATAAAGTTGACGGCACCGGTATCACACTGAACGTAGCCTTTTTACAATTTAATTAATAAATATTCTGAGTTAATAGTTTGAAACAAAAGTAATAATTTTTATTGTTTAATAAAAACCTTTTCACAAATAAACCAAAAATAAGTAGTTGCGAGACGTTGCGAGTCTGTTTTATCGTTACTTTCATGGAAAGTGCTCGTCTGATCACCATTCTCTGCCCCCCTTTTCGCCAATCTTTCACGATAAACATACGGCTAGCTTAAAACACTGTCAAAAATTTCCCTACTCCTTATCAGTGCCAAAACCAAAACGTAGATTCCATGAACAAAGCTTCTTTCTTAGAGTTGCACGCCTGTGGAACTCTGTTCCGTTTGCCTGTTCCCACCTGACTAAAACATGGATATCTTCAAGTCCAATATAAGCAATTTCTTGATGAGCCACCGCCTAAAGTGAGACACTGTATCAAATCACCAATACTAACGTACTGTAGACGCAATAGCGCTTATCCTCGAGTGACGTCCGAACCTTGATAAGTGGTGACTACCTTGTAAAAAAAAGTTTTAAATCAAAATAATTCATTTTATTTTAAAAACTAAAACTTTTTTCACAAATAAACAGAAAAAAAATTCATAAAAAACCGCACGTATGCAAATTTAGAACGCCTGGTTCCAAATCCAAGTATCGAATAAATATATAAGTGCTTTTCGTTTTCGTTTCCTCAAGAACCATTGTTTCATATTGTGTGGTCGTCCTTTTGCGTCTTGTAACTCCTTACCAGACCTTAGCGAAACAATATCTAATTCAAGTACACTCACGATTTAACATACACATTTAACTAAGACATGTAACCATAGCAAACTCAATTAAACAAATAAAACATGAACAATGCCAAACTGAAATGGAACTTTATATATGAGTAGAATTTTACTATTTTTTAAATAGCAATTAACATGGATATATATGTTTTAATTTTCAAGCACGTCAAAATGCAACGTATTTTGATGTAGTAACTTTTGTATTTCTACGATTGAGGTCCCAAAAGTGTTACTTAATATTTTTGATTCTGTGCACTTTCTTTTCGATTATTTAAATTATTCATTTATAATCTTAATATTAGATCCCTCAGTTGCAGCTACCGACGGTGGGATTCTATGAGCAAGCAACCTCTGTGATAAATGTGCGCTGGAAGCAGAGATTAAATATACAATTCCTGGCAGAATTGCATTGAGAATAGCAGTGACTCTATAGAAAAGTCAATTTATTTAGACCAGTTATTTACTTATCCTCGACACATTACTTAACTTCGTGCATCTCTTAAATAAATGCATAAATAAGCAAGATATATTTGTTTGTAGATTTCGAAAATATTTATTAGAATATAAAATTTGCATTCTGCACTTCCTTCCCACATTTGTAACTATTAGTAGAGATAAAAAAAAACAGATACAGGTCATAGGCCAGCAGCCTTGCAAATTAACTATTTCTATATTAATGAGTTTCCTGTTTTCTGAAGTGGGTCATGGTACAGGAAACCTCCTAATCCATTGAAAAAATAGGAATCTTGACTACACGCATGAGCTGGCAAAGCACTGCTCTATCTTAATGGAACTAAAACAACGATCAGATTTTTCATAAAATCAAGCATTGTTTGTTTACTCTATACTCGATTTACAGTGCAATATCAAAGACGCTACAAATGTTAACTATAATGAAAGTTGCTTCGTAAATGAAATATTTAACTCACGTATAATTATTCTTAGAACAAACGAAAATAATCATGTATACGCTTATAAATATAACATTAAGGGTGCATAGAGGAAATTAGCAACTAAACTAACAGCAATTAATATTTCTTAAATATTTCCTTTTAATACGTAGGTCACGGTGAGGTGAATTATTTCATTGCAAGAAGTCTACCGCTTACGAATATGTGGCTTTCAAAACACTACAAGTTAAAACGAAATATTACTTTGCGCCATACGATAAAATATGAATTCTAAAACTGTACAATCCTCAGATAAGTCATTTGATATTTCGAAAGAATATAAATACATAATATGATGGAGATCATCCGTCAGACCTTTCATTTTGTAAATGAAGAGAACTGTTTCGTAAATAGCCGAAATAATGCAGCACGTAAATGTTATGACTAAACACGGACTGAGATGAATACAATCTAACGAGTTCGTGACAACAACCGAAATCAGCTTTGATTGTTATGAAGAAATGTGAAAGAGATATCACGGGTTAAAATGGCGGATATATTATCTACTATTGAGGGAATGCATTAAACGAATCATAGTCATACGTCTATGAAAATGTGATAATGTTTGCACAAATATTTTTACGAAACACGTACTTTCCGATGTTTATCTAGTTTGTCTATATTAGTGAAACGAAGTAAATTTTTAGGAAAAATGATTGAACACGCTAAAGGATATGTAAAAATTTGACTACATAGTTAATGCCATTTTGCTGAATGTGTTCGCGTTTAGTTTTCATTGTATCGATAGTATTAGAGCTCTTATTAAACTTTTATATAACGTGTGAAGTAAAAACCTAAATACGTAAAGAAAACATGTTAAAGGCGCATGTGTATTATTCATTTCATTAACTATACATTTGATTTAGAAGTTATTGCCCTGTTAATCAGTTTTAACTTAATATTAGAATAGAACTTTATATAAGACTAGAATTGTACTATCTTTTAAATAACAAATAACACAGATGTGTATGTTTTAATGTAAAAATACGGCAAAAAGCAACGTATTTTGATGTAGTAACTTTTGAATTTCTACGATTGAGGTCCCAAAAGTGTTACTGCATATTTGTGATTCTGTACACGTTCTTTTCGATGATTTACATTATTCATTTAATATTAGACCCCTCAGTTTCAGCTACCGACGGTGTGATCCTATGAGCAAGCAACCTCTGCGATAAATGTGCGCTGGCAGCAGAGATTGACTATAAAATTCCCGATAGGATTGCATTGAAAATAATAGTGAATCCGTAAAAAAACTCAATATATGAACATTAAATTTCGTTCGTTTTTATGTCACCGCGCTAGTCTTCGTAGCTCTATGTATTTTGGGGTAGCCAGAATAAAAGGTTGTACTATTGCTATGCCCACGTAATCTTAACTGAACGCATCAACATCGTCACCTCAATCAGCACGATCACTATAATCATCATCGAAAGAATCTTCGACAAATCACCAACGTCTAAAACCTTAGAAACTGGTATTAATTGAATTTAATCATTTTACACATTTTCTGGTATGAATAATTTGTTTGGATTCTTATTAATTAATTAATTTGTCTATGTACTTACTATTACTCATTTAATTAATTTGGCTAGGTACTATTACTCATTTAATACTTATTAATTGATTAATTTGTCTATGTACTAACTATTACTCATATAATTTATTTTTCTATGTAATTACTATTACTCATTTAATTATTTTGTCTATGTAATTACTATTACTCATTTAATACTTATTAATTAATTAATTTGTCTATGTACTAACTATTACTCATTTAATTAATGTGTCTATGTACTTACTATTACTCATTTAACTAATTTGTCTATTCACTTACTATTACTCATTTAATACTTATTTTTGCTGCATATACTCTTATCTAACAATGTTTATTAAATCTTTTATTTCTACATGTTTTCTCGATGATAACATGTAATGAAAGCCAAATTTAGCCTCTTTGGATAAGTGTTCTTTCTACTAAAGAGCCTACATGGTTTTAAATAACTTTATTTTCTCAAATATTGCTTTTAAAATAATTATTATTTGGCAAATAAAAGACAATTTCCTAATCCAAATGCATACATAAAACTCGCATTCTATTTCAAACCTTTTATTTTTAAGTGAGTTTCCGGATCCGTCCATTAAGACAAACATTTTTCGCGGTGTAAGTCTCTCAAAATAGTTTCTTGGGGCGTTTGTTTATCACAATTTCTTTCTGCAAATAAAACACCGTTTTTACTTCATTTAATGCGATTTATATATGCGTTGCTCTTTTTATTAATATAGTATATCTTCAATTTTAATGTTTAATTTTATTTATACTATTCAAAAACGTGGATTTAAAGTTTGTAATCTTAGTCCAAAGTATATTTAAGTAAGATAAAATTGTGAAAACGATTTACTTATCTGGTAGTGTTTTTAAGAATATTTCTACATTGTCTTTAATCATTTATAATGCATCCTCTTAAGCAATAATACATTAAGTACTCGATTTTGTATTTTTGGTATACATAAATCGAGCATTTTGCTCCAAACTCCATGCTCATTATCTGTATAATCAATTAAGAGTAATGTCGTAGCTAATGTATTACATCAGTAAATCATTACCAGGACATAAGAAGGAATGCTTTACTCTATTATTGCAATATTGTAAATATATATATATATATATATATATATATATATATATATATATATATATATATATATATATATATATATATATAACGAAACACTGCACTTTTTTCTATTCGTGTTATGTTTGACGTTCATCTTCGTCGCCAAATATTATGTTTGCAGGTTGAACCAAAAATACAAATGAACACTCGACAAAACAAAGGTAGATCAATAAGAAGTGTATCAGAAAAAGTATATTTACAGTATGTTTTCTTAACGATTGTCAGGAAAGAGAGGCTTGGCTGGAGAACATATCTGCTCTCGGCTCTGCCTTCGGTGGCTTCTGTTTAACACACACTCAGACTCACCGAGTTTTATATTTATGTGTAATATTATCCACATATGTAAATGAGTGGGTGCCACCACAACAATTCGGTACGTGGCATTTTGTATTTCGCTTTATTTTTTTTAATTTGTGTAAACTAAATGTTTTTTAATCAGATGTCTAATTAAATTTTAAAATATGTTTCATTATTTAAAAATTGTAAGTACAATCTTGGTGAGTAAAACAACAGTCTATGTATTTATAACGCACAATATTCAATTCATAAAAATATCTCATATATAAATCGGTAACATTTTGAACAATCCTATTAAGATGCATTTTGGAGAATATTCTTATTATCTGTATCTTGAATGAGCCTCATAAACATAAAATGTATGCATATATATGTATCACACTATTTATATATCGCTCTCTATATATATGTATGCATATATGCATGTATTTATGAGTGCACATATATTTTTGTTTTTTGTGTGTGTACATACATAAAAACAAGCACACATATTATATATATATATATTTATTTCTATATATGAATTTAACTTTTACCATTTGAAAAAGCTAGTCTTCAAAATACATAGTTTTTATTGTTGGAAAACAAAGAATATAATTTACTAAATCTATTTATTTAATCCATTGAGTTTCGATGCGTATTCATCTTATTAGAAGAAAAAATATTACCAAATGTTTTTTGTTTGGTTTGCATGTTATTTGCCAAAATCAAAAACATAAAAATTAAAGTTTTGAAAACATATTCGGTACGTAGAATAAAGTGAATTAGATATTGAAGCAGAAAAAGGATATACGTTTAATCAAATATAAATGTAAAATCGTGAAAGGGAAATTAATTTACAGTACAATGTTTTTTTTCTGCCTCAACATCAAAGTCCCACATTCTATGTATTTAAAATGTTTTTAAAATGTGTATTCTCTCTTTTTACTTTTAGCAAGTAAGGTGCAAACGAATAAACACATTTGCTAATATTTTTCCTCTGAGGAGGTGACTAAGCATTGAAATATTTTAAGATTAACTTTTTCAAATCATAATATTTGAATGCATAAATTTTTAGTCATTTGCCGTATCTTGTATATTGAGCAATTGAGCAATTTTATTTGGCCATTTACATCTAATAATATTTTGTAAGACCGGAAAACACTCATTTGCAGATCAGTAGATATATTTCCTTTCATTATTCGAAAGTATATATATATATATATATATATATATATATATATATATATATATATATATATATATATATATATATGTATATATATGTGTGTGGGTGTGTGTGTGTATTGAGTAACCTGATTCATATATTAAATTAAAAATAAGTTCCAAAAAAAGGAAAAAAAATCTATAAAATCTATTGATTTTGTTTGTTTTTTTTTCTTTTGAAACTGATTTTTAGTTCAGAATAAGGAATACTTTTTCTCAATATTCAAATAGCTCTGGGATATCTATGCGTTTCCAGCCAATTATATATATATATATATATATATATATATATATATATATATATATATATATATATATATATATACAGTACAACAAAATACATTTACTAATACCTTAAAAAACTCTGCTCTTTAGACTCTAGGTTTAATATCTTCAATATATATATATGTATATATATATATATATATATATATATATATATATATATACTAGCAGAAGTATCTGTCGTTGACTGGATTCAAAAACAACCTACAAAAAATAGACTGTGATTGATGAAAGTATGATAGGTTATGAAAAGGAGGGGGTTGTAAAGAAATAGGTTTTGATACTCAAAAAGCTTACCCTATGCAAAATATGATGAAAGTAAAGATAATTTTCGCGAAAATATATGTTTTATATCAACTTTGTTTCCATTCGTAGCTAAGAGTGACCAACAAAATGATGTTTCTGTACAAAGAGAAAAATGCCCAACGTTTGGAAAAACATGGTTAAAGTGTTTAAAAAAATCACTTCAAGGAAGTATGTAATACCAAAAATATGGAAAGAATATAAAATGAAAATACACAATTTGTTTAATGAAAAGAAGGATAATATAGAAAATAATGGAATCAAGTAATGGAGATATAAAAATAAAAATGAAAATCATACAATTGTGTAGTTTAAATGCAAAGAGATGCTGGAGTGAAGTAACCATGATACCCAGACATTTGGGGATTGATGGGAAAACCGTTTTAAATAAAGTAACGTACAATTACGTCAGTTTGACTGTTTGATTATAGCAATTATGAGTTATTTGATGGTTCAATAGAACTAAAAGAAAATGTAAAGTAGTACCCATTATAGTAACAAATTGCCGAAAACGCATGGACTATTGGGGATGATGTATTAAAATAAATTTAACGATGTTGATTAATGAGATAGAAATTTAAAAAACAGGAATCTTAAAAAATTATGAAGCTAGCCTGAAATTAAAAGAAAATGCCTCCCTCCTACTACGAAGCGAGAAAAGTACCAATGCATGTATTACCCTTGGTAATAGCTAAGTTGCAAACGTTAATAAAGATTTATAAGAACCTGCCCCGCCAGGAGGAAGTAAAAGAGCATCACCCATTGTGGTATTAAAAGATAAGACGGTGACTTTAGAATTTGTGGAGATTATAAAATAGGAGTTTACCATAATGTTTACGCCGACTCGTACACTAATCTTAATGTGGATGTAGCTTTGCATGAACTTGCCGAAATGAAAGATTTCTCGAAGATAGACCTAAAATCAGCTTACCACCTACTTTCCATAAATGAACATTTTAAATAAGTGACGACCACAAATATACGTATAGGCCTGTAAAGGTAAAATGGATGCCGTATGGCATAACAACGGCAAGTGCAACTTTTCACAAACTATTGAAAATGTAATAGGAAATGTTGAAAATGACATCTGTTATCAAGACGATATATGGGTTGGAGATTTAAATGAAGATGATTTAAAGAAAAACACTGAAAATATACTGAACCGGTTAAGAGACCCTGGAAAGACAGTAAATACAAAAAACGCGTGTAACCAACAGTAATAAAATATTATTTATTGATTACTCAATATCAAAGGAAGGGGTCTCTCCAGATGAAGCACTTATATAGAAAATTCGAAAAGTGGCTACACCAAAAATAATGGGTTTGGTAAATTATCATAGAAAATATGCACCAAAATATAATGGGTTGACAGAACCATTTGCGAAGTTTAGAAAAAATGAAGAGTCCATTTTTTTAGAACACCAACAAAAAGCCTTTGGAAACTTAAAACAGATTCTGGCTAAAACGTAATAGTACTTATTTTTACCCTAAAAAGGAAATAACTATAACTACTGAGCCTAGTAAGCATCCCTATCCGGTATTTTGTCACAATAGGGGCATCCCGTAATGAACTTATCAAGGGGATTAACAACGACTTAACACAATTATTCTGATATAGAAAGGGAGACACTGGCCATAGTGTGGACAACAGACACAGCAAGACAGTTCTTGATGGGAAAAATCTTGTTGAAAAGTGACCACTTACCACTAGAATTTATATTCAACCTAAGAAAAGAACAACCGAAACTTACAATGTCCAGAATATTACGTTTGGCGATCGGACTGAGGGCATTCGACTTTCAAATTAAGTATGTTGAAGTGATACGATACCGCACGTTGATGCCTTATCTAGATATAGGTTTTATTATGATTATAAGGACAAAAACAACGAGGAGTTTGGAAACACATTTCTGCACCTTGTAGAAAGCAATGTAATACCTGTAGATGAAATGGCTACTGAAACTACAAATGACTCAGTGTTAACCAGAATAGTGTTGAGGATAAAAGACAAGCGCTGGAGAAATTTTTCTATGGCTGAAATAACATTCACGAAAATAATACATAACCTGACTATAAAAAACGGAGTAATATGTAATTATTACTTGGCAGTTCCCCCAAGAACACGTTATCAACTCCATATGATGTACATTGTGAAGTAGCAGTTACGCAAACAAAAATAAAATCGGAGCATGGTGGCCAAGTACTTAAAGACGTAGAGGACTAAGTAAAAAGATGCACAAAATGTAAAGAGCTCAGAAATATTAAGAAAATAAATGTGTGGCCCCCAAAAGAAGAACGGTGGGGCAGAGTACGCATGGATCATGGATATTTCAACGAGATAAGACTATTATTAATATTAGTAGATGCATATTTAAGTTGGCCAGAAAGGGCGAGAGTATCTGATAAAAAACCACCAGTGTAAAACAAATATAAAGAGTAATATTTTCGATAAATGTGATACCGAGAACATTGGTGAAGGATAACGCGCCAGAAATTGCGGATGGTGATTTACATAAATGGTTAAGAAAAATACAATGCAAACCATACAAGACATCTCACTACAATTTAAGAGTAACGGGATAGCCGAAAGGATGGTCCAAACGGTAAAGAACAGCATAAAAGCATGTGTGCAACAGAAGGAGAAAATCCGTGCTTTCCTACCAAGATTCTTACTAAGGTATAGAACAATTCCGCATGTAGGTAGGACAAAATGTCCACCTGCCTTAATAGGCAGATAATTACCGGTTCCTTTGATTATGTCATATGCCACAAATCAAAAGATGTGGTACAAAAGAGGTCGAGACAACAGAATGTATTATGCAGAAATTGCATGATATTGCAATATTAAATAAAGAAAATTCGAGCAGTGTTCTAGGTCATGCGGACCAAATAAGATGGCAAGGAGAACAATCGGATGAGGAAATACCTTCAGAGCTGCCAATTATTTATATAACAGAGGAGTTACTGCAGAATGAGACTGCGGAGGAAGAAATAGAGAAGGACGAGGTAGAAGAGGAAGAAACAGAATGGGTCAAGGCAGAAAAAAGAATATCAGATTATGCAGGAGGAACACTGTGATTATAGGGAAAGACGTGCTAGATCCAGAGCTCCAAGGAAAAGGAGAGAGATAAGGGAAGATGTTCAGGACCGCATGAGAAGTAAAAGAAGTACTCGCGGCATAAAGCGCCTGCGGTATAGGCAGTTGTAGTGATATGAAAATGAGGTACAATTTACATAAGAACAGATAGCTCATATTTATAAACTGACACCAACTAGAACAAGTGGTTGTTGAACGCTTGCTTAGCATTATACACGACATATCAGAAATATTGCTACGATATAATAATATTACATTTGAAATCCTAGAATATAAGTAGGATATACATATAAATAAATATCATATCTTGCACACATCGAAATATAACTATGACAAAATCAATTTTAATTCGGCAATGCGATGGCATTTAAATATAAAACTCTCTTAATTACATATTAAACAATATATTTATGTTCTCCCACTGGTATATATATATATATATATATATATATATATATATATATATATATATATATATATATGTGTGTGTGTGTGTGTGTGTGTGTGTATGTGTGTGTGTGTATGTGTGTGAGTGCGTGTGTGTGTATTTATATGTGGGTGTGTGGGGGTGTAAAACACTTTGTATGGGTGTGTTGTTGAGTATGTGTTTTCTTACATAGAAGATCCCGATTATATGGGCCGATTTCTATTTATATCTAACACAAATTTAGGCAGCATGCAATTCGATGTTCTTTAGTATGCTAGCATCAGATTGCGTTGACAAGTATCTAAAATCGATAACTGCACTAATCCGATTAAATGAGAAAAAGTCATGTATAGACTTATGTTTAAAAACCTTATACAGCAAATATCGCATGTGTATTTATAAATATTACTGGACAAACAGAAAGAAAAACGTGTATAAAATTAGCAAAATAATATCTGCTAAAATAGAGGCACGTTGAGTAAGGATATTTTGGTTTGGAGCACATTAGAACAATGATACTTAATCTTTGCATTTTAAACTTAAATTAAGCTACTCTATGAAATAATTTCATTAAACCAACGGTAGGTTCGCTTAAGTTCAATCTGTACTCTGTGTTTTTTTGATAAAGTCACTCCCTATCGGTGAACCAAGGGGAGTCCACGATTTAAGTCAACCGATTTCGATGACAGCAAAATAAAGAAAATCTCGAACATTCGTTGATTCTTCTTCAATTCCTGAAACCGTTGGGTCTTCTATAATATATATATATATATATATATATATATATATATATATATATATATATATACATATATATATACATATATATATATGTGTATGTGTGTATTTATATATAAATACATATGCATATATATATGCATGTATATATATATATGTATATATGTATTTATATTTATATATATATATATATATATATATATATGGGTGTGTGCATGTGAGTGCGTGTATACATATCAATGTGTGTATACATGTTGTTATATCTCCGTAAAAGGAATTATTGTGGAATACGCCTAAAGTCTAACAGTGCGCAACAATGAGAACTTTAACGCAGGAAGCAATAGGCATATTATGAAATCACAAAGTGCATTCCAAACACTTTTTATGAAAAAATTTAATAGCATACAAAATATATTGTTTTTACCTATTACATCGTATCACATGTTGGTGGGAAAACACTGGCGGCGGTTTCGAATATGGTATCTCCTCAGCTGAATGATTGATTGCAGCCGAATCACATTCAAAATATCCTATTCAAACGAAAATTCCATTTATATGATGAGGGTTTTCTGTGAAAGACCATAACAGTGCGTTTGCATTTCTCGAATTGACTTCATGCACTAAATAAGTATGTAAACGTCTGACTAATTAAGAGTTATACTATTCTTAAAGTTAAAATACGTATGTTCTCTTACCTTCTTTTATTATGTATTATTTTAATGAAGTATGTATAATGCACTGATTCTGTAAGTTTTTTTTAAATATACTTGACAAAGGAATTAGACATGATCATTAGTATTTTGTTCCATTAATGGATCGCTGTTCTGCAGATAGACATTGAAAAATATTGAGGCAGCATCCAGACTTTGTTGACATATTTTCATGATATGCTCATAAATTTTTAATGCTACATCCGTTTCTTGTATTGACATATATTAAAATATATCTTGAAAAAATGCACATATACAATTTATACAATCAAACAGAACTTAGAGGGGCCCGTCAGATTCTTTGTATGGTATTTATGATGTTATATCATGAGAACATTAGCGAGGCAAAATTGTTCGCTTTTAGTGAATTGACGTCTTTCAATGCTTCATACAAAACAACGTTAAGAAAATTACATCTACCGTCGTCGGATGCTTCCCTTTCCGTGATTTCTACTCTGTTTTTCCTAATATGTATATGTTATCAATGCGTAGTTTTTTTTATATAAAATGATATATAAGTCTGTATTTCTTTTAAACTGTGCATACAAGTTTAACAATTCACTTTATAATTTATACAATGGAAAATGCAGTATGTTAAAGAGATAGGGAGAGACGCGTGCTTATTCATGTAATATCTATAATATATGTATACAAACCAATGTATTATTTAACTCATAAATGTCAATTTGTGTATATTTTATGGCCAGTATATATAGACGTAGCTGACACAGGTGATATTATCCGAGCTATCAAAAATTCAATATTACTCTTAATCAAATCAGAAATCCATACCGCATCGACTGCCACACGGGTAATCAAGGACAGCTATTTCGTGTGCAGGCACTGCCCACATCTATCGACAAGTTTACGACAACACCAAAACCTAGTCTAGCAAAATATAGACATACCATCAAAATATCCACCTTTTATGTACAGCCGCTTCAACACATATCTCAAATATCAGAACGTGTTGCTTCATGCAAAGAACACGATATCGATATTGTTGTTTGATAATCGTTTAATAATATAATCATGAAATACTGCTTTAGACCATATAGTTACTTGTTAAGTCGCCACCCGCTATTTTTATTTTTCGTTATAAATCCCTCTGGGGGGGTAATATAAATTTCACAGTCTATTGGGGCATTCAAATAAGCATTTTTTACGTCCATTTGATAGATGTTAAGGTCATATTGTGATGCGACTTGCAGTAAAATTCTGATTGTCGTTAGGTTTGTGGTCGGTAAAAACGTAGACAAGTATTCTTTACCGTAAATCTGAGAGTACCCCTTAGCAATCTTGCTTTGTACTGTTCTACGCCTGATGCTGCACTCTTTTTTGTAATGACCCATCTGGTAGAAATAACATGTTTATATCTTGGGAGAGGCACTGCCGTATAGGTATCATTTTCGGTTAAGGTATCTATTTGTTTTTTCATGGCAATTTTCCATTCATCACAATGTTCTGAATTAATTGCTTCGTTGAAGCTTTTTGGCGCATTTTCCATTGAATAGCAATAGTCGATTTGATAATCTTTTATATTGTCGACCACAAAAAAATCGGGTCGTCTTCTATTTCTTTTGGGATATCTTTCGACTTTATCATCATCATCATCATGGACACTCTCGTCTCCGTCATTTTTATTGTTTTCGTTTGTTCTAATTATTTTAGGTAATATAATTTCATCCTCTTCATATGAAGGGTTTTCGTCTATAAAATTAAACGTGTCTGTGAATTTTACACACCGGATTCTTTTTATTTTATTTTTTTCGGGGAAAAATATTAAATTGGCTGGACTGTTTTTATCGTATCCAAGAAATATACCGCTGTCGGCTTTAATATTCAATTTACTCTTTTACTCTATATATGCGAAGCAAGTTGAACAAAATATATGCTTTCTGCTTAATTTTTTTTTTTTTATCGCAGAAAGATTCATATGGAGTTTTAGAGAGTGTTTTGTTAAACCACCTGTTGCGTATATATGCTGCCGCCATAAGTGCATACGTCCAGAGGTTATTAGGGAGTTTTGATTCAATGAGTAGGTATCTTGCCATTTCAAAAAGTGTCCGCCACGCACGTTCAGCAGTCCCGTTTTGGTGTGGCGATCTAGGAGCTGATGTTTCATTCCTTATATGATGGTTAATTAGTAAAAGTTCAAAGTCTTTATTGGTGAATTCCGTACCGTTGTCAGAGCGAATACACTTGATTTCACCGTAGGGGGCTATGCCGGCTAGATATTTCTTAGTTGCTAGGAGGGTATCAGATTTGTTCTTTAAAAAATAAACCATTATTAAACCTGAATGGTAATCTACGAAATTCAACACGTATCTATAATGTTCACTGGCCATCGGTTCTACGGGTCCGTTCAATACACAATGCACCATTGATAGGATTTTTTGGCCTTTTTGTCTGGTATCTTGTTTTGATAGTTTTTCATTTTTCCTTGCGTAAAGACGTCGCAGTTGAAGGTTTTTGATGTTTGTATTTGCATTCCATCAACTACAGTCGGCAACTTTTTGATATCAGGAATATTGCAGTGTCCAAGAATTTTATGCCATGTCTGTAGATCATGGCAGGCGGTTTTTGATGGGACTACGCTATTTAAATAATATAGTCTTCCATTCTCTTTAATGTCGAATACAGTTCCATTCGGGTATACCAGTTTTGATTTATTGGGGCTAAAGTTTATATTTGCACCTTGTTTTCTGGCAGCTTGTAGAGAAAATATATTTTGTTTAAATTTTGGGATTAGAAAAGCGTTTTCTAGAATACAGAAACACAGTTCACATTTATTGTTCTTTAGTGAGATTTTCGCATTGCCTCTTTTCAAAACGATATCATTGACTCGACTCCCGTCAGCTAGTTCTAGAAAATGTTTTTGTGGCTTAAAGTTGGGATCAAAATTGATAAAATCAGATTCCTTTGTAATCACATGTGCCGTGGCCCCACAATCGACAATAAAATTATTATTGTTTGTTGAAGCATCAAATATACACGAAAATAAAAATGTATGTTCGCTAACAGAGCTCTCTACATTTTTATATAGTCGCCATTTTTAGTTCTGTATCTACATTGGAAACGCTTGTGATTAGGTCGTCCACAATTATAGCAAATAATTTTTGTACTTTTCTTAGGAAAAAAACTTGCTTTTGGCAAAGTTGCGTTTTTTATTCCTGGCATTGGTATAATTCGATTTTGGTGTTTTTATGTGTGTATTTTTAAATTATGATATTTGCGGATTCGTTTTTTTCTGTGATCATTTTTTCAGTTTCTTCGTAACTTCTGAGTGCTTCCTTGAATTGGCTAAAAGTCATGGGTTTTTCTTTCTGGGTTATCACGGTGGTAAATGGCTTGAAATCACTTAAGGACCATGGTAATTAACAGACTGTCACTTATAACTTCACCAGACATTTTTTTAAAGAATTTGCAGCTGTCTCGGCTCTTATAATATAATCAGTAATTTTTTCGGCTTCAATTCGTTTTAGAGAGGTCAGTTCAGTATATAAAGAAATAATTTTGGGTTTTCCTTTCGATAAATAATGCTCTCTCAATGTTTAATGTTTTGCAGCCGTCGGCCAGGGCTTCTCCCATTACCAGTGATAGACTTCAGTCATCTAAACACTGTATTAATTCCGCAAAGACAGTTGCGTTCTTTTCAATGAAGTCGGGATCGTTTCTGTTTTCAGGTTGTGTTTGTAGTACTTTGTGTAGCTTTTGGATTCGTAGATATCCTAGAAATTTAACTTGCCACAATTCGAATTTTGATTCGGATCCATCGAAATAAAGACGCACACTGGGCGCATAACCTCTAGAAGTGTAAGCCATTTTGAGTTTCAGAACAGTTTCAGATGGTCCGCTGTTACACACAAGTCCTGGGAGGTGACTTGTTTGTAGTAGACAGTTCCACATAACAAAATATTTTTACCATGTCGAAACCCGGGAAAAGAACATATGAAATTGCTCCAGAAAAGGTTTAATATTTATCAAGCAATTCTGGTTTCTGATTGGTTGGTAGCAGAACGTGAATTAATTTGATTCGTCAATTATTAGCAGCATCGTTTATAAATAGAATCGTCCGACTGTGTGGGATCATACCCCCATTAGTTCGTCTTTTGGTTGTATACGATATTCATTGCGCTGATACTGTTATTATTATTGTTATTATTATTGTTATATATTTGTTAAATTTGTTATTCCTCTTTCTTCTCTTCCCCCGTCGTTACCTTTTTAAGTCCCGGATCTTCGCGTTTTTTTTTTCTCTCATTTCCCGTCGGCCATGGCATCTACCAGCTGTGAGCCGTCGGAACCTGTCAAGGAAAAGCAAGAAGAGGAGAATGCAGTCTGGAAGAAGCCGCCAGCAGTAAAAATAGACGTAGAATCGTTTCTTGAAGAAGCCAAGAAATGCATAGAGCATGTCACCACGAATGGCATCAAGGTGGAACAACTACGGATGGATGAATTTGCCAAAAAGACAATTTCACTTTTTGTCATCGACAGAAAAACCAAGAAGCTGATTAGATCAACCAAAGACACCGTGACAAAGTTAATTGCGACTGTGGGAATGAGAGCGGAAAGGATAACCAAGACAAAGGGCTACAACACCTGGGCAGCCCTATTTAAATCTCCAGAAGATTGCATTAAGCTCTCGAAAAACGAAATCATCACTCCAGAATACATTCTGAGGATGGAATACCTGGGACGGAGACGGACAACCATTTCCATATTCGAAGTCCCAGGTGTAATACCAGGGGAATATTTGGCGGCGTATTTACTGCAATACGGAGACATCTCTGGAGTAAACGTCGACCAGTACAATGGTGTCTGGTCGTTTGATATTTTGCTGAATAAGGAGGCATACTATAAGATACCATACTACATCGAGGCACAGGAGGAGAAACTACCTATAGTAGTGGCAGGAAGGCGTCCGGCTTGCTGGATATGCGGAGAAGTGGGGCACTTAACGTATACGTGCCCCAAGAAGCAAACAACGTCGAGAAACCCAAAAAATCGGGTATTACCACATTTAGAGCCGGGCGCACAACCTGTATTTAAAATACCAGAACCGACAGATAAAACTAATCCTCCCAGTCAATCAACTGACGAGATCGAAGCAGTTTATAACACCGAAGCTGCATCACCAGAGAAAGGTGAATGGAAAACCGTACCAATCAGAAAAGCAGCATCACCAACCTATGCAAAATCCTTAACAAAGGAACAAAAAGTTGAAATACGTTCGAGCAAAGACCCCGGAGGGAATAAATATAAAGAATTGCTAAAATTAAAAGAATCTCTCGATGAAAAACGAAAAGAAAAAATACACGTTCCCTTCCCAGAGTCCCTGTTCCCGGAGAAACCTAACCCAAAAGAAAAACGTCCCCCCCAAAAAATTCCAGCCCCAATAGTTTCTACACCCCCGACTAGAGGGAAAAATATGACCTCTCTAGGCGCTCCTCCCAAAAAGAGAAGCCCGAGACCTTCCCCCTTCTGCACTCCTGCTAACACGCCTCAAAGCACTCCTCCCCCTTCTCCCATGAAAACAGATATGCCCCCTCCCACTCCGACAGATAAACAAAGGCAAAGGAGCCCCTCTTCCGAGAGAGAATCCCGAAAAAAAAATCTCCCCTTTTTTTTACAGGCAAAGCAGTTTGTCATATCTCAACCGAAAGAGAAACTGTGATGAAAGCACACAAGAATAAGGATTATAAAAATTTGCTAGCCTTAAAAAATATAAAGAAAAAGGATACCACTAACCCCGAAAACTTCCCCAAAGCCCCAAGATTATTGACTGTAGTAAGGCCCAGAGCAGAGGCCAGTGGAGTGTGGACAATGATGGAGGAAGCAAATAGCGCTTTTAATTTGTTTCCTCCAGCCGTTTTTTTCAATGATAACGACATACAAAAAATGAAAGAATCATGTATTGGACGGGTCCCTATCAAAATGCATCCATCATTGTATAGGGCCATTAAACTAACCTTTCCTCTTGACATCGGCGGTTTGTCCCCTGACGGGTCAATCACCACTGAGATGACCACTGGATCCATGGGGACAGCTGTCGGTGTCTTGACACCGTCTATGTTTGATCAGGATTCCCAACCCTAAGTAGCTCAGGATGGCTTCTTTAAGATTAGCTACTTTAAATGTCCGAGGGTTGAGGGACGCCTCTCGTAAACTTCGAGTTGCACGCGACCTTCAACGCCTTGGTGTGGATGTATGTTGTCTACAGGAGACTCACTTTATTCCAAGTGACTATCAGGATGTGCTCCTTAGGGACTTTCAGCTCTACTCAGCACATTATGATACCCACGCAAGGGGGGTTACCTGGCTAGTTAAGCGCACTCTTGATGCATCGTGTGACCCTATTTATGCAGATCCAGAGGGAAGATTGCTCGTTCTGGATGTTACCGTAAAGGATGTGGCATTTCGTTTTATTGGGGTTTATGCGCCCAATAACCGTACTGAGCTAGTTTCCTTTTTTCGGCGAATCGAGCCTTTCATGAATTCGTCTCGACGGTTAGTTTTAGCGGGAGACTGGAACGCGGTCCTGGATCCCGAGTTAGATCGTGGGGTTAATACCACAAGGGATACTAACCAGAACCGGGATGCTAAAGCGTTTCGAGACTTTGTCGACAAGTTTGATCTTGTCGATAAATTTCGGAACGAAAAACCCGGGGATTTAGCATGGACTTGGACAGGTAGACGCGGCTCCGATCCGGTGCAGCTTTCGAGTTACATCGATCGGTTCTTAGTTAGGAGAGTCGACCTAGGGCTTTTAGACTGTCCAAGTTTTCATAGTATAGTTTATTCGGACCATAGGCTTGTCCGGGTTCGAGTAAACTTAGATAGTGTTAAACCTAGGATGGCTAGTTACTGGAAGTTCAACACGTCGTTGTTCGATGTGAAGGACTTCCGGGAACAGCTTCTACTAACAATACAGAGGGAATTGACGGGGGCTATCATCGGAAATAAGTGGTGGGGCAACCTTAAAAAAGTCATTAGGTCCTTCGCTGCTGATTTTAGTCGCCGGCTCAACCGTAGTTCTAGAGCAGCGAAAGCGGCGCTAGAAGATAGATTAGAAAGGGCGGTGGAGGAGGGGGATAGTGCTAGCTATACTATAGTTAAGGCTGAACTGGACTCCTTGGATAACAGGGAGGACCAGGGATTATTAGTTAGGGCTAGATTAAAAAGAGCGCCAAACGAGGCAACAAACATGGCCGCGTCACTGCGTGCGGAGGAGTTTCGACGTTCTGCAGATCGACACATCGCCAGTGTCACATTGCCGGACGGACGAACCGTAACTTCAAACGACGGAATCTTGGAGGGTTTTCGGACTCATTTTCAGGAGCTTTTTACCAAGGAGCCCGGTCTGACTATTGAACAGTTTGACACCTATTTAGCCGACTTTTCTCGCCTGGAGGCGACCGAAGCAGCTAGGTGTGAAGGTAGCATAAAAGAGGAAGAAGTCATTGAGGCCTTGAAACAGGTCGGGCTAGACAGGACCCCTGGGATAGATGGTCTGCCCTACGAGGTGTATTTGAGGCTGTCGCCCATTTTTATCCCTTTGCTGACCGTACTTTTTAACTCCTGGTATAGGAACGGGTGCATACCTCAGTACTTTACCAGGGGGATCATTAAATTGTTGCGCAAAGATAAAAATGGAGGGGATGGGATAGGTAATTTCCGGCCCTTAACGATGTTAAACACAGAGTTAAAGATTTTGGCCAAGATCTTAGCAAATCGTCTGCAGATTGTCTTACACCGTCTAATAAGTCCCGAACAGACTTGTTCTGTTAAGGGCCGGACGATTCAAGATAATTTGCACACGATACGCTTGATCGTAGAAAAAGTCGACACAGAAGCCGCGCTGATTAATTTAGATCAGTCCAAAGCATTCGACAGAGTAGACCATCATTACCTAGAGGCTGTTCTTCGCTCGGCTGGGTTTGGTCCCCAGTTTCGCTCTTGGATTTGCCTCTTGTATGCCAACCCCGGTGCTATGGTTGAAGTGAATGGGGTGAGGTCGAAACCCTTCATGTTAACAAGATCGATCCGTCAAGGTTGTCCGTTATCCCCAATGTTATATGTGCTGGCGCTTGAGCCATATTTGCGCCAGCTTCGGGTGAATCCGGTCCTTCGCGGGATTACTTTGCCAGGTGGCTCTACCCCGGTAAAGTATACCGCCTATGCTGACGACGTGACTGTGCTTGTAACGAGCAGTGCCGAGATTAGAGTCGTTGACATAGAAACAAGTCGGTATGCCAAGGTCACAGGGGCCATAATTAACTACGTTAAGTCTATTGGCTTACGTATCGGTGCCTGGAGGGGTATGCCCCTTCAGGGACCCTTTGGTTGGGCTGATGGGCCATGCAAGCTACTCGGCGTCTGGTTTGGTCCCGGTCTCCAGCTGGAGAAAAATTGGTCGGAGGTATTGGAAGCGGTCAAGGTCGCATCTCATTTGTGGGCCTTGAGAAATCTGTCTTTGAAGGGTCGGGCGGAGGTATGCAATTCTCATATCTACCCCCTGATCCTTTACCGTCTATCAGTACTTCCACTCCCGGAGACCACACTAGTTGATCTGGTGCGGGCTCTTTTCGCGTTCTTATGGCGCGGAAAGCAAGCCATGGTTACCCGGGAGGTCTGTTACCTGCATCCGTCTGAAGGCGGTCTGGGTATGCCTAGTGTAGAAATACGTAGACACACTCTTAGGCTGATATACCTGGATCGAATGTGTACACCAAGTGAGGGAAACGGTGTCTTCTGGATAGAAGACACTAAGAAAGCCTTTCAGGCTTTGGAGAGTGTGCATTCGGCTGAGGGGGAGGCACACAGGTTGCCCCGAAACGAGTGCCCTTTCTATCGCGAGTGTCGGCAGGCCTTGAGATTTCTTCTACGGGTCAAAGAAAGCCTCTCTGACACCCAGCTGTTGTCTCGCAAAGCGCTATATCGGGCGTTAGTGAGTGGATCCGTTCGAGACGAAAAGATTGAGGAGTTCGGTTTTACGAAGGAGGAGCGCCGCTTAATATGGCCTTGGGCGCCTGGGTCGAGCTGCTTCGATAATTACGAGGCATCACTCACCTGGCTGGTAATACGAAATGCTCTCTGGGTCGGCAAAAGACTTTACGCAGCGGGTTTTACGGAGACACCCAATTGTGTCCGATGCGGAGAATGGGAGGAAGACCTTGATCATGCTTTCTTCCACTGCGCCATCGTTCGACCGTTGTGTGAGTTAGTTGAAGGATTCACGGTTCGCATGCTGAGCGAGCGGTTTTTTGTGCTGGAGTCGGTTTCCCCGTGCTGCAACTGGGCACCGACCATGAAGAAAGAAGAACGCTATGTTTTTCTGTGTTTACTAGCAGTTATGAGAGGCGTGATTTGGACGACGCGACAGAAGGAGGTTTACGGAGATGAGACCTTCACTGCTCCCCAGCTTGTCCTCATTTTCAAATATCGATTGAAAATGCGAATTAAGCTGGAGAAGGTGAAACTCGCTCCTGTGAATTTCAACGACAGGTGGGTGAAAGTTTCGCGACTGTGTAAAGTGAATGGAGCTAGTCTTGAATTTCTTTTTTGAGTGGCTTAGTTTTTTTAACGATTTTGGGTAACCTGATCAAACATAGACATGCATCGGACCTCCTAAGAGTAGGCTAGTTAGGCACTTTTGTTCGATTTTTAACTTAGCTAGAGTATGCATGCTGTCATCGCCCCAATCTCCTTTTTTGGTTTTCCCTGTCCCAGCGTCCCTCGTTTTTTTTTTTTTTTTTTTTTCCCACTTTTGGTTCGATAACCCCCAATCCCGGCCCCTTAGGTGACGGATAAACTGTTTTGCCAGAGATGTAGGCCATTTTTGTTGTGTTTGAATAAAGTTAGCTTTCGTGGGACCTACATCTTTTCGACTGACAAAACTTTTTATCCGCCACAATTAGTAGTGAGGGGGTTCTTTTTACTAACCACTTTTTATCATTGTATATTTTTTCATACGATTTTGTAAATAAGATTTTTATCCCCAACCCCCCCACATCATGTATATATATTTGTAACTTTCGGGTTTAAAGTAGGATGTCCACAGAGTGATTTTGGTATTTTGGTGAAAGAGTCTAGTTAAGTTAACGTTATGTTAGTTAGGTCAACATTAACCCCCACCCCCTTTTTCGGCCTTGTGCCACATTTTTATTTGTATTTTTGTCAAATAAAATAAATATTTACCCCCATTAGTTCGTCTTTTGGTTGTATACGATATTCATTGCGCTGATACTGTTATTATTATTGTTATTATTATTGTTATATATTTGTTAAATTTGTTATTCCTCTTTCTTCTCTTCCCCCGTCGCTACCTTTTTAAGTCCCGGATCTTCGCGTTTTTTTTTTCTCTCATTTCCCGTCGGCCATGGCATCTACCAGCTGTGAGCCGTCGGAACCTGTCAAGGAAAAGCAAGAAGAGGAGAATGCAGTCTGGAAGAAGCCGCCAGCAGTAAAAATAGACGTAGAATCGTTTCTTGAAGAAGCCAAGAAATGCATAGAGCATGTCACCACGAATGGCATCAAGGTGGAACAACTACGGATGGATGAATTTGCCAAAAAGACAATTTCACTTTTTGTCATCGACAGAAAAACCAAGAAGCTGATTAGATCAACCAAAGACACCGTGACAAAGTTAATTGCGACTGTGGGAATGAGAGCGGAAAGGATAACCAAGACAAAGGGCTACAACACCTGGGCAGCCCTATTTAAATCTCCAGAAGATTGCATTAAGCTCTCGAAAAACGAAATCATCACTCCAGAATACATTCTGAGGATGGAATACCTGGGACGGAGACGGACAACCATTTCCATATTCGAAGTCCCAGGTGTAATACCAGGGGAATATTTGGCGGCGTATTTACTGCAATACGGAGACATCTCTGGAGTAAACGTCGACCAGTACAATGGTGTCTGGTCGTTTGATATTTTGCTGAATAAGGAGGCATACTATAAGATACCATACTACATCGAGGCACAGGAGGAGAAACTACCTATAGTAGTGGCAGGAAGGCGTCCGGCTTGCTGGATATGCGGAGAAGTGGGGCACTTAACGTATACGTGCCCCAAGAAGCAAACAACGTCGAGAAACCCAAAAAATCGGGTATTACCACATTTAGAGCCGGGCGCACAACCTGTATTTAAAATACCAGAACCGACAGATAAAACTAATCCTCCCAGTCAATCAACTGACGAGATCGAAGCAGTTTATAACACCGAAGCTGCATCACCAGAGAAAGGTGAATGGAAAACCGTACCAATCAGAAAAGCAGCATCACCAACCTATGCAAAATCCTTAACAAAGGAACAAAAAGTTGAAATACGTTCGAGCAAAGACCCCGGAGGGAATAAATATAAAGAATTGCTAAAATTAAAAGAATCTCTCGATGAAAAACGAAAAGAAAAAATACACGTTCCCTTCCCAGAGTCCCTGTTCCCGGAGAAACCTAACCCAAAAGAAAAACGTCCCCCCAAAAAAATTCCAGCCCCAATAGTTTCTACACCCCCGACTAGAGGGAAAAATATGACCTCTCTAGGCGCTCCTCCCAAAAAGAGAAGCCCGAGACCTTCCCCCTTCTGCACTCCTGCTAACACGCCTCAAAGCACTCCTCCCCCTTCTCCCATGAAAACAGATATGCCCCCTCCCACTCCGACAGATAAAAAAAGGCAAAGGAGCCCCTCTTCCGAGAGAGAATCCCGAAAAAAAAATCTCCCCTTTTTTTTACAGGCAAAGCAGTTTGTCATATCTCAACCAAAAGAGAAACTGTGATGAAAGCACACAAGAATAAGGATTATAAAAATTTGCTAGCCTTAAAAAATATAAAGAAAAAGGATACCACTAACCCCGAAAACTTCCCCAAAGCCCCAAGATTATTGACTGTAGTAAGGCCCAGAGCAGAGGCCAGTGGAGTGTGGACAATGATGGAGGAAGCAAATAGCGCTTTTAATTTGTTTCCTCCAGCCGTTTTTTTCAATGATAACGACATACAAAAAATGAAAGAATCATGTATTGGACGGGTCCCTATCAAAATGCATCCATCATTGTATAGGGCCATTAAACTAACCTTTCCTCTTGACATCGGCGGTTTGTCCCCTGACGGGTCAATCACCACTGAGATGACCACTGGATCCATGGGGACAGCTGTCGGTGTCTTGACACCGTCTATGTTTGATCAGGATTCCCAACCCTAAGTAGCTCAGGATGGCTTCTTTAAGATTAGCTACTTTAAATGTCCGAGGGTTGAGGGACGCCTCTCGTAAACTTCGAGTTGCACGCGACCTTCAACGCCTTGGTGTGGATGTATGTTGTCTACAGGAGACTCACTTTATTCCAAGTGACTATCAGGATGTGCTCCTTAGGGACTTTCAGCTCTACTCAGCACATTATGATACCCACGCAAGGAGGGTTACCTGGCTAGTTAAGCGCACTCTTGATGCATCGTGTGACCCTATTTATGCAGATCCAGAGGGAAGATTGCTCGTTCTGGATGTTACCGTAAAGGATGTGGCATTTCGTTTTATTGGGGTTTATGCGCCCAATAACCGTACTGAGCTAGTTTCCTTTTTTCGGCGAATCGAGCCTTTCATGAATTCGTCTCGACGGTTAGTTTTAGCGGGAGACTGGAACGCGGTCCTGGATCCCGAGTTAGATCGTGGGGTTAATACCACAAGGGATACTAACCAGAACCGGGATGCTAAAGCGTTTCGAGACTTTGTCGACAAGTTTGATCTTGTCGATAAATTTCGGAACGAAAAACCCGGGGATTTAGCATGGACTTGGACAGGTAGACGCGGCTCCGATCCGGTGCAGCTTTCGAGTTACATCGATCGGTTCTTAGTTAGGAGAGTCGACCTAGGGCTTTTAGACTGTCCAAGTTTTCATAGTATAGTTTATTCGGACCATAGGCTTGTCCGGGTTCGAGTAAACTTAGATAGTGTTAAACCTAGGATGGCTAGTTACTGGAAGTTCAACACGTCGTTGTTCGATGTGAAGGACTTCCGGGAACAGCTTCTACTAACAATACAGAGGGAATTGACGGGGGCTATCATCGGAAATAAGTGGTGGGGCAACCTTAAAAAAGTCATTAGGTCCTTCGCTGCTGATTTTAGTCGCCGGCTCAACCGTAGTTCTAGAGCAGCGAAAGCGGCGCTAGAAGATAGATTAGAAAGGGCGGTGGAGGAGGGGGATAGTGCTAGCTATACTATAGTTAAGGCTGAACTGGACTCCTTGGATAACAGGGAGGACCAGGGATTATTAGTTAGGGCTAGATTAAAAAGAGCGCCAAACGAGGCAACAAACATGGCCGCGTCACTGCGTGCGGAGGAGTTTCGACGTTCTGCAGATCGACACATCGCCAGTGTCACATTGCCGGACGGACGAACCGTAACTTCAAACGACGGAATCTTGGAGGGTTTTCGGACTCATTTTCAGGAGCTTTTTACCAAGGAGCCCGGTCTGACTATTGAACAGTTTGACACCTATTTAGCCGACTTTTCTCGCCTGGAGGCGACCGAAGCAGCTAGGTGTGAAGGTAGCATAAAAGAGGAAGAAGTCATTGAGGCCTTGAAACAGGTCGGGCTAGACAGGACCCCTGGGATAGATGGTCTGCCCTACGAGGTGTATTTGAGGCTGTCGCCCATTTTTATCCCTTTGCTGACCGTACTTTTTAACTCCTGGTATAGGAACGGGTGCATACCTCAGTACTTTACCAGGGGGATCATTAAATTGTTGCGCAAAGATAAAAATGGAGGGGATGGGATAGGTAATTTCCGGCCCTTAACGATGTTAAACACAGAGTTAAAGATTTTGGCCAAGATCTTAGCAAATCGTCTGCAGATTGTCTTACACCGTCTAATAAGTCCCGAACAGACTTGTTCTGTTAAGGGCCGGACGATTCAAGATAATTTGCACACGATACGCTTGATCGTAGAAAAAGTCGACACAGAAGCCGCGCTGATTAATTTAGATCAGTCCAAAGCATTCGACAGAGTAGACCATCATTACCTAGAGGCTGTTCTTCGCTCGGCTGGGTTTGGTCCCCAGTTTCGCTCTTGGATTTGCCTCTTGTATGCCAACCCCGGTGCTATGGTTGAAGTGAATGGGGTGAGGTCGAAACCCTTCATGTTAACAAGATCGATCCGTCAAGGTTGTCCGTTATCCCCAATGTTATATGTGCTGGCGCTTGAGCCATATTTGCGCCAGCTTCGGGTGAATCCGGTCCTTCGCGGGATTACTTTGCCAGGTGGCTCTACCCCGGTAAAGTATACCGCCTATGCTGACGACGTGACTGTGCTTGTAACGAGCAGTGCCGAGATTAGAGTCGTTGACATAGAAACAAGTCGGTATGCCAAGGTCACAGGGGCCATAATTAACTACGTTAAGTCTATTGGCTTACGTATCGGTGCCTGGAGGGGTATGCCCCTTCAGGGACCCTTTGGTTGGGCTGATGGGCCATGCAAGCTACTCGGCGTCTGGTTTGGTCCCGGTCTCCAGCTGGAGAAAAATTGGTCGGAGGTATTGGAAGCGGTCAAGGTCGCATCTCATTTGTGGGCCTTGAGAAATCTGTCTTTGAAGGGTCGGGCGGAGGTATGCAATTCTCATATCTACCCCCTGATCCTTTACCGTCTATCAGTACTTCCACTCCCGGAGACCACACTAGTTGATCTGGTGCGGGCTCTTTTCGCGTTCTTATGGCGCGGAAAGCAAGCCATGGTTACCCGGGAGGTCTGTTACCTGCATCCGTCTGAAGGCGGTCTGGGTATGCCTAGTGTAGAAATACGTAGACACACTCTTAGGCTGATATACCTGGATCGAATGTGTACACCAAGTGAGGGAAACGGTGTCTTCTGGATAGAAGACACTAAGAAAGCCTTTCAGGCTTTGGAGAGTGTGCATTCGGCTGAGGGGGAGGCACACAGGTTGCCCCGAAACGAGTGCCCTTTCTATCGCGAGTGTCGGCAGGCCTTGAGATTTCTTCTACGGGTCAAAGAAAGCCTCTCTGACACCCAGCTGTTGTCTCGCAAAGCGCTATATCGGGCGTTAGTGAGTGGATCCGTTCGAGACGAAAAGATTGAGGAGTTCGGTTTTACGAAGGAGGAGCGCCGCTTAATATGGCCTTGGGCGCCTGGGTCGAGCTGCTTCGATAATTACGAGGCATCACTCACCTGGCTGGTAATACGAAATGCTCTCTGGGTCGGCAAAAGACTTTACGCAGCGGGTTTTACGGAGACACCCAATTGTGTCCGATGCGGAGAATGGGAGGAAGACCTTGATCATGCTTTCTTCCACTGCGCCATCGTTCGACCGTTGTGTGAGTTAGTTGAAGGATTCACGGTTCGCATGCTGAGCGAGCGGTTTTTTTGTGCTGGAGTCGGTTTCCCCGTGCTGCAACTGGGCACCGACCATGAAGAAAGAAGAACGCTATGTTTTTCTGTGTTTACTAGCAGTTATGAGAGGCGTGATTTGGACGACGCGACAGAAGGAGGTTTACGGAGATGAGACCTTCACTGCTCCCCAGCTTGTCCTCATTTTCAAATATCGATTGAAAATGCGAATTAAGCTGGAGAAGGTGAAACTCGCTCCTGTGAATTTCAACGACAGGTGGGTGAAAGTTTCCCGACTGTGTAAAGTGAATGGAGCTAGTCTTGAATTTCTTTTTTGAGTGGCTTAGTTTTTTTAAGGATTTTGGGTAACCTGATCAAACATAGACATGCATCGGACCTCCTAAGAGTAGGCTAGTTAGGCACTTTTGTTCGATTTTTAACTTAGCTAGAGTATGCATGCTGTCATCGCCCCAATCTCCTTTTTTGGTTTTCCCTGTCCCAGCGTCCCTCGTTTTTTTTTTTTTTTTTTTTTCCCCACTTTTGGTTCGATAACCCCCAATCCCGGCCCCTTAGGTGACGGATAAACTGTTTTGCCAGAGATGTAGGCCATTTTTGTTGTGTTTGAATAAAGTTAGCTTTCGTGGGACCTACATCTTTTCGACTGACAAAACTTTTTATCCGCCACAATTAGTAGTGAGGGGGTTCTTTTTACTAACCACTTTTTATCATTGTATATTTTTTCATACGATTTTGTAAATAAGATTTTTATCCCCAACCCCCCCACATCATGTATATATATTTGTAACTTTCGGGTTTAAAGTAGGATGTCCACAGAGTGATTTTGGTATTTTGGTGAAAGAGTCTAGTTAAGTTAACGTTATGTTAGTTAGGTCAACATTAACCCCCACCCCCTTTTTCGGCCTTGTGCCACATTTTTATTTGTATTTTTGTCAAATAAAATAAATATTTACCCCCATTAGTTCGTCTTTTGGTTGTATACGATATTCATTGCGCTGATACTGTTATTATTATTGTTATTATTATTGTTATATATTTGTTAAATTTGTTATTCCTCTTTCTTCTCTTCCCCCGTCGTTACCTTTTTAAGTCCCGGATCTTCGCGTTTTTTTTTCTCTCATTTCCCGTCGGCCATGGCATCTACCAGCTGTGAGCCGTCGGAACCTGTCAAGGAAAAGCAAGAAGAGGAGAATGCAGTCTGGAAGAAGCCGCCAGCAGTAAAAATAGACGTAGAATCGTTTCTTGAAGAAGCCAAGAAATGCATAGAGCATGTCACCACGAATGGCATCAAGGTGGAACAACTACGGATGGATGAATTTGCCAAAAAGACAATTTCACTTTTTGTCATCGACAGAAAAACCAAGAAGCTGATTAGATCAACCAAAGACACCGTGACAAAGTTAATTGCGACTGTGGGAATGAGAGCGGAAAGGATAACCAAGACAAAGGGCTACAACACCTGGGCAGCCCTATTTAAATCTCCAGAAGATTGCATTAAGCTCTCGAAAAACGAAATCATCACTCCAGAATACATTCTGAGGATGGAATACCTGGGACGGAGACGGACAACCATTTCCATATTCGAAGTCCCAGGTGTAATACCAGGGGAATATTTGGCGGCGTATTTACTGCAATACGGAGACATCTCTGGAGTAAACGTCGACCAGTACAATGGTGTCTGGTCGTTTGATATTTTGCTGAATAAGGAGGCATACTATAAGATACCATACTACATCGAGGCACAGGAGGAGAAACTACCTATAGTAGTGGCAGGAAGGCGTCCGGCTTGCTGGATATGCGGAGAAGTGGGGCACTTAACGTATACGTGCCCCAAGAAGCAAACAACGTCGAGAAACCCAAAAAATCGGGTATTACCACATTTAGAGCCGGGCGCACAACCTGTATTTAAAATACCAGAACCGACAGATAAAACTAATCCTCCCAGTCAATCAACTGACGAGATCGAAGCAGTTTATAACACCGAAGCTGCATCACCAGAGAAAGGTGAATGGAAAACCGTACCAATAAGAAAAGCAGCATCACCAACCTATGCAAAATCCTTAACAAAGGAACAAAAAGTTGAAATACGTTCGAGCAAAGACCCCGGAGGGAATAAATATAAAGAATTGCTAAAATTAAAAGAATCTCTCGATGAAAAACGAAAAGAAAAAATACACGTTCCCTTCCCAGAGTCCCTGTTCCCGGAGAAACCTAACCCAAAAGAAAAACGTTCCCCCCAAAAAATTCCAGCCCCAATAGTTTCTACACCCCCGACTAGAGGGAA
This sequence comes from Euprymna scolopes, assembly GCF_053919585.1. Lineage (NCBI taxonomy): Eukaryota > Metazoa > Mollusca > Cephalopoda > Sepiida > Sepiolidae > Euprymna > Euprymna scolopes. The sequence goes on along the minus strand of NC_136486.1, from coordinate 62,446,732 downwards.
AAATATGACCTCTCTAGGCGCTCCTCCCAAAAAGAGAAGCCCGAGACCTTCCCCCTTCTGCACTCCTGCTAACACGCCTCAAAGCACTCCTCCCCCTTCTCCCATGAAAACAGATATGCCCCCTCCCACTCCGACAGATAAAAAAAGGCAAAGGAGCCCCTCTTCCGAGAGAGAATCCCGAAAAAAAAAATCTCCCCTTTTTTTTACAGGCAAAGCAGTTTGTCATATCTCAACCGAAAGAGAAACTGTGATGAAAGCACACAAGAATAAGGATTATAAAAATTTGCTAGCCTTAAAAAATATAAAGAAAAAGGATACCACTAACCCCGAAAACTTCCCCAAAGCCCCAAGATTATTGACTGTAGTAAGGCCCAGAGCAGAGGCCAGTGGAGTGTGGACAATGATGGAGGAAGCAAATAGCGCTTTTAATTTGTTTCCTCCAGCCGTTTTTTTCAATGTTAACGACATACAAAAAATGAAAGAATCATGTATTGGACGGGTCCCTATCAAAATGCATCCATCATTGTATAGGGCCATTAAACTAACCTTTCCTCTTGACATCGGCGGTTTGTCCCCTGACGGGTCAATCACCACTGAGATGACCACTGGATCCATGGGGACAGCTGTCGGTGTCTTGACACCGTCTATGTTTGATCAGGATTCCCAACCCTAAGTAGCTCAGGATGGCTTCTTTAAGATTAGCTACTTTAAATGTCCGAGGGTTGAGGGACGCCTCTCGTAAACTTCGAGTTGCACGCGACCTTCAACGCCTTGGTGTGGATGTATGTTGTCTACAGGAGACTCACTTTATTCCAAGTGACTATCAGGATGTGCTCCTTAGGGACTTTCAGCTCTACTCAGCACATTATGATACCCACGCAAGGGGGGTTACCTGGCTAGTTAAGCGCACTCTTGATGCATCGTGTGACCCTATTTATGCAGATCCAGAGGGAAGATTGCTCGTTCTGGATGTTACCGTAAAGGATGTGGCATTTCGTTTTATTGGGGTTTATGCGCCCAATAACCGTACTGAGCTAGTTTCCTTTTTTCGGCGAATCGAGCCTTTCATGAATTCGTCTCGACGGTTAGTTTTAGCGGGAGACTGGAACGCGGTCCTGGATCCCGAGTTAGATCGTGGGGTTAATACCACAAGGGATACTAACCAGAACCGGGATGCTAAAGCGTTTCGAGACTTTGTCGACAAGTTTGATCTTGTCGATAAATTTCGGAACGAAAAACCCGGGGATTTAGCATGGACTTGGACAGGTAGACGCGGCTCCGATCCGGTGCAGCTTTCGAGTTACATCGATCGGTTCTTAGTTAGGAGAGTCGACCTAGGGCTTTTAGACTGTCCAAGTTTTCATAGTATAGTTTATTCGGACCATAGGCTTGTCCGGGTTCGAGTAAACTTAGATAGTGTTAAACCTAGGATGGCTAGTTACTGGAAGTTCAACACGTCGTTGTTCGATGTGAAGGACTTCCGGGAACAGCTTCTACTAACAATACAGAGGGAATTGACGGGGGCTATCATCGGGAATAAGTGGTGGGGCAACCTTAAAAAAGTCATTAGGTCCTTCGCTGCTGATTTTAGTCGCCGGCTCAACCGTAGTTCTAGAGCAGCGAAAGCGGCGCTAGAAGATAGATTAGAAAGGGCGGTGGAGGAGGGGGATAGTGCTAGCTATACTATAGTTAAGGCTGAACTGGACTCCTTGGATAACAGGGAGGACCAGGGATTATTAGTTAGGGCTAGATTAAAAAGAGCGCCAAACGAGGCAACAAACATGGCCGCGTCACTGCGTGCGGAGGAGTTTCGACGTTCTGCAGATCGACACATCGCCAGTGTCACATTGCCGGACGGACGAACCGTAACTTCAAACGACGGAATCTTGGAGGGTTTTCGGACTCATTTTCAGGAGCTTTTTACCAAGGAGCCCGGTCTGACTATTGAACAGTTTGACACCTATTTAGCCGACTTTTCTCGCCTGGAGGCGACCGAAGCAGCTAGGTGTGAAGGTAGCATAAAAGAGGAAGAAGTCATTGAGGCCTTGAAACAGGTCGGGCTAGACAGGACCCCTGGGATAGATGGTCTGCCCTACGAGGTGTATTTGAGGCTGTCGCCCATTTTTATCCCTTTGCTGACCGTACTTTTTAACTCCTGGTATAGGAACGGGTGCATACCTCAGTACTTTACCAGGGGGATCATTAAATTGTTGCGCAAAGATAAAAATGGAGGGGATTGGATAGGTAATTTCCGGCCCTTAACGATGTTAAACACAGAGTTAAAGATTTTGGCCAAGATCTTAGCAAATCGTCTGCAGATTGTCTTACACCGTCTAATAAGTCCCGAACAGACTTGTTCTGTTAAGGGCCGGACGATTCAAGATAATTTGCACACGATACGCTTGATCGTAGAAAAAGTCGACACAGAAGCCGCGCTGATTAATTTAGATCAGTCCAAAGCATTCGACAGAGTAGACCATCATTACCTAGAGGCTGTTCTTCGCTCGGCTGGGTTTGGTCCCCAGTTTCGCTCTTGGATTTGCCTCTTGTATGCCAACCCCGGTGCTATGGTTGAAGTGAATGGGGTGAGGTCGAAACCCTTCATGTTAACAAGATCGATCCGTCAAGGTTGTCCGTTATCCCCAATGTTATATGTGCTGGCGCTTGAGCCATATTTGCGCCAGCTTCGGGTGAATCCGGTCCTTCGCGGGATTACTTTGCCAGGTGGCTCTACCCCGGTAAAGTATACCGCCTATGCTGACGACGTGACTGTGCTTGTAACGAGCAGTGCCGAGATTAGAGTCGTTGACATAGAAACAAGTCGGTATGTCAAGGTCACAGGGGCCATAATTAACTACGTTAAGTCTATTGGCTTACGTATCGGTGCCTGGAGGGGTATGCCCCTTCAGGGACCCTTTGGTTGGGCTGATGGGCCATGCAAGCTACTCGGCGTCTGGTTTGGTCCCGGTCTCCAGCTGGAGAAAAATTGGTCGGAGGTATTGGAAGCGGTCAAGGTCGCATCTCATTTGTGGGCCTTGAGAAATCTGTCTTTGAAGGGTCGGGCGGAGGTATGCAATTCTCATATCTACCCCCTGATCCTTTACCGTCTATCAGTACTTCCACTCCCGGAGACCACACTAGTTGATCTGGTGCGGGCTCTTTTCGCGTTCTTATGGCGCGGAAAGCAAGCCATGGTTACCCGGGAGGTCTGTTACCTGCATCCGTCTGAAGGCGGTCTGGGTATGCCTAGTGTAGAAATACGTAGACACACTCTTAGGCTGATATACCTGGATCGAATGTGTACACCAAGTGAGAGAAACGGTGTCTTCTGGATAGAAGACACTAAGAAAGCCTTTCAGGCTTTGGAGAGTGTGCATTCGGCTGAGGGGGAGGCACACAGGTTGCCCCGAAACGAGTGCCCTTTCTATCGCGAGTGTCGGCAGGCCTTGAGATTTCTTCTACGGGTCAAAGAAAGCCTCTCTGACACCCAGCTGTTGTCTCGCAAAGCGCTATATCGGGCGTTAGTGAGGGGATTCGTTCGAGACGAAAAGATTGAGGAGTTCGGTTTTACGAAGGAGGAGCGCCGCTTAATATGGCCTTGGGCGCCTGGGTCGAGCTGCTTCGATAATTACGAGGCATCACTCACCTGGCTGGTAATACGAAATGCTCTCTGGGTCGGCAAAAGACTTTACGCAGCGGGTTTTACGGAGACACCCAATTGTGTCCGATGCGGAGAATGGGAGGAAGACCTTGATCATGCTTTCTTCCACTGCGCCATCGTTCGACCGTTGTGTGAGTTAGTTGAAGGCTTCACGGTTCGCATGCTGAGCGAGCGGTTTTTTGTGCTGGAGTCGGTTTCCCCGTGCTGCAACTGGGCACCGACCATGAAGAAAGAAGAACGCTATGTTTTTCTGTGTTTACTAGCAGTTATGAGAGGCGTGATTTGGACGACGCGACAGAAGGAGGTTTACGGAGATGAGACCTTCACTGCTCCCCAGCTTGTCCTCATTTTCAAATATCGATTGAAAATGCGAATTAAGCTGGAGAAGGTGAAACTCGCTCCTGTGAATTTCAACGACAGGTGGGTGAAAGTTTCGCGACTGTGTAAAGTGAATGGAGCTAGTCTTGAATTTCTTTTTTGAATGGCTAAGGTTTTTTAAGGATTTTGGGTAACCTGATCAAACATAGACATGCATCGGACCTCCTAGAGTAGGCTAGTTAGGCATTTTTGTTCGATTTTTAACTTAGCTAGAGTATGCATGCTGTCATCGCCCCAATCTCCTTTTTTGGTTTTCCCTGTCCCAGCGTCCCTCGTTTTTTTTTTTTTTTTTTTTTTTTTTTTACCCACTTTTGGTTCGATAACCCCCAATCCCGGCCCCTTAGGTGACGGATAAACTGTTTTGCCAGAGATGTAGGCCATTTTTGTTGTGTTTGAATAAAGTTAGCTTTCGTGGGACCTACATCTTTTCGACTTACAAAACTTTTTATCTGCCACAATTAGTAGTGAGGGGGTTCTTTTTACTAACCACTTTTTATCATTGTATATTTTTTCATACGATTTTGTAAATAAGATTTTTATCCCCAACCCCCCCACATCATGTATATATATTTGTAACTTTCGGGTTTAAAGTAGGATGTCCACAGAGTGATGTTGGTATTTTGGTGAAAGAGTCTAGTTAAGTTAACGTTATGTTAGTTAGGTCAACATTAACCCCCACCCCCCTTTTTCGGCCTTGTGCCACATTTTTATTTGTATTTTTGTCAAATAAAATAAATATTTACCCCCATTAGTTCGTCTTTTGGTTGTATACGATATTCATTGCGCTGATACTGTTATTATTATTGTTATTATTATTGTTATATATTTGTTAAATTTGTTATTCCTCTTTCTTCTCTTCCCCCGTCGTTACCTTTTTAAGTCCCGGATCTTCGCGTTTTTTTTTTCTCTCATTTCCCGTCGGCCATGGCATCTACCAGCTGTGAGCCGTCGGAACCTGTCAAGGAAAGGCAAGAAGAGGAGAATGCAGTCTGGAAGAAGCCGCCAGCAGTAAAAATAGACGTAGAATCGTTTCTTGAAGAAGCCAAGAAATGCATAGAGCATGTCACCACGAATGGCATCAAGGTGGAACAACTACGGATGGATGAATTTGCCAAAAAGACAATTTCACTTTTTGTCATCGACAGAAAAACCAAGAAGCTGATTAGATCAACCAAAGACACCGTGACAAAGTTAATTGCGACTGTGGGAATGAGAGCGGAAAGGATAACCAAGACAAAGGGCTACAACACCTGGGCAGCCCTATTTAAATCTCCAGAAGATTGCATTAAGCTCTCGAAAAACGAAATCATCACTCCAGAATACATTCTGAGGATGGAATACCTGGGACGGAGACGGACAACCATTTCCATATTCGAAGTCCCAGGTGTAATACCAGGGGAATATTTGGCGGCGTATTTACTGCAATACGGAGACATCTCTGGAGTAAACGTCGACCAGTACAATGGTGTCTGGTCGTTTGATATTTTGCTGAATAAGGAGGCATACTATAAGATACCATACTACATCGAGGCACAGGAGGAGAAACTACCTATAGTAGTGGCAGGAAGGCGTCCGGCTTACTGGATATGCGGAGAAGTGGGGCACTTAACGTATACGTGCCCCAAGAAGCAAACAACGTCGAGAAACCCAAAAAATCGGGTATTACCACATTTAGAGCCGGGCGCACAACCTGGATTTAAAATACCAGAACCGACAGATAAAACTAATCCTCCCAGTCTATCAACTGACGAGATCGAAGCAGTTTATAACACCGAAGCTGCATCACCAGAGAAAGGTGAATGGAAAACCGTACCAATAAGAAAAGCAGCATCACCAACCTATGCAAAATCCTTAACAAAGGAACAAAAAGTTGAAATACGTTCGAGCAAAGACCCCGGAGGGAATAAATATAAAGAACTGCTAAAATTAAAAGAATCTCTCGATGAAAAACGAAAAGAAAAAATACACGTTCCCTTCCCAGAGTCCCTGTTCCCGGAGAAACCTAACCCAAAAGAAAAACGTTCCCCCCCAAAAATTCCAGCCCCAATAGTTTCTACACCCCCGACTAGAGGGAAAAATATGACCTCTCTAGGCGCTCCTCCCAAAAAGAGAAGCCCGAGACCTTCCCCCTTCTGCACTCCTGCTAACACGCCTCAAAGCACTCCTCCCCCTTCTCCCATGAAAACAGATATGCCCCCTCCCACTCCGACAGATAAAAAAAGGCAAAGGAGCCCCTCTTCCGAGAGAGAATCCCGAAAAAAAAAATCTCCCCCTTTTTTTACAGGCAAAGCAGTTTGTCAAATCTCAACCGAAAGAGAAACTGTGATGAAAGCACACAAGAATAAGGATTATAAAAATTTGCTAGCCTTAAAAAATATAAAGAAAAAGGATACCACTAACCCCGAAAACTTCCCCAAAGCCCCAAGATTATTGACTGTAGTAAGGCCCAGAGCAGAGGCCAGTGGAGTGTGGACAATGATGGAGGAAGCAAATAGCGCTTTTAATTTGTTTCCTCCAGCCGTTTTTTTCAATGATAACGACATACAAAAAATGAAAGAATCATGTATTGGACGGGTCCCTATCAAAATGCATCCATCATTGTATAGGGCCATTAAACTAACCTTTCCTCTTGACATCGGCGGTTTGTCCCCTGACGGGTCAATCACCACTGAGATGACCACTGGATCCATGGGGACAGCTGTCGGTGTCTTGACATCGTCTATGTTTGATCAGGATTCCCAACCCTAAGTAGCTCAGGATGGCTTCTTTAAGATTAGCTAGTTTAAATGTCCGAGGGTTGAGGGACGCCTCTCGTAAACTTCGAGTTGCACGCGACCTTCAACGCCTTGGTGTGGATGTATGTTGTCTACAGGAGACTCACTTTATTCCAAGTGACTATCAGGATGTGCTCCTTAGGGACTTTCAGCTCTACTCAGCACATTATGATACCCACGCAAGGGGGGTTACCTGGCTAGTTAAGCTCACTCTTGATGCATCGTGTGACCCTATTTATGCAGATCCAGAGGGAAGATTGCTCGTTCTGGATGTTACCGTAAAGGATGTGGCATTTCGTTTTATTGGGGTTTATGCGCCCAATAACCGTACTGAGCTAGTTTCCTTTTTTCGGCGAATCGAGCCTTTCATGAATTCGTCTCGACGGTTAGTCTTAGCGGGAGACTGGAACGCGGTCCTGGATCCCGAGTTAGATCGTGGGGTTAATACCACAAGGGATACTAACCAGAACCGGGATGCTAAAGCGTTTCGAGACTTTGTCGACAAGTTTGATCTTGTCGATAAATTTCGGAACGAAAAACCCGGGGATTTAGCATGGACTTGGACAGGTAGACGCGGCTCCGACCCGGTGCAGCTTTCGAGTTACATCGATCGGTTCTTAGTTAGGAGAGTCGACCTAGGGCTTTTAGACTGTCCAAGTTTTCATAGTATAGTTTATTCGGACCATAGGCTTGTCCGGGTTCGAGTAAACTTAGATAGTGTTAAACCTAGGATGGCTAGTTACTGGAAGTTCAACACGTCGTTGTTCGATGTGAAGGACTTCCGGGAACAGCTTCTATTAACAATACAGAGGGAATTGACGGGGGCTATCATCGGGAATAAGTGGTGGGGCAACCTTAAAAAAGTCATTAGGTCCTTCGCTGCTGATTTTAGTCGCCGGCTCGACCGTAGTTCTAGAGCAGCGAAAGCGGCGCTAGAAGATAGATTAGAAAGGGCGGTGGAGGAGGGGGATAGTGCTAGCTATACTATAGTTAAGGCTGAACTGGACTCCTTGGATAACAGGGAGGACCAGGGATTATTAGTTAGGGCTAGATTAAAAAGAGCGCCAAACGAGGCAACAAACATGGCCGCGTCACTGCGTGCGGAGGAGTTTCGACGTTCTGCAGATCGACACATCGCCAGTGTCACATTGCCGGACGGACGAACCGTAACTTCAAACGACGGAATCTTGGAGGGTTTTCGGACTCATTTTCAGGAGCTTTTTACCAAGGAGCCCGGTCTGACTATTGAACAGTTTGACACCTATTTAGCCGACTTTTCTCGCCTGGAGGCGACCGAAGCAGCTAGGTGTGAAGGTAGCATAAAAGAGGAAGAAGTCATTGAGGCCTTGAAACAGGTCGGGCTAGACAGGACCCCTGGGATAGATGGTCTGCCCTACGAGGTGTATTTGAGGCTGTCGCCCATTTTTATTCCTTTGCTGACCGTACTTTTTAACTCCTGGTATAGGAACGGGTGCATACCTCAGTACTTTACCAGGGGGATCATTAAATTGTTACGCAAAGATAAAAATGGAGGGGATGGGATAGGTAATTTCCGGCCCTTAACGATGTTAAACACAGAGTTAAAGATTTTGGCCAAGATCTTAGCAAATCGTCTGCAGATTGTCTTACACCGTCTAATAAGTCCCGAACAGACTTGTTCTGTTAAGGGCCGGACGATTCAAGATAATTTGCACACGATACGCTTGATCGTAGAAAAAGTCGACACAGAAGCCGCGCTGATTAATTTAGATCAGTCCAAAGCATTCGACAGAGTAGACCATCATTACCTAGAGGCTGTTCTTCGCTCGGCTGGGTTTGGTCCCCAGTTTCGCTCTTGGATTTGCCTCTTGTATGCCAACCCCGGTGCTATGGTTGAAGTGAATGGGGTGAGGTCGAAACCCTTCATGTTAACAAGATCGATCCGTCAAGGTTGTCCGTTATCCCCAATGTTATATGTGCTGGCGCTTGAGCCATATTTGCGCCAGCTTCGGGTGAATCCGGTCCTTCGCGGGATTACTTTGCCAGGTGGCTCTACCCCGGTAAAGTATACCGCCTATGCTGACGACGTGACTGTGCTTGTAACGAGCAGTGCCGAGATTAGAGTCGTTGACATAGAAACAAGTCGGTATGCCAAGGTCACAGGGGCCATAATTAACTACGTTAAGTCTATTGGCTTACGTATCGGTGCCTGGAGGGGTATGCCCCTTCAGGGACCCTTTGGTTGGGCTGATGGGCCATGCAAGCTACTCGGCGTCTGGTTTGGTCCCGGTCTCCAGCTGGAGAAAAATTGGTCGGAGGTATTGGAAGCGGTCAAGGTCGCATCTCATTTGTGGGCCTTGAGAAATCTGTCTTTGAAGGGTCGGGCGGAGGTATGCAATTCTCATATCTACCCCCTGATCCTTTACCGTCTATCAGTACTTCCACTCCCGGAGACCACACTAGTTGATCTGGTGCGGGCTCTTTTCGCGTTCTTATGGCGCGGAAAGCAAGCCATGGTTACCCGGGAGGTCTGTTACCTGCATCCGTCTGAAGGCGGTCTGGGTATGCCTAGTGTAGAAATACGTAGACACACTCTTAGGCTGATATACCTGGATCGAATGTGTACACCAAGTGAGGGAAACGGTGTCTTCTGGATAGAAGACACTAAGAAAGCCTTTCAGGCTTTGGAGAGTGTGCATTCGGCTGAGGGGGAGGCACACAGGTTGCCCCGAAACGAGTGCCCTTTCTATCGCGAGTGTCGGCAGGCCTTGAGATTTCTTCTACGGGTCAAAGAAAGCCTCTCTGACACCCAGCTGTTGTCTCGCAAAGCGCTATATCGGGCGTTAGTGAGGGGATTCGTTCGAGACGAAAAGATTGAGGAGTTCGGTTTTACGAAGGAGGAGCGCCGCTTAATATGGCCTTGGGCGCCTGGGTCGAGCTGCTTCGATAATTACGAGGCATCACTCACCTGGCTGGTAATACGAAATGCTCTCTGGGTCGGCAAAAGACTTTACGCAGCGGGTTTTACGGAGACACCCAATTGTGTCCGATGCGGAGAATGGGAGGAAGACCTTGATCATGCTTTCTTCCACTGCGCCATCGTTCGACCGTTGTGTGAGTTAGTTGAAGGCTTCACGGTTCGCATGCTGAGCGAGCGGTTTTTTGTGCTGGAGTCGGTTTCCCCGTGCTGCAACTGGGCACCGACCATGAAGAAAGAAGAACGCTATGTTTTTCTGTGTTTACTAGCAGTTATGAGAGGCGTGATTTGGACGACGCGACAGAAGGAGGTTTACGGAGATGAGACCTTCACTGCTCCCCAGCTTGTCCTCATTTTCAAATATCGATTGAAAATGCGAATTAAGCTGGAGAAGGTGAAACTCGCTCCTGTGAATTTCAACGACAGGTGGGTGAAAGTTTCGCGACTGTGTAAAGTGAATGGAGCTAGTCTTGAATTTCTTTTTTGAGTGGCTTAGGTTTTTTAAGGATTTTGGGTAACCTGATCAAACATAGACATGCATCGGACCTCCTAGAGTAGGCTAGTTAGGCATTTTTGTTCGATTTTTAACTTAGCTAGAGTATGCATGCTGTCATCGCCCCAATCTCCTTTTTTGGTTTTCCCTGTCCCAGCGTCCCTCGTTTTTTTTTTTTTTTTTTTTTTTTTCCCACTTTTGGTTCGATAACCCCCAATCCCGGCCCCTTAGGTGACGGATAAACTGTTTTGCCAGAGATGTAGGCCATTTTTGTTGTGTTTGAATAAAGTTAGCTTTCGTGGGACCTACATCTTTTCGACTTACAAAACTTTTTATCCGCCACAATTAGTAGTGAGGGGGTTCTTTTTACTAACCACTTTTTATCATTGTATATTTTTCATACGATTTTGTAAATAAGATTTTTATCCCCAACCCCCCACATCATGTATATATATATTTGTAACTTTCGGGTTTAAAGTAGGATGTCCACAGAGTGATGTTGGTATTTTGGTGAAAGAGTCTAGTTAAGTTAACGTTATGTTAGTTAGGTCAACATTAACCCCCACCCCCCTTTTTCGGCCTTGTGCCACATTTTTATTTGTATTTTTGTCAAATAAAATAAATATTTACCCCCATTAGTTCGTCTTTTGGTTGTATACGATATTCATTGCGCTGATACTGTTATTATTATTGTTATTATTATTGTTATATATTTGTTAAATTTGTTATTCCTCTTTCTTCTCTTCCCCCGTCGTTACCTTTTTAAGTCCCGGATCTTCGCGTTTTTTTTTCTCTCATTTCCCGTCGGCCATGGCATCTACCAGCTGTGAGCCGTCGGAACCTGTCAAGGAAAGGCAAGAAGAGGAGAATGCAGTCTGGAAGAAGCCGCCAGCAGTAAAAATAGACGTAGAATCGTTTCTTGAAGAAGCCAAGAAATGCATAGAGCATGTCACCACGAATGGCATCAAGGTGGAACAACTACGGATGGATGAATTTGCCAAAAAGACAATTTCACTTTTTGTCATCGACAGAAAAACCAAGAAGCTGATTAGATCAACCAAAGACACCGTGACAAAGTTAATTGCAACTGTGGGAATGAGAGCGGAAAGGATAACCAAGACAAAGGGCTACAACACCTGGGCAGCCCTATTTAAATCTCCATAAGATTGCATTAAGCTCTCGAAAAACGAAATCATCACTCCAGAATACATTCTGAGGATGGAATACCTGGGACGGAGACGGACAACCATTTCCATATTCGAAGTCCCAGGTGTAATACCAGGGGAATATTTGGCGGCGTATTTATTGCAATACGGAGACATCTCTGGAGTAAACGTCGACCAGTACAATGGTGTCTGGTCGTTTGATATTTTGCTGAATAAGGAGGCATACTATAAGATACCATACTACATCGAGGCACAGGAGGAGAAACTACCTATAGTAGTGACAGGAAGGCGTCCGGCTTGCTGGATATGCGGAGAAGTGGGGCACTTAACGTATACGTGCCCCAAGAAGCAAACAACGTCGAGAAACCCAAAAAATCGGGTATTACCACATTTAGAGCCGGGCGCACAACCTGGATTTAAAATACCAGAACCGACAGATAAAACTAATCCTCCCAGTCTATCAACTGACGAGATCGAAGCAGTTTATAACACCGAAGCTGCATCACCAGAGAAAGGTGAATGGAAAACCGTACCAATCAGAAAAGCAGCATCACCAACCTATGCAAAATCCTTAACAAAGGAACAAAAAGTTGAAATACGTTCGAGCAAAGACCCCGGAGGGAATAAATATAAAGAACTGCTAAAATTAAAAGAATCTCTCGATGAAAAACGAAAAGAAAAAATACACGTTCCCTCCCCAGAGTCCCTGTTCCCGGAGAAACCTAACCCAAAAGAAAAACGTTCCCCCCAAAAAATTCCAGCCCCAATAGTTTCTACACCCCCGACTAGAGGGAAAAATATGACCTCTCTAGGCGCTCCTCCCAAAAAGAGAAGCCCGAGACCTTCCCCCTTCTGCACTCCTGCTAACACGCCTCAAAGCACTCCTCCCCCTTCTCCCATGAAAACAGATATGCCCCCTCCCACTCCGACAGATAAAAAAAGGCAAAGGAGCCCCTCTTCCGAGAGAGAATCCCGAAAAAAAAATCTCCCCTTTTTTTTACAGGCAAAGCAGTTTGTCATATCTCAACCGAAAGAGAAACTGTGATGAAAGCACACAAGAATAAGGATTATAAAAATTTGCTAGCCTTGAAAAATATAAAGAAAAAGGATACCACTAACCCCGAAAACTTCCCCAAAGCCCCAAGATTATTGACTATAGTAAGGCCCAGAGCAGAGGCCGGTGGAGTGTGGACAATGATGGAGGAAGCAAATAGCGCTTTTAATTTGTTTCCTCCAGTTGTTTTTTTTCAATGATAACGACATACAAAAAATGAAAGAATCATGTATTGGACGGGTCCCTATCAAAATGCATCCATCATTGTATAGGGCCATTAAACTAACCTTTCCTCTTGACATCGGCGGTTTGTCCCCTGACGGGTCAATCACCACTGAGATGACCACTGGATCCATGGGGACAGCTGTCGGTGTCTTGACACCGTCTATGTTTGATCAGGATTCCCAACCCTAAGTAGCTCAGGATGGCTTCTTTAAGATTAGCTAGTTTAAATGTCCGAGGGTTGAGGGACGCCTCTCGTAAACTTCGAGTTGCACGCGACCTTCAACGCCTTGGTGTGGATGTATGTTGTCTACAGGAGACTCACTTTATTCCAAGTGACTATCAGGATGTGCTCCTTAGAGACTTTCAGCTCTACTCAGCACATTATGATACCCACGCAAGGGGGGTTACCTGGCTAGTTAAGCGCACTCTTGATGCATCGTGTGACCCTATTTATGCAGATCCAGAGGGAAGATTGCTCGTTCTGGATGTTACCGTAAAGGATGTGGCATTTCGTTTTATTGGGGTTTATGCGCCCAATAACCGTACTGAGCTAGTTTCCTTTTTTCGGCGAATCGAGCCTTTCATGAATTCGTCTCGACGGTTAGTTTTAGCGGGAGACTGGAACGCGGTCCTGGATCCCGAGTTAGATCGTGGGGTTAATACCACAAGGGATACTAACCAGAACCGGGATGCTAAAGCGTTTCGAGACTTTGTCGACAAGTTTGATCTTGTCGATAAATTTCGGAACGAAAAACCCGGGGATTTAGCATGGACTTGGACAGGTAGACGCGGCTCCGATCCGGTGCAGCTTTCGAGTTACATCGATCGGTTCTTAGTTAGGAGAGTCGACCTAGGGCTTTTAGACTGTCCAAGTTTTCATAGTATAGTTTATTCGGACCATAGGCTTGTCCGGGTTCGAGTAAACTTAGATAGTGTTAAACCTAGGATGGCTAGTTACTGGAAGTTCAACACGTCGTTGTTCGATGTGAAGGACTTCCGGGAACAGCTTCTACTAACAATACAGAGGGAATTGACGGGGGCTATTATCGGGAATAAGTGGTGGGGCAACCTTAAAAAAGTCATTAGGTCCTTCGCTGCTGATTTTAGTCGCCGGCTCAACCGTAGTTCTAGAGCAGCGAAAGCGGCGCTAGAAGATAGATTAGAAAGGGCGGTGGAGGAGGGGGATAGTGCTAGCTATACTATAGTTAAGGCTGAACTGGACTCCTTGGATAACAGGGAGGACCAGGGATTATTAGTTAGGGCTAGATTAAAAAGAGCGCCAAACGAGGCAACAAACATGGCCGCGTCACTGCGTGCGGAGGAGTTTCGCCGTTCTGCAGATCGACACATCGCCAGTGTCACATTGCCGGACGGACGAACCGTAACTTCAAACGACGGAATCTTGGAGGGTTTTCGGACTCATTTTCAGGAGCTTTTTACCAAGGAGCCCGGTCTGACTATTGAACAGTTTGACACCTATTTAGCCGACTTTTCTCGCCTGGAGGCGACCGAAGCAGCTAGGTGTGAAGGTAGCATAAAAGAGGAAGAAGTCATTGAGGCCTTGAAACAGGTCGGGCTAGACAGGACCCCTGGGATAGATGGTCTGCCCTACGAGGTGTATTTGAGGCTGTCGCCCATTTTTATTCCTTTGCTGACTGTACTTTTTAACTCCTGGTATAGGAACCGGTGCATACCTCAGTACTTTACCAGGGGGATCATTAAATTGTTACGCAAAGATAAAAATGGAGGGGATGGGATAGGTAATTTCCGGCCCTTAACGATGTTAAACACAGAGTTAAAGATTTTGGCCAAGATCTTAGCAAATCGTCTGCAGATTGTCTTACACCGTCTAATAAGTCCCGAACAGACTTGTTCTGTTAAGGGCCGGACGATTCAAGATAATTTGCACACGATACGCTTGATCGTAGAAAAAGTCGACACAGAAGCCGCGCTGATTAATTTAGATCAGTCCAAAGCATTCGACAGAGTAGACCATCATTACCTAGAGGCTGTTCTTCGCTCGGCTGGGTTTGGTCCCCAGTTTCGCTCTTGGATTTGCCTCTTGTATGCCAACCCCGGTGCTATGGTTGAAGTGAATGGGGTGAGGTCGAAACCCTTCATGTTAACAAGATCGATCCGTCAAGGTTGTCCGTTATCCCCAATGTTATATGTGCTGGCGCTTGAGCCATATTTGCGCCAGCTTCGGGTGAATCCGGTCCTTCGCGGGATTACTTTGCCAGGTGGCTCTACCCCGGTAAAGTATACCGCCTATGCTGACGACGTGACTGTGCTTGTAACGAGCAGTGCCGAGATTAGAGTCGTTGACATAGAAACAAGTCGGTATGCCAAGGTCACAGGGGCCATAATTAACTACGTTAAGTCTATTGGCTTACGTATCGGTGCCTGGAGGGGTATGCCCCTTCAGGGACCCTTTGGTTGGGCTGATGGGCCATGCAAGCTACTCGGCGTCTGGTTTGGTCCCGGTCTCCAGCTGGAGAAAAATTGGTCGGAGGTATTGGAAGCGGTCAAGGTCGCATCTCATTTGTGGGCCTTGAGAAATCTGTCTTTGAAGGGTCGGGCGGAGGTATGCAATTCTCATATCTACCCCATGATCCTTTACCGTCTATCAGTACTTCCACTCCCGGAGACCACACTAGTTGATCTGGTGCGTGCTCTTTTCGCGTTCTTATGGCGCGGAAAGCAAGCCATGGTTACCCGGGAGGTCTGTTACCTGCATCCGTCTGAAGGCGGTCTGGGTATGCCTAGTGTAGAAATACGTAGACACACTCTTAGGCTGATATACCTGGATCGAATGTGTACACCAAGTGAGGGAAACGGTGTCTTCTGGATAGAAGACACTAAGAAAGCCTTTCAGGCTTTGGAGAGTGTGCATTCGGCTGAGGGGGAGGCACACAGGTTGCCCCGAAACGAGTGCCCTTTCTATCGCGAGTGTCGGCAGGCCTTGAGATTTCTTCTACGGGTCAAAGAAAGCCTCTCTGACACCCAGCTGTTGTCTCGCAAAGCGCTATATCGGGCGTTAGTGAGGGGATCCGTTCGAGACGAAAAGATTGAGGAGTTCGGTTTTACGAAGGAGGAGCGCCGCTTAGTATGGCCTTGGGCGCCTGGGTCGAGCTGCTTCGATAATTACGAGGCATCACTCACCTGGCTGGTAATACGAAATGCTCTCTGGGTCGGCAAAAGACTTTACGCAGCGGGTTTTACGGAGACACCCAATTGTGTCCGATGCGGAGAATGGGAGGAAGACCTTGATCATGCTTTCTTCCACTGCGCCATCGTTCGACCGTTGTGTGAGTTAGTTGAAGGCTTCACGGTTCGCATGCTGAGCGAGCGGTTTTTTGTACTGGAGTCGGTTTCCCCGTGCTGCAACTGGGCACCGACCATGAAGAAAGAAGAACGCTATGTTTTTCTGTGTTTACTAGCAGTTATGAGAGGCGTGATTTGGACGACGCGACAGAAGGAGGTTTACGGAGATGAGACCTTCACTGCTCCCCAGCTTGTCCTCATTTTCAAATATCGATTGAAAATGCGAATTAAGCTGGAGAAGGTGAAACTCGCTCCTGTGAATTTCAACGACAGGTGGGTGAAAGTTTCGCGACTGTGTAAAGTGAATGGAGCTAGTCTTGAATTTCTTTTTTGAGTGGCTTAGGTTTTTTTTAAGGATTTTGGGTAACCTGATCAAACATAGACATGCATCGGACCTCCTAGAGTAGGCTAGTTAGGCATTTTTGTTCGATTTTTAACTTAGCTAGAGTATGCATGCTGTCATCGCCCCAATCTCCCTTTTTGGTTTTCCCTGTCCCAGCGTCCCTCGTTTTTTTTTTTTTTTTTTTTTTTTTTTTTCTCTTCCCCCACTTTTGGTTCGATAACCCCCAAGCCCGGCCCCTTAGGTGACGGATAAACTGTTTTGCCAGAGATGTAGGCCATTTTTGTTGTGTTTGAATAAAGTTAGCTTTCGTGGGACCTACATCTTTTCGACTGACAAAACTTTTTATCCGCCACAATTAGTAGTGAGGGGGTTCTTTTTACTAACCACTTTTTATCATTGTATATTTTTCATACGATTTTGTAAATAAGATTTTTATCCCCAACCCCCCACATCATGTATATATATTTGTAACTTTCGGGTTTAAAGTAGGATGTCCACAGAGTGATTTTGGTATTTTGGTGAAAGAGTCTAGTTAAGTTAACGTTATGTTAGTTAGGTCAACATTAACCCCCACCCCCCTTTTTCGGCCTTGTGCCACATTTTTATTTGTATTTTTGTCAAATAAAATAAATATTTACCCCATTACTCGTCTTTTGGTTGTATACGATATTCATTGCGCTGATACTGTTATTATTATTGTTATTATTATTGTTATATATTGTTAAATTTGTTATTCCTCTTTCTTCTCTTCCCCCGTTGTTACCTTTTTAAGTCCCGGATCTTCGCTTTTTTTTTTCTCTCATTTCCCGTCGGCCATGGCATCTACCAGCTGTGAGCCGTCGGAACCTGTCAAGGAAAGGCAAGAAGAGGAGAATGCAGTCTGAAAGAAGCCGCCAGCAGTAAAAATAGACGTAGAATCGTTTCTTGAAGAAGCCAAGAAATGCATAGAGCATGTCACCACGAATGGCATCAAGGTGGAACAACTACGGATGGATGAATTTGCCAAAAAGACAATTTCACTTTTTGTCATCGACAGAAAAACAAAGAAGCTGATTAGATCAACCAAAGACACCGTGACAAAGTTAATTGCAACTGTGGGAATGAGAGCGGAAAGGATAACCAAGACAAAGGGCTACAACACCTGGGCAGCCCTATTTAAATCTCCAGAAGATTGCATTAAGCTCTCGAAAAACGAAATTATCACTCCAGAATACATTCTGAGGATGGAATACCTGGGACGGAGACGGACAACTATTTCCATATTCGAAGTCCCAGGTGTAATACCAGGGGAATATTTGGCGGCGTATTTATTGCAATACGGAGACATCTCTGGAGTAAACGTCGACCAGTACAATGGTGTCTGGTCGTTTGATATTTTGCTGAATAAGGAGGCATACTATAAGATACCATACTACATCGAGGCACAGGAGGAGAAACTACCTATAGTAGTGGCAGGAAGGCGTCCGGCTTGCTGGATATGCGGAGAAGTGGGGCACTTAACGTATACGTGCCCCAAGAAGCAAACAACGTCGAGAAACCCAAAAAATCGGGTATTACCACATTTAGAGCCGGGCGCACAACCTGGATTTAAAATACCAGAACCGACAGATAAAACTAATCCTCCCAGTCTATCAACTGACGAGATCGAAGCAGTTTATAACACCGAAGCTGCATCACCAGAGAAAGGTGAATGGAAAACCGTACCAATCAGAAAAGCAGCATCACCAACCTATGCAAAATCCTTAACAAAGGAACAAAAAGTTGAAATACGTTCGAGCAAAGACCCCGGAGGGAATAAATATAAAGAACTGCTAAAATTAAAAGAATCTCTCGATGAAAAACGAAAAGAAAAAATACACGTTCCCTTCCCAGAGTCCCTGTTCCCGGAGAAACCTAACCCAAAAGAAAAACGTTCCCCCCCAAAAAATTCCAGCCCCAATAGTTTCTACACCCCCGACTAGAGGGAAAAATATGACCTCTCTAGGCGCTCCTCCCAAAAAGAGAAGCCCGAGACCTTCCCCCTTCTGCACTCCTGCTAACACGCCTCAAAGCACTCCTCCCCCTTCTCCCATGAAAACAGATATGCCCCCTCCCACTCCGACAGATAAAAAAAGGCAAAGGAGCCCCTCTTCCGAGAGAGAATCCCGAAAAAAAAAATCTCCCCTTTTTTTTACAGGCAAAGCAGTTTGTCATATCTCAACCGAAAGAGAAACTGTGATGAAAGCACACAAGAATAAGGATTATAAAAATTTGCTAGCCTTAAAAAATATAAAGAAAAAGGATACCACTAACCCCGAAAACTTCCCCAAAGCCCCAAGATTATTGACTGTAGTAAGGCCCAGAGCAGAGGCCGGTGGAGTGTGGACAATGATGGAGGAAGCAAATAGCGCTTTTAATTTGTTTCCTCCAGCCGTTTTTTTCAATGATAACGACATACAAAAAATGAAAGAATCATGTATTGGACGGGTCCCTATCAAAATGCATCCATCATTGTATAGGGCCATTAAACTAACCTTTCCTCTTGACATCGGCGGTTTGTCCCCTGACGGGTCAATCACCACTGAGATGACCACTGGATCCATGGGGACAGCTGTCGGTGTCTTGACACCGTCTATGTTTGATCAGGATTCCCAACCCTAAGTAGCTCAGGATGGCTTCTTTAAGATTAGCTAGTTTAAATGTCCGAGGGTTGAGGGACGCCTCTCGTAAACTTCGAGTTGCACGCGACCTTCAACGCCTTGGTGTGGATGTATGTTGTCTACAGGAGACTCACTTTATTCCAAGTGACTATCAGGATGTGCTCCTTAGAGACTTTCAGCTCTACTCAGCACATTATGATACCGACGCAAGGGGGGTTACCTGGCTAGTTAAGCTCACTCTTGATGCATCGTGTGACCCTATTTATGCAGATCCAGAGGGAAGATTGCTCGTTCTGGATGTTACCGTAAAGGATGTGGCATTTCGTTTTATTGGGGTTTATGCGCCCAATAACCGTACTGAGCTAGTTTCCTTTTTTCGGCGAATCGAGCCTTTCATGAATTCGTCTCGACGGTTAGTTTTAGCGGGAGACTGGAACGCGGTCCTAGATCCCGAGTTAGATCGTGGGGTTAATACCACAAGGGATACTAACCAGAACCGGGATGCTAAAGCGTTTCGAGACTTTGTCGACAAGTTTGATCTTGTCGATAAATTTCGGAACGAAAAACCCGGGGATTTAGCATGGACTTGGACAGGTAGACGCGGCTCCGATCCGGTGCAGCTTTCGAGTTACATCGATCGGTTCTTAGTTAGGAGAGTCGACCTAGGGCTTTTAGACTGTCCAAGTTTTCATAGTATAGTTTATTCGGACCATAGGCTTGTCCGGGTTCGAGTAAACTTAGATAGTGTTAAACCTAGGATGGCTAGTTACTGGAAGTTCAACACGTCGTTGTTCGATGTGAAGGACTTCCGGGAACAGCTTCTACTAACAATACAGAGGGAATTGACGGGGGCTATTATCGGGAATAAGTGGTGGGGCAACCTTAAAAAAGTCATTAGGTCCTTCGCTGCTGATTTTAGTCGCCGGCTCAACCGTAGTTCTAGAGCAGCGAAAGCGGCGCTAGAAGATAGATTAGAAAGGGCGGTGGAGGAGGGGGATAGTGCTAGCTATACTATAGTTAAGGCTGAACTGGACTCCTTGGATAACAGGGAGGACCAGGGATTATTAGTTAGGGCTAGATTAAAAAGAGCGCCAAACGAGGCAACAAACATGGCCGCGTCACTGCGTGCGGAGGAGTTTCGCCGTTCTGCAGATCGACACATCGCCAGTGTCACATTGCCGGACGGACGAACCGTAACTTCAAACGACGGAATCTTGGAGGGTTTTCGGACTCATTTTCAGGAGCTTTTTACCAAGGAGCCCGGTCTGACTATTGAACAGTTTGACACCTATTTAGCCGACTTTTCTCGCCTGGAGGCGACCGAAGCAGCTAGGTGTGAAGGTAGCATAAAAGAGGAAGAATTCATTGAGGCCTTGAAACAGGTCGGGCTAGACAGGACCCCTGGGATAGATGGTCTGCCCTACGAGGTGTATTTGAGGCTGTCGCCCATTTTTATTCCTTTGCTGACTGTACTTTTTAACTCCTGGTTTAGGAACGGGTGCATACCTCAGTACTTTACCAGGGGGATCATTAAATTGTTACGCAAAGATAAAAATGGAGGGGATGGGATAGGTAATTTCCGGCCCTTAACGATGTTAAACACAGAGTTAAAGATTTTGGCCAAGATCTTAGCAAATCGTCTGCAGATTGTCTTACACCGTCTAATAAGTCCCGAACAGACTTGTTCTGTTAAGGGCCGAACGATTCAAGATAATTTGCACACGATACGCTTGATCGTAGAAAAAGTCGACACAGAAGCCGCGCTGATTAATTTAGATCAGTCCAAAGCATTCGACAGAGTAGACCATCATTACCTAGAGGCTGTTCTTCGCTCGGCTGGGTTTGGTCCCCAGTTTTGCTCTTGGATTTGCCTCTTGTATGCCAACCCCGGTGCTATGGTTGAAGTGAATGGGGTGAGGTCGAAACCCTTCATGTTAACAAGATCGATCCGTCAAGGTTGTCCGTTATCCCCAATGTTATATGTGCTGGCGCTTGAGCCATATTTGCGCCAGCTTCGGGTGAATCCGGTCCTTCGCGGGATTACTTTGCCAGGTGGCTCTACCCCGGTAAAGTATACCGCCTATGCTGACGACGTGACTGTGCTTGTAACGAGCAGTGCCGAGATTAGAGTCGTTGACATAGAAACAAGTCGGTATGCCAAGGTCACAGGGGCCATAATTAACTACGTTAAGTCTATTGGCTTACGTATCGGTGCCTGGAGGGGTATGCCCCTTCAGGGACCCTTTGGTTGGGCTGATGGGCCATGCAAGCTACTCGGCGTCTGGTTTGGTCCCGGTCTCCAGCTGGAGAAAAATTGGTCGGAGGTATTGGAAGCGGTCAAGGTCGCATCTCATTTGTGGGCCTTGAGAAATCTGTCTTTGAAGGGTCGGGCGGAGGTATGCAATTCTCATATCTACCCCATGATCCTTTACCGTCTATCAGTACTTCCACTCCCGGAGACCACACTAGTTGATCTGGTGCGTGCTCTTTTCGCGTTCTTATGGCGCGGAAAGCAAGCCATGGTTACCCGGGAGGTCTGTTACCTGCATCCGTCTGAAGGCGGTCTGGGTATGCCTTGTGTAGAAATACGTAGACACACTCTTAGGCTGATATACCTGGATCGAATGTGTACACCAAGTGAGGGAAACGGTGTCTTCTGGATAGAAGACACTAAGAAAGCCTTTCAGGCTTTGGAGAGTGTGCATTCGGCTGAGGGGGAGGCACACAGGTTGCCCCGAAACGAGTGCCCTTTCTATCGCGAGTGTCGGCAGGCCTTGAGATTTCTTCTACGGGTCAAAGAAAGCCTCTCTGACACCCAGCTGTTGTCTCGCAAAGCGCTATATCGGGCGTTAGTGAGGGGATCCGTTCGAGACGAAAAGATTGAGGAGTTCGGTTTTACGAAGGAGGAGCGCCGCTTAGTATGGCCTTGGGCGCCTGGGTCGAGCTGCTTCGATAATTACGAGGCATCACTCACCTGGCTGGTAATACGAAATGCTCTCTGGGTCGGCAAAAGACTTTACGCAGCGGGTTTTACGGAGACACCCAATTGTGTCCGATGCGGAGAATGGGAGGAAGACCTTGATCATGCTTTCTTCCACTGCGCCATCGTTCGACCGTTGTGTGAGTTAGTTGAAGGCTTCACGGTTCGCATGCTGAGCGAGCGGTTTTTTGTACTGGAGTCGGTTTCCCCGTGCTGCAACTGGGCACCGACCATGAAGAAAGAAGAACGCTATGTTTTTCTGTGTTTACTAGCAGTTATGAGAGGCGTGATTTGGACGACGCGACAGAAGGAGGTTTACGGAGATGAGACCTTCACTGCTCCCCAGCTTGTCCTCATTTTCAAATATCGATTGAAAATGCGAATTAAGCTGGAGAAGGTGAAACTCGCTCCTGTGAATTTCAACGACAGGTGGGTGAAAGTTTCGCGACTGTGTAAAGTGAATGGAGCTAGTCTTGAATTTCTTTTTTGAGTGGCTTAGGTTTTTTTTAAGGATTTTGGGTAACCTGATCAAACATAGACATGCATCGGACCTCCTAGAGTAGGCTAGTTAGGCATTTTTGTTCGATTTTTAACTTAGCTAGAGTATGCATGCTGTCATCGCCCCAATCTCCCTTTTTGGTTTTCCCTGTCCCAGCGTCCCTCGTTTTTTTTTTTTTTTTTTTTTTTTTCTCTTCCCCCACTTTTGGTTTTATAACCCCCTAGCCCGGCCCCTTAGGTGACGGATAAACTGTTTTGCCAGAGATGTAGGCCATTTTTGTTGTGTTTGAATAAAGTTAGCTTTCGTGGGACCTACATCTTTTCGACTGACAAAACTTTTTATCCGCCACAATTAGTAGTGAGGGGGTTCTTTTTACTAACCACTTTTTATCATTGTATATTTTTCATACGATTTTGTAAATAAGATTTTTATCCCCAACCCCCCACATCATGTATATATATTTGTAACTTTCGGGTTTAAAGTAGGATGTCCACAGAGTGATTTTGGTATTTTGGTGAAAGAGTCTAGTTAAGTTAACGTTATGTTAGTTAGGTCAACATTAACCCCCACCCCCTTTTTTCGGCCTTGTGCCACATTTTTATTTGTATTTTTGTCAAATAAAATAAATATTTACCCCATTACTCGTCTTTTGGTTGTATACGATATTCATTGCGCTGATACTGTTATTATTATTGTTATTATTATTGTTATATATTGTTAAATTTGTTATTCCTCTTTCTTCTCTTCCCCCGTTGTTACCTTTTTAAGTCCCGGATCTTCGCGTTTTTTTTTTTCTCTCATTTTCCGTCGGCCATGGCATCTACCAGCTGTGAGCCGTCGGAACCTGTCAAGGAAAGGCAAGAAGAGGAGAATGCAGTCTGGAAGAAGCCGCCAGCAGTAAAAATAGACGTAGAATCGTTTCTTGAAGAAGCCAAGAAATGCATAGAGCATGTCACCACGAATGGCATCAAGGTGGAACAACTACGGATGGATGAATTTGCCAAAAAGACAATTTCACTTTTTGTCATCGACAGAAAAACCAAGAAGCTGATTAGATCAACCAAAGACACCGTGACAAAGTTAATTGCGACTGTGGGAATGAGAGCGGAAAGGATAACCAAGACAAAGGGCTACAACACCTGGGCAGCCCTATTTAAATCTCCAGAAGATTGCATTAAGCTCTCGAAAAACGAAATCATCACTCCAGAATACATTCTGAGGATGGAATACCTGGGACGGAGACGGACAACCATTTCCATATTCGAAGTCCCAGGTGTAATACCAGGGGAATATTTGGCGGCGTATTTACTGCAATACGGAGACATCTCTGGAGTAAACGTCGACCAGTACAATGGTGTCTGGTCGTTTGATATTTTGCTGAATAAGGAGGCATACTATAAGATACCATACTACATCGAGGCACAGGAGGAGAAACTACCTATAGTAGTGGCAGGAAGGCGTCCGGCTTGCTGGATATGCGGAGAAGTGGGGCACTTAACGTATACGTGCCCCAAGAAGCAAACAACGTCGAGAAACCCAAAAAATCGGGTATTACCACATTTAGAGCCGGGCGCACAACCTGGATTTAAAATACCAGAACCGACAGATAAAACTAATCCTCCCAGTCTATCAACTGACGAGATCGAAGCAGTTTATAACACCGAAGCTGCATCACCAGAGAAAGGTGAATGGAAAACCGTACCAATCAGAAAAGCAGCATCACCAACCTATGCAAAATCCTTAACAAAGGAACAAAAAGTTGAAATACGTTCGAGCAAAGACCCCGGAGGGAATAAATATAAAGAACTGCTAAAATTAAAAGAATCTCTCGATGAAAAACGAAAAGAAAAAATACACGTTCCCTTCCCAGAGTCCCTGTTCCCGGAGAAACCTAACCCAAAAGAAAAACGTTCCCCCCCAAAAATTCCAGCCCCAATAGTTTCTACACCCCCGACTAGAGGGAAAAATATGACCTCTCTAGGCGCTCCTCCCAAAAAGAGAAGCCCGAGACCTTCCCCCTTCTGCACTCCTGCTAACACGCCTCAAAGCACTCCTCCCCCTTCTCCCATGAAAACAGATATGCCCCCTCCCACTCCGACAGATAAAAAAAGGCAAAGGAGCCCCTCTTCCGAGAGAGAATCCCGAAAAAAAAATCTCCCCTTTTTTTTACAGGCAAAGCAGTTTGTCATATCTCAACCGAAAGAGAAACTGTGATGAAAGCACACAAGAATAAGGATTATAAAAATTTGCTAGCCTTAAAAAATATAAAGAAAAAGGATACCACTAACCCCGAAAACTTCCCCAAAGCCCCAAGATTATTGACTGTAGTAAGGCCCAGAGCAGAGGCCGGTGGAGTGTGGACAATGATGGAGGAAGCAAATAGCGCTTTTAATTTGTTTCCTCCAGCCGTTTTTTTCAATGATAACGACATACAAAAAATGAAAGAATCATGTATTGGACGGGTCCCTATCAAAATGCATCCATCATTGTATAGGGCCATTAAACTAACCTTTCCTCTTGACATCGGCGGTTTGTCCCCTGACGGGTCAATCACCACTGAGATGACCACTGGATCCATGGGGACAGCTGTCGGTGTCTTGACACCGTCTATGTTTGATCAGGATTCCCAACCCTAAGTAGCTCAGGATGGCTTCTTTAAGATTAGCTAGTTTAAATGTCCGAGGGTTGAGGGACGCCTCTCGTAAACTTCGAGTTGCACGCGACCTTCAACGCCTTGGTGTGGATGTATGTTGTCTACAGGAGACTCACTTTATTCCAAGTGACTATCAGGATGTGCTCCTTAGAGACTTTCAGCTCTACTCAGCACATTATGATACCCACGCAAGGGGGGTTACCTGGCTAGTTAAGCGCACTCTTGATGCATCGTGTGACCCTATTTATGCAGATCCAGAGGGAAGATTGCTCGTTCTGGATGTTACCGTAAAGGATGTGGCATTTCGTTTTATTGGGGTTTATGCGCCCAATAACCGTACTGAGCTAGTTTCCTTTTTTCGGCGAATCGAGCCTTTCATGAATTCGTCTCGACGGTTAGTTTTAGCGGGAGACTGGAACGCGGTCCTGGATCCCGAGTTAGATCGTGGGGTTAATACCACAAGGGATACTAACCAGAACCGGGATGCTAAAGCGTTTCGAGACTTTGTCGACAAGTTTGATCTTGTCGATAAATTTCGGAACGAAAAACCCGGGGATTTAGCATGGACTTGGACAGGTAGACGCGGCTCCGATCCGGTGCAGCTTTCGAGTTACATCGATCGGTTCTTAGTTAGGAGAGTCGACCTAGGGCTTTTAGACTGTCCAAGTTTTCATAGTATAGTTTATTCGGACCATAGGCTTGTCCGGGTTCGAGTAAACTTAGATAGTGTTAAACCTAGGATGGCTAGTTACTGGAAGTTCAACACGTCGTTGTTCGATGTGAAGGACTTCCGGGAACAGCTTCTACTAACAATACAGAGGGAATTGACGGGGGCTATCATCGGAAATAAGTGGTGGGGCAACCTTAAAAAAGTCATTAGGTCCTTCGCTGCTGATTTTAGTCGCCGGCTCAACCGTAGTTCTAGAGCAGCGAAAGCGGCGCTAGAAGATAGATTAGAAAGGGCGGTGGAGGAGGGGGATAGTGCTAGCTATACTATAGTTAAGGCTGAACTGGACTCCTTGGATAACAGGGAGGACCAGGGATTATTAGTTAGGGCTAGATTAAAAAGAGCGCCAAACGAGGCAACAAACATGGCCGCGTCACTGCGTGCGGAGGAGTTTCGACGTTCTGCAGATCGACACATCGCCAGTGTCACATTGCCGGACGGACGAACCGTAACTTCAAACGACGGAATCTTGGAGGGTTTTCGGACTCATTTTCAGGAGCTTTTTACCAAGGAGCCCGGTCTGACTATTGAACAGTTTGACACCTATTTAGCCGACTTTTCTCGCCTGGAGGCGACCGAAGCAGCTAGGTGTGAAGGTAGCATAAAAGAGGAAGAAGTCATTGAGGCCTTGAAACAGGTCGGGCTAGACAGGACCCCTGGGATAGATGGTCTGCCCTACGAGGTGTATTTGAGGCTGTCGCCCATTTTTATTCCTTTGCTGACCGTACTTTTTAACTCCTGGTATAGGAACGGGTGCATACCTCAGTACTTTACCAGGGGGATCATTAAATTGTTACGCAAAGATAAAAATGGAGGGGATGGGATAGGTAATTTCCGGCCCTTAACGATGTTAAACACAGAGTTAAAGATTTTGGCCAAGATCTTAGCAAATCGTCTGCAGATTGTCTTACACCGTCTAATAAGTCCCGAACAGACTTGTTCTGTTAAGGGCCGGACGATTCAAGATAATTTGCACACGATACGCTTGATCATAGAAAAAGTCGACACAGAAGCCGCGCTGATTAATTTAGATCAGTCCAAAGCATTCGACAGAGTAGACCATCATTACCTAGAGGCTGTTCTTCGCTCGGCTGGGTTTGGTCCCCAGTTTCGCTCTTGGATTTGCCTCTTGTATGCCAACCCCGGTGCTATGGTTGAAGTGAATGGGGTGAGGTCGAAACCCTTCATGTTAACAAGATCGATCCGTCAAGGTTGTCCGTTATCCCCAATGTTATATGTGCTGGCGCTTGAGCCATATTTGCGCCAGCTTCGGGTGAATCCGGTCCTTCGCGGGATTACTTTGCCAGGTGGTTCTACCCCGGTAAAGTATACCGCCTATGCTGACGACGTGACTGTGCTTGTAACGAGCAGTGCCGAGATTAGAGTCGTTGACATAGAAACAAGTCGGTATGCCAAGGTCACAGGGGCCATAATTAACTACGTTAAGTCTATTGGCTTACGTATCGGTGCCTGGAGGGGTATGCCCCTTCAGGGACCCTTTGGTTGGGCTGATGGGCCATGCAAGCTACTCGGCGTCTGGTTTGGTCCCGGTCTCCAGCTGGAGAAAAATTGGTCGGAGGTATTGGAAGCGGTCAAGGTCGCATCTCATTTGTGGGCCTTGAGAAATCTGTCTTTGAAGGGTCGGGCGGAGGTATGCAATTCTCATATCTACCCCCTGATCCTTTACCGTCTATCAGTACTTCCACTCCCGGAGACCACACTAGTTGATCTGGTGCGTGCTCTTTTCGCGTTCTTATGGCGCGGAAAGCAAGCCATGATTACCCGGGAGGTCTGTTACCTGCATCCGTCTGAAGGCGGTCTGGGTATGCCTAGTGTAGAAATACGTAGACACACTCTTAGGCTGATATACCTGGATCGAATGTGTACACCAAGTGAGGGAAACGGTGTCTTCTGGATAGAAGACACTAAGAAAGCCTTTCAGGCTTTGGAGAGTGTGCATTCGGCTGAGGGGGAGGCACACAGGTTGCCCCGAAACGAGTGCCCTTTCTATCGCGAGTGTCGGCAGGCCTTGAGATTTCTTCTACGGGTCAAAGAAAGCCTCTCTGACACCCAGCTGTTGTCTCGCAAAGCACTATATCGGGCGTTAGTGAGGGGATCCGTTCGAGACGAAAAGATTGAGGAGTTCGGTTTTACGAAGGAGGAGCGCCGCTTAATATGGCCTTGGGCGCCTGGGTCGAGCTGCTTCGATAATTACGAGGCATCACTCACCTGGCTGGTAATACGAAATGCTCTCTGGGTCGGCAAAAGACTTTACGCAGCGGGTTTTACGGAGACACCCAATTGTGTCCGATGCGGAGAATGGGAGGAAGACCTTGATCATGCTTTCTTCCACTGCGCCATCGTTCGACCGTTGTGTGAGTTAGTTGAAGGCTTCACGGTTCGCATGCTGAGCGAGCGGTTTTTTGTGCTGGAGTCGGTTTCCCCGTGCTGCAACTGGGCACCGACCATGAAGAAAGAAGAACGCTATGTTTTTCTGTGTTTACTAGCAGTTATGAGAGGCGTGATTTGGACGACGCGAAAGAAGGAGGTTTACGGAGATGAGACCTTCACTGCTCCCCAGCTTGTCCTCATTTTCAAATATCGATTGAAAATGCGAATTAAGCTGGAGAAGGTGAAACTCGCTCCTGTGAATTTCAACGACAGGTGGGTGAAAGTTTCGCGACTGTGTAAAGTGAATGGAGCTAGTGTTGAATTTCTTTTTTGAGTGGCTTAGGTGTTTTAAGGATTTTGGGTAACCTGATCAAACATAGACATGCATCGGACCTCCTAGAGTAGGCTAGTTAGGCATTTTTGTTCGATTTTTAACTTAGCTAGAGTATGCATGCTGTCATCGCCCCAATCTCCTTTTTTGGTTTTCCCTGTCCCAGCGTCCCTCGGTTTTTTTTTTTTTTTTTTTTTCCCACTTTTGGTTCGATAACCCCCAATCCCGGCCCCTTAGGTGACGGATAAACTGTTTTGCCAGAGATGTAGGCCATTTTTGTTGTGTTTGAATAAAAAGTTAGCTTTCGTGGGACCTACATCTTTTCGACTGACAAAAACTTTTTATCCGCCACAATTAGTAGTGAGGGGGTTCTTTTTACTAACCACTTTTTATCATTGTATATTTTTCATACGATTTTGTAAATAAGATTTTTATCCCCAACCCCCCACATCATGTATATATATGTGTAACTTTCGGGTTTAAAGTAGGATGTCCACAGAGTGATTTTGGTATTTTGGTGAAAGAGTCTAGTTAAGTTAACGTTATGTTAGTTAGGTCAACATTAACCCCCACCCCCCTTGTTCGGCCTTGTGCCACATTTTTATTTGTATTTTTGTCAAATAAAATAAATATTTACCCCATTATAAGTCAAAAATATTGCAACATGTGTATTCAAGAGCACCGTCTCATCCACAATGACATGGACATACAGTATGATGAAATTGGTACCAGCTGTACGCTAGTATCAGGAATGGGAAAATTTGGCAAATAGTACCATTGGGGGAGTAGGATTTCTGCTTAGCCCTCGAACATTGAAATCATTGAACAGTTCTGAGAAGATAACACAAATGATAATTCTTGCTTCCTTCAGTGGTAATCCTACTACAACTGTTATTTGTTGATATATCCCTACCAACGTCAGTGACAAGCAAGAGATCCTGGATTTCTACGATGAACTCTCAGCAATTGTGCGCTCAATCCCCAAACAGGTTTTATTGATTATCAAGGGTGATATAAATGCACATATAGGACGGAAAGACAACACGGAACACACCGAAATGGAGAGTATCTATTAAGTTTTCTTCTTGAAAACAACCTACAATGCATGAATATCTGTTTGCATAAACGCCCCGGTATGATCTTGACCCACCAATCCGCAAATGGAGACAAACAATAACTAGACTATATTTTTCATGAATAAGAAGGTGATCAATAGCTGTCATAACTGTGAAGCATATAACAGTTTCTATGGTGTGTCTACTGATCATAGGATTGTAACCTCTAAGTTGAATTTAAGTCTACGAGTGAACAAGACTAAAAAACACATCTAGACAGCCCTACAACTGGTCAACGTTGTCACACGACAATCAGATCAAACGGAGATTCGTATTCGAACTGTGAAACAGATTTTATGTTTTAGAACCACAACAGCAGGAATATGAAAACTTTGTTAGATCGCACCAAAAAGAAGCAAAGAAGTGTATACCTCTGAAGCCCAAGGTCAAGCTAAAAGTACAGTGGGATAATGACAAAATACTATCAAAACGAAAAAAGATAAAAAACATAATCAAAAAGCAACACAAATACCCTACTCGAGACAATAATAAATTAAGGCGCTTCAAGAGCTTAGTAATGTACATATCAGAACAACAGAACTATGTTCAAGAACAAACAGATCGAATTCAGAATGCATCATATAAAAACACTACTATCTATTGGCAAGTAGTAAATGAGATATGTGAGCGTAAACAGCCTGTAAGTTAAAGACAAACACTCCGGAAAATGCATGTTTGAAATGGAAAGCACATTTGGAAAAGCTACTCGAAAACAAACCAGAAGTGACAGACTAACAAATACAGCGATTGTTGTACAGGAACTCGATATAGAGAAGGGCGATTGTACAATGGAGGAACTTCTAACTATACTAAAGAAGATCGAGAATTGTAAAGCTGCAGGTTTAGATAACATACCTCCTGAAGTATGGGAGACAGGTGGTTTCATTGACATCCTTCTTAATTCATGCAATTCTGTATATAAACAAAACCTTATTCATAAATGGAAGGAAGGATGCGTACCTCCCTTACCCAAGAAGGGTGACTTAAGCATACCAAGCAACTGTAGAAAATTAACACTCACTCCATTTGCAGCAAACATCTACACTCCATGCTTCTCAACCGTATGCAATCAATGATCGAAAAAGTGGTCAGGAAGAACCAAAATGGATTTAGAAAGAATCGCTCTACTACTAGTCAAATACTTACTGTTAGGAGACTAATTGAAGGAGGCAAAGTCAAAAACACCGAGACAGTCATGATCTTTGTAGATTTCTCCAAAGCATTAGACTCCGTACACAGAGGAAAAATGACCAGCATATTAAAAGCATATGGCATTCCAAATGAAGTCATTAATGCTATCATAACGCTATATGAGCACATTCGAGTAATCGTCAGGACGCTAGATGGGGACACTGAATTTTTCGAGATCCGCACCGGGGTTCTACAAGGAGATACTCTTGTCCCTTTTATTTTCATTGTCTTCTTGACTTTGTATTTTGCACCTGTGTTGATATACACATCACGCTAGGCTTCACCCTAAATTAATCCAGAAACAGACGTCATAAATCAGCACACATAACTGATGCAGATTACGCAGACGATATTGCTGATACTCACACACTGTTACGTAAGCTAGAAAATTCTGCAAATGACATTGGTCTCCACATTGATGCGGATAAGTCAAAGTTTATAACTTTCAACATGAAAGGAGAGATCAGGGCTCTGGTTGGATCGACACTGAAAGAAGTCGATGAGTTTACGTATATGGGCAGCAACATAGCTTCCACAGAGAGAGATATCGATATTGGCATCTCAAAAGCATGGACCGCATTGGTTGGGTTGCGTTTATTATTGACTTCGGACTAACTAACAAACTGAAAGCTCAGTTCTTCAGGGCAGTGGTACAGTATGTCCTTGTATATGGTGCTACAACCTGGACACACACCAAACGATTGGAAAGAAAAGTAGACGGCACATACACTCGTATGCTACGAACAGTATTGAATATATCTTGGGAAAAGCATCCCACGAAGCAGCAACTTTATTCAACCTATCTGCGATACCAATACCACCAGAGAAAGACGCCTACAATCTGCTGGTCATTGTCTTAGGAGCAAGCATGAATTGGTGAGTGATGTATTGCTATGGACTCCACGACACGGACGCGCAAGCAAAGGACGACCTAGATCCACGTACCTCCAGCAAATAGCACACGACGCCAACTGTGAACCTGAAGATCTGAGGCAGCTCCTGGAAAACAGGAAACTCTGGAGAGGAAGAGTCACATTGGTACGGGCAAGGGGCCCGTCATGATGATGTTGATAATATATTAAATGCCTTAAAATGTAACATTGCTGAAAATGTGGTTTTGTGTTTACAAGAGTAGAGTAGAAAACATCACGACGCATATGAAATTTGTGTTTGCAATTGTAGTAGAGCGTTACTCTTTATTTCTCTACAACATATTTCGGTTCAGTAATTTCAGTATTGAATTCCATTACGAGAAGTTAGCGACTAAATTAAGGTACCTATGTTTCTATTATAAACATAATAGATACAGCGGTAATATATACACTATATGCAATTTGTTGTTTGAAAATACGAGTATGCACTGAATTACATGTTCCTTTTTATAGAAAATCACGTCGTCTAATCAATGCTGGGAACAATGAAAACGAATGTAACTATATAACAACAGTTAATGTAATACGATAGTTAAATAATTTATATATTAGTATGAGTGTGTATTGTTTTCTATGTACTTTCCTGCGTGCGTTAACGCTTGCGTACATTTTCTGATAAGTGTGTGTTTCGTTTCCTGTTTGATGCTACAGACAGATATTCGATCACCTTTCTCATTGAACCGAATATTGCCACGAGCGCCAATTCTTAATTGCATTCTTTCACTCTGTTGAGAATCTTCGTGCCGGTTTGCCATAGATTCTCCCTCGGATTTGACAAGCAAGTCAATTTGATCTTGTAGCATTCCCAGGCAAGGAAACTGGACCGAATAGGGAAAACGGTTAGGGGGTGCGTCGATGATGCAATCGACTCATATGAGACAACCGTCTATAGATCAAGCAACTGAATACAACGATGACAGGACGCGTTTCCACGGTTTACATGGATCGATACTCTTTCAATACGGAATGATTATGAATGCCGATGTCAATAAACGTGGACCAAACACGCAATCATGTAACAATAATGTTATGTAATGAAAAATTGCTTATTTCCTTGTCACTTTTTTATCGACAAAGCAAAGGGTGGTAAAATACAGATAATTACGTTATACATATTAAGATCATGTTATCTGAGAGCATTTTGCATATACAAAAAGGAAAAAAGGATACCTTTTTAGTTTTATATATTTAAATGTCATCTCAATTAAACTTAGTTAAAGCAGAAAAATGCTTATATAATCTTAAGCGTAATTTGATTATTCGATTGTCGAATATCAGAAAAGCATGTACTTTGAGCCAGATTTTCTAGGCGTGATATTATAATGTACAGAGAAAATATCTAAATGCTATATATATATATATATATATATATATATATATATATATATATATATATATAACGTTTAGATATTTTCTCTATATATAAAACAATACTGTGCAACGGACACAAAATCATGACCAATTACAATGCAGATAGTCACAAGTTTTCTCCATCGATAGTATTCTACTTGCAATTTATTTATAACTAGCATGAATACTCGCCGATGCCCGGGTGAAAAAAGCTGGTGTACTAAGGATAGTAAGGAATCCCTAGCACAAAAATAATAATGAAGGTTTGTTTCAATCTAAATAGCAACAGCTGCCCCTGCGACCCCCCAAAAAATAACCGCAGTATGCAGGCTCAAACCTGTGACGTAAAAGAGGAAAAGGAGGCGCAAAAGCTTACGCACTAGTTTTCACAGCCACGAAGACTTACGACGTTACAAAGGGTACGCAAAAAGTGACACCTTTCTGCCAAAAAACATTAAGCAAAGGATTAACATTTTTGGCCAATTTTTAGATAATTTTCGTTGCTATTTTTGATATACTAATTTTGCCACAATCTGATGCGTTTGTCAAAATTATATAGAAGACATACAAACAAATACGCACACAAAATAACAAACATTTTCACTTTTTAGATTATACTAGCGGGAGTACTCGGCGTTGCCCGGATGGAGAGTATACTAAACCTATTAAGCAACCCTCATAAAAATGTTTCTATCAAAATAGCAGCGAGTTCCTCTGAGAGCACAATATAAAATAAAGACTCGACTCTATGACGCGTGAGACGAAAAGGAGGTGAAAAAGATAAGGCGCTAGCTGTAACAGCTTCAACAACGTATGACGTCACTATTCATCGAAATAGCATTACTTCAAACGGACATCGTGATTGCTCGGCGAATGACTTGCGAAAATGTCGAAGCCAAAAGTGATCAAACATTGTAAATAACGGACCCGTGTACCGACACAGAATACATCATTTGGGTCAATTTTTGGATATCTTTTATCCTAGAGATTGATATGACTAACGATAACATTTTTCCCACGGTCAATTTTTTTTGGTAGAAATAAGACATACACGGACCCATACATATAAAAGAATACACATTTCCCCTTTTTTTCATCTACAGAAAATGTATCTATTAATATTATATAAATATAATAGATACATTCTATGTATATGAATTGAAAAAGAAATTGGTAAGAAATTCTATGTATCATCATAAATGTAACGAATAACAGTAGTAGCACTGAATAAGACACATTGATTTTACGTCACATGTAATACTGACGTAAACTTTAATAATATTTTCGGCGTAATTTACTTACACATGTACGATCCGTTTTAACAAATAATAAATCAAAACGTGGATTCCATGAACAAAGCTTCTTTCTTAGAACTGCACGCCTGTGGAACTCTGTTCCGTCTGCCTGCTTCCCTCCGGACTACAACTTGGATGTCTTCAAGTCCAATGTTAACAAATTCCTAATAAAGCGCCCCCCCCCTAATTAAACACTTCATCAAATCTCCACATTAACGTAATGTACTTGCAATAACCCTTATCCCTGAGTGGCTTCCGGGCTTTGATAACTTGTGATCACAGTGTAAAAAAATATGTAAGCTTATAATATAGAATAATCATCAATTTGGAAGATTATGGGGACATTTAAAATCCTAGATAAATTCATTAAACATAAAATGAAAGGCGAGAAAACTGACATAGAGAAACATAATATGGCATGTTCAGTGACTTAATATTCCTGTTTGTTATTAGAATGAAAATAGTGGTTGGCTAAGCATAAATCGCTCTTGAACCAGAACAAACTAAATATGCGCCGTGTGTAATTGATGTGTATATAGGGAAAACCTTAGTGATACAGGCATGGGATTACTCAGTTTACCTATTCTAATAGTACAGGGTGACAAAAAAACAAAAAAACAAAAGCTAAATGGAGGCCATCTAGAACATATGCTGTGGAACGGAGAAAAAAGGCCAACGACCCTAGTTTTTTGATGAAGTGGTTTGAATATAATAAACTAGTTATGACCAAAGTTCCATTTCATTCGGACAAAACACTAAGAAACGTGGCCTAATTAGATTTGGGGCGCCTTTTTGGGGGGTTACCCTGTATATGAGGTTTCTATACACATTCAGGAAACTCGACATAAGAAATCTGATTTGTGAACGTCAATTATTTAAAATGATATCAAACATAACTCCTACTACAATACGCATGTACATAAAAAAGCTCAAAGCGTCGAAGTTCGAAAAAAGCAAGAGATATAGTAATTTCCAACCCATTTTTATGAGACAATAATCAGAAGGAAAATAACATTAAATTATAACCCACTACCATCAACACTGAGATAGTGATTATTGATTCATATTTGCACAAATATTATCTGCTAAAAAGTAAACGCATTATAAAAATCTACGCGAAAATGTCTTTACGAATGATTTATATATATTTATGTTTTTACCGATTATGTTTATCTTTTATTCGTATAGCTTTCATATAATTCTCATTACAATTGACTGAGGAAAGACGCAAATTAAAATTGCAGTGTGCTTACAAATATCTAACAATATAATACAAATGCCAACCAATGAACGATTTTTTCTGCGAATGCAATATATTTTGTAAATAAAAAAATATAATTTGTTTAGGTAAATGTATGAAAAAATAAGTTTTTTTAGTTATGGAAAGTATTTCACGTCGTGTGTGATTTATAAACTGGACCTACACTATATATTACTACCTTTTTTATAGGTCTCACTCACAACTTCTTTGCTGCGCTCTATGTTAAGGGTCACATCATATTAATAAGCAGTTTAGGTGTTTACGGGGGTGATATACTCGTGGAGCTTAAAATGAGTGTCCATTGCGTTTTTACAATATCCGTAATCTCTTAATAAAAAAGGCTATTAAAGAACGTGCAAAATTAGCAGTAGGCTAACATATAAATGATGAAGTCATAACTCATTGTTGGTACTCACATGATTCCGATATTTTTCTTATATTTTATAAAGAAGCCAGCGCATTGTAATGTGTTCAAGTTGATATTTTTTTCTTAAGATAATGCATTTTGATGCTAAAATAAATCAAAATAATAAAGTATTTCAATAATTCCACCGACATAATATCCGCGCTTTTTATATTTTCAAATTATATACCTCGATATTTATTAAATTAAAATCCTATATTTTTTGCATGTGTAATTAATAAGTACAATCTTTTTTTCAAATTAATTTCATTCTACATGCGAATTAGACATGAATTTCATAAAGCATAATTGCGTTGACACATCGGTTTCAAAGATCACCGAAGTTCAGCAACGGTTCGCCTGGTTACTACAGGATCGGTGACCATTGGGGCAATTATAGGCGCTTAATGTTATCTCAGCTTATCTCGGCATTTTTCCAGCCGTTCTGTACATACACTTCACTTGCCACTAGTATTTAACAATGTCCATTAAGGAAGGGTGTAATTGGAGATAGCTCCCATTGTTTCACAAAAAAATAACGCGTAGTAACCCGTGCGTGGGTATCCATATTCTGGCAAAGGCTGAAGGAGGGTATTCTTTTATCTATAAGTAAAACAATAAGATATCCATGAGTTCCATGCAACGATACCATTGTTTATTTATTCATTTCCTTGAAAGTAAAAACAAGTGATAATAAAATTATTTTAATATAGCATTTTATATAATACATTTCAGTGAATAAACAATCTCATGGCGTGATTTAATTTTGCAATAATCAGTAAATCAACAGTTACGAATTTAAGTAATGATTACTTATGTTATGTATAGCATGCATGGTATTCAAACATCTGCTCACGCTTAACAAATAATCAAACTTACATGGTTTATTTCGAATGACTTATTGTATATACCGCTGGATGATAGGTACATTGAAATTATGCAAGGTTTGCTTGTTCTTAAATGCAAATATATTCCAGTGGTGTAGGTAATTCCATATTTAACTGCATACATAAGCTACTTGGATTTTTAATACTCTTTTTTTTATAATTTTAAGATAATATTTATTGCAAAAGACTATTCTTGTACAATTTCATATATGTGTACGTTTTGATGTGTAACAAATATATGAATTAAAAAGAACAAATGTTGGCATGCGTATTAAAAATAATTGCGGTGACCTGTAGGTTTATAAAAGTAGGGACTCCTATTTTTAAATCTCAAATGTTTATAAAAGTAGGGACTCCTATTTTTAAATCTCAAAAGCATAACACCGTAGTCGTGAAATTTACTATGAAAACGGGCGTCATTTTGTGCTCCAAGATTTATTTTCCTCGTAGTCATTTACATTAGAAATGCATTTTTGTAAACTATGAAGGTTAACCGATCATAAATGCCCAGAACATGCTTTTCACCTGCATCTATGCGAAGGTTCTACAGTCGACACACCTAATAACTATACTACAAAAACTGACTCAGCTTCGTAAACAATAAATACATAAATCGTGCAATGTTGGTCGGTCCAATTTTCTCAGATTAGAAGTATTTACACCCTTTTTTAGTGTCGTTCAATTTTCCATGTATAGAATACCGAAATGGCACTGCCTAGTCATTTATATAGGAATCAACCCATCATAACGGTGCGATTTGCAATTCAATCTGATATATTAGAGCGAAAGAAATTGGATTCCTTACTTTAGAAACATACGTAATTGCACTGCATACCTACACTAAATATTGTAAAATTTTCACCGTGTTTACAAGCACGATTTTGACATATTAAATACTATTTTATGAGAACTAGATATTATATCGTTGATTAAAATGTTTATACAATTCTTAATCATACTTATATATAGTTTGATGAGTATGACTCTAAAGTTAGATAATAGTCATAATTTTGAATGTGATAACGTTAAAATACAAGAAATTAAAACGGAGAGACCAAGAAGAAGAACATATTTCTCCTACGAAATTCCAGCATTTAGCTTCGGGAATTGTCAGCCTAACACGAAAATCATCTTACACAACCAAAATAAAAAGATATGGGCAACGTATATAATTATAACAGAACATCTTAATTAAATACATAAAAAAGTTGAGTTTGTTGGCTTACTTAATGAAATGCCTAGTTTATTCTGATATATCTTTAAAACGTATAACAGTGTTTACTGTAAGTTTATTCGATAAGTTTTTCAAATAATTTAAATACACCTTTTTATACTACTACTGTAAATCAGATCGTCAGACAACTTAGAACTAAGATACATTTTTAATAATTTAATTCACAAAAAATATATTAATGCAGTGGCTTCTTTAATATATTAAACGATATTTATCACACGGGGAGAATGGCTTGCTAAAAAGTAGGGATTACTATGGCAACATGAAATTTCAACTCGGCCAGCAGACACATGGATATCTAAGGTAGAAAATATGACAGTTTATACGTTCTTGTAGAGATGTAAATGTTCTCATACATACGTCGTCCATTTCTCCCAAATACCTTACAATATAATATTTACGTTGTGTCAACTTAATCATGCCGCATTCTAATTATGCCGATTAATCAATTGGGCTAAGTTCAAATTGTTATTCGATAAACATTATCTCACCCCAAAAATCCAATAAATATATTCAACATTTCAAAATAAAGATAAATCAACAATAACTGTATAATGTATGTAACAAGAAGGCTTAGTATAAACTTACCGCAAAAGTCTAAAAAAAGTGAAACGTATTACAATCTGACAAATTTTTATTTGCAAAGACTAAGACAGGACTCCATTTCCATAAACGTTTATGTTTTATTATTGATTCAGTTCATCCATTGAGGTCTCCTTTTTTATGAAGTTGTTGTTAGTGTGATGCACTGTACCAGTAATTCATTCCCTTATTATGCACGGAAGCCAATAGGCCATGCGTGTTGATAAATTATAGCCACTATGGCACAATCCGTATTAGCGAGCTAAATATATGAATTGTGACAAGTTCCATTCAATGGCGTCGCTAGATAAATAAAAATCAAGCGTTGAAATAAGGAAGGAAACGGCGAGAACGCTTGATAAAATGAAAAGCATGATAAAATAATAGAAATGTATCCGTTCCAAAACTATTCTACATAAATACGCAATTGTTGCTTCGCAGAAACCCGGTAGGAGGTTACACAATACATTTGGCCAAAAATGTTACCAGGGCTCATGTGCGGAAGCCTCGTATATTCAATGGCGGGTAACAGAAAAGTCGGTTATACATCGAGGACACCCCGGGAGATGAAGTGGAGATGAGTGACTAGATTTTTGCAAAACAATGCCGATGGGAATGTCGGTCGATCGGAATCGTCATCTCGGCCACATAAAAAAGGCAGCTTGAAGAGTTAATCTCGACACAGAGACAAACGGATGGTGTAGTAACACAGTCTTCGGTGTTTAGTAAAGGCCAAGGATTGAATATGAGACTAAGCAAATATGCAGTGGTTTTTTTTTAGTTACCTCGGTGGAATTTCGATGGGTAATGCGGTGGTTAAAATGAACTAGTCTAGTAAGTTTCCTTGGCTCATAATTAATAACATTCACTTTAAAAGAAGTTGTCATATAGCTAATTGTAGTACGCTTGGTACCATTACTAAAATTACCATGACTGAAAAGCAACATATTAAGGTTTCTGATGTAAAATTGAAAGCATGAAATACACTTGAGCAATTCAAATTAGAGATCGATAGGTTGCTAAAGCGGAATAGAGATGAGTTCGTTACGGAGAGTAAAGACTTAGGCAGAACCGATAGAGTAGAAACGCGTATTGATATAGGAACGCATGAGCCTATACGTAAATGTCTGTATCGAAAACCACTAAAGTATTGGAAAATCGTAGATTCAGCACTAGATGAAATGATGCGAACAGTAGAAAATGAAAGATCGAACAGCTACTACAGCTTCCCTATCGTATTAGTAGAAAAGAATGATAGTAGTAAGCGATTTTGTGTGGCCTCATAGTATTAAATTAATCACAAACACTCTGACTGAGCATAATCAGTTATTGTCGACATATTTGCCTCGCTTCAGTAGTAATATTTTTAATGCACTGAGACAAATACTTCTCGAAATTAGATTCAGTCAAATTACTTTCGGGTTAAATTTAATAAGAAAGATAGAGAGAAAAAGCGTTAACCTACCATTGAGGATTATTTCACTTTAATTTGATGTCGTCCAGTTTCGGAAACACCCGCGGTGTCCTCTAGGAATTAATAACCATTTTTTACAGGGACAAGAAGTGGTTGCATTACCATATTTAGATAACATACTATGATTCTCCAACGGGAGAGAAGACCATTTAACACTACAAAAATAAGGTATTAGTAGTTTACGCAAACACAACCTCAGGTTAGAAGATAAAAGTGTGAGTTTTTTTTTTTAAGGAAATACAGTATCTGACGTTAAAAGCTGGCGGGAAGGATACAGTATCTGACGTTCGAAGTAAGCGGGAAGGATATACAGCCAGATCTAGACAATGTCAACTCTATGAATCAATTTTGACTCCAACAAGTGAGATATTTCATTAGTATGACTTCATCCTATCTTTGGTTTATTAAAAAAATCCAATATCACCGAACCGTTGATCCAATTGACGAGGAAGTATGCGCGTTTTTAATGGGATGGTTAATGATCCAAGAAGGGGGAAAGAAGTAGAAAAGCCAATCTATTTTTCATCTCATAACTGAGTAACACTTGGACAATGTGGTCAGCTATAAAAAAATGACACATATGCAGCACATTATACTCTTAATAAATTAAACTCCTACTTACAAAGTGCAACTTTTACTAACTATACCGATCATAAACTCCCGGAACACTTGTTTACCTCACCGATACAAAATACGAATATACAGACGTGGCCTTGCTGGCTATAATTGCACCAGAAAATACCTGAAATGTAAAGACAATGTCGGTGCGGATCTCTTGTCACGCGCTTTTAATTCGGGTCAGCGCAATGGTGATACCAGGGTAGAGATAGATAGTAAGAAATATCTACTGAGCGCAATAAAATTAAATATGTTTAAGCCTAAAGAGTTGTTTGCATCGTATAAGAATGCTGAGGAATAATCGCTAAATCACGAACGACCTAGGTTATCGTGTGTTGATATAATTAAGAGAAAAGAGGTTGATAAAGTGATATTAGATATGAGCATGCGATTAAAAAGTAAAGTGCCCTAAGTACATCAAAATCAGATAATATTAACGGGCAACGTATTGTATGTCGCAACCAGAGGAAGAACCATTAATTAGATTGTATGTGTAATCGCATCTTAGAAAAAGGGTGTTATTCAAATATCACGACTATAATGGACACATAGGCGTAGAAATAACATTTCATACTATAACACCTACATATTTCTTGCCTTGTTTATTTAAGGAAGTAAGATAATTCATCCGTAGATATATTCTCTCCCAAACGAGAAATTTGAGGCAGCAGAAACCTCAAATGCAAGAGTGCAATTTGCCTGTTTTTTTTTTTTTTTTTTTTTTTTTTTTTACGAAATTGCCACATATCTCGGGACCCTACTTAAAAAAAATATTTCAAGAAACAAGTACATAGTGATATTTCAATGGTTGGCCAAAGGCGTTTGCAGTTTCTCATAAGAAAGCATAAACATTTGTGCATCGGTTGATTGACGAGATTTTTCCCAGATACGTGGCACCACTTAAGCTGTTGACAAATAAAGGGCGTTACAAACGTAAACCCAGTAATGAAAAAAGCGTTAGCAAAGGAAATAATCGTGACGTAAATTTATCACACTCAAAGTAATGGTAAAATTCCATATAAGGATGCATTACTTTCTAGAAGAGAAGTTAAGGAACAACGGACGGTCATGTGATGTTTACATCAATCAGATGTTAGCGGCTGTTAGGTTCCATGTGGGCGAAACGACAGTTTTCATCAAACTAGTTACTCTACAACGGATATGTTATTCCGCCTTCGCATAACATACTGAGACCAGGTGGATTATACCATGGTTACAAACATCACGAAATAGCTCTAAGCTCTTAAGATGCACGTAAGAATTGTGAATATTTTTCCGTAGAAAAAGCTGGAAAAAATGATAAGCGGAAAAGAAAAAAAATACGGGAATGAAGAAAACGATTGAAATAAAAGATAAAAAAGAGAAAACATAGAAGAAAAACGGTAAAAAATTGAAGACGTATAAATAATAAGAGGCGAAAAAAAAAGAAAACAGAGAATAAGAAGAAAAACTGAAGACAAAAAGAAAAAGAATGGGATAAAGTAGAAGTAAAAGATGAAAGCTTAGGAAAAAGACGAACAGTAAAAAAGAATGTGAAAAAAAAAGGTGAAGAAAAAACAGAAAACTAAAAGAATAAATGATGACAAAGGATGTGAAGGTTTTCTGAAAAAAAAAAGCTGATGAAAATGAAGATGAAAACGACGACGAAAAAGTCGCTGTAATCTATATATCTATAAAATAAAAGTGCGTGCGTGTGTGTGCGTGTGTGTGTGTGTATGTGTGTGTGTGTGTGCACATTTCCCTACACAATATATCTGCCAATTTTCAGTCTACAGACTCGAAATTTTATTTACAGGGTACTCCTCCGCAAATCTTGGGCCTAAACACTTGAAATTTAAAATATAGGTTCCTTGGACATGTATTTTAATTAATAACTTGATTTGAGCCCAAAAGAATAAACATTAACATACCATAATATGTAAAAGTTAAATAAATGGACCGTTTTTTTTTTTGGCTCAACATACATCTCCAAACACCCGGGCA
The DNA here is from genome assembly GCF_053919585.1 of Euprymna scolopes. Taxonomy (NCBI): domain Eukaryota; kingdom Metazoa; phylum Mollusca; class Cephalopoda; order Sepiida; family Sepiolidae; genus Euprymna; species Euprymna scolopes. The sequence goes on along the minus strand of NC_136486.1, from coordinate 62,403,813 downwards.
ACGCCGGCTCAAATGCTAGTACTTAAAGAAATGTAATGTATGTAATATAGGAAAGTTAATGCACGTCGATTTACTATAGAATGTTGCCGGAACAATTAAGGACAACTTGTTTAAGCGATATAATTTTTATTTTATGTTGTGAGAAAAGTTGTTTGTTTTGGGTTATGTGTTTGATAGCGATAAAGTAGATGGCCTTTTACCGCGTTCAAAAATAGTGTTTTACTAATAAAATATGACTAGTCTTAATGCTAAGATGATTGTTGAAGTGTTTTGACCTCATTCTGCTGAAAGGGAGCGTTGCGTATTTTCTAATGTTATTCTGACGTAATATGTATGAAAGTAATCGCTTTAATAAGTAGTGTAATGAACCCGTGCTTTGTACGTAAGCATTATTTTGAATATAAAACCTGTAATATATTTTGTAGGAGGACTACAATTAATGAGAGGTAAATATTTTCTATTACGATGGTGAGATTGTGTTGGTGAGAAAATGGATCAAGGAGGAGAAAATATTCCTTTTTTTATCGATATATTAGGGAGTGTACGTATTTTTTTTCATAAAAACATGTTGCAATATGACTTTAGAATAGTCAATGCTAAATTTTGTATACAAACTGCGCTGTTGGGTTCCTGTCGTGTCGGGAGTTATATGGGAAAACGTTAACATTCTATTCATATGGAATATCAGATTAAGAACACTATTTACAGTTTTTTTTTTCTTAATTTCCAGGAAATAAACAGAGCTTTGATTATTTTCACTTTTTGCGGTTTTTATGCAGTTGTTATGGTTACAATCTAAACATTATACTCAGCATGAAATTAGGATTATAATTATGATGGAAGCATCATTATTTAGTAAGGAAACCCGATTTTTTTAAATTTAATATTCGTCTTCTTAAGAAGAAAATCAAGCCTGAGGAAATGTCGACGAATTGGCATCGATATGCTGCACATTTCCCTTTTAGTTTGATTTATGCTTAAGCATGTATTATTACGAGATGTCATTATTATTATTATTATTATTATTATTATTATTATTATTATTATTATTATTATTATTATTATTATTATTAATAATGTAACGTGAATGATAAATGTGCAATTAGTGCTACAAATCGCTGTTATTACGGCGGGTTGTTTTTACCTTCATAAATATGTATTATATTCACATACTTTCGGTGAATGTTAAATAAAAACACAGGGGTGTAGTTTACAATGCGTCGGTTCTGTCTCAGTATTCAATCAAATATCAGTAATGGTTCTGAATAAACAGAAACCATTTCGGGAAGAACAACAATACTAATAAAAATCAGATGAAAAAGTTGAAGCACATAGAAATTAAGGTGAAAGAATATAAAGAACGATATGAAAAAAAAACAACTATAATGTCGATCTTTGAGAGGATGAATACTCTCCGTTTGCTAAGAACTATCATTGGCGGGTGCACCCATTAATAATTTATATATTTTGTTACTATGAAGCAAATTAAATTGCGTTAATTTAAGAAAGATGTGTACATTATTATACATTTTGTGTGTCTTATGTTTTCCAGATTCCAGGGGTTCACACAGGTTAATTTATGAAGCCGACTAGGATAACAACTTGCATGGAAACTTAGTAGTAAATAATAATTAGAATAATAACAATATTATACATATAAATAATAATAATAATAAAAATAATAACAACAATAATAATAATAATAATAATAATAATAATAATAATAATAATAATAATGCAAAACACTGAAAGAAGAATTATGACAGCGAGAGACACTGAAAAAAAACAAAATAGAAAACAGAGAGACAAACGACAAAACAGGAAACGAGAAGTGGGAAGAGAAACAACTCCACGGAAGATTCATAAGAATGACAAAAGGTGAGAATAACGAAAACACCTGGACATGGATGTGAAAAGGACATATACACCGAGAAAATGAATATATAATAATTGCAGCACAAGATAACTCGATAAGAACCAACCGTATCAAATCAAGGATCGATAAAACACAAGAAAACAGCAAATGCAGACTCTGTGGACAAAGAGACGAAACGATAAACCATATAGTAAGCGATTGCAGCAAACTTGCCCAAAAGGAATACAAAAACAGGCATGACCAAGTGGGGAGGGTGGTACACTGGGAATTGTGTAAACGACTGCATTTTGAGCGTACAGATAAATGGTACAAGCATACACCTGCAACAACCCTCGAAAACGAGAACTACAAAATCCTATGGGGCATGGACATACAGACGGACAAACCAATCCAAGCAAGAAGACCAGATGTCGTAATAATTAACAAGAAAGAAAAATCCTGTCAACTCGTGGACTTTGCAGTCCCAGCTGATCACAGGGTGAGTATGAAAGAAAAGGAGAAACGAAGCAAATACACAAAGCTAGCCAGAGAGTTAAAAGGGATTTGGATGATGAAGAAAGTCTAAATATTACCGATAATAATAATAGGAGCACTAGGAACAATCCCGAAAAACTTCGAAAAAAGAATGTCAGAAATTGGAATCAGAGGAATAACTGCAAAAGTACAACGACTAACGATAATGAAAACCCTTGAATGCGGAGAATAATACAAGCCAATATAACGAAGAAGTGTTACAAGGAATGAAGAACACCGAAAATACATATTTACAAGTTCTACACCCCCCATCATGCATTCCCCCCATTGTTTCATCACCGACCCCCCAAAAAAAATGATACCGAAGGGCCGAGAAGGGTCAATAAGGACTGAAAGACCGACGAGCGAGCGCCAACCAGACCTCGGCTGGACAAGCGCAAAAGAGAACTGGGATCTTGAGGAGGCTGAGTGCCACTCAAATTCCAGTATAAACCAATGGCCACTACCAGCGAGAAATCAATGGTAAGCGGCTGTTGCGATGATGCAAATTCATTTGCAAATGCTATGGAAGGAGGTGGAGAGGGCTGCACGTCTGGGGAGACTTGTTGTCACTCAGCTTCCAGAGAATACCACAGGTTTCCAATCGGATCGTTTGTTGACTAGTGTGAAAGCTCCATGTGAGCCAATAATAATAGTAATAATAATAGGAAAAAGAAAAAACCACACAATCGAGAAGATAATGAAGAAAATCTGAGGAGAGAAAGATATAAACATACCTCCTCGGAGCTTGAAGATACTTATTGCTACCCTAATTCTATTGTACTACTACTACTACTACTACTAATACTACTACTACTACTACTACTAATACTACTACTACTACTACTACTACTACTAATAATAATAATAATAATGATAATAACAACAACAACCCACAATGATTTCACATTTTTACTCTCCAACGCTATTTCTAGAAACATATTCATGCGGTTTTCAATGTATTCTGATCATCTATTTTTGTATATATCTCGTTAGACGTTCTCCCTAATATTGTCGGGCCGCAAATTGTACATATTTTGAACTCATTTCTCACAACTACTAGTGAGGTGCTTATAACCTTACATTGTTCTGTAGACAATCAATACGGGGGACTCCTAGGTGGTTTATCAACTTGGTGCCTCCTATATTTTGTCCTGGCATCTTTGCTCCTCTACACACATATCAGGGTAACTTCCCAACCTTAACGTAACGATCGCCAGGCCTTTTCCAGTTAACTAGCTCTTGTAAATCACTACTGAATCTATACTTTTTTTTCATTTATTTCATTAAATTTCCTGCTCCGTATTTATCTAGTCTCGTGTAAATTTTCAAACTCTTGTAAATTTTCTTTGCCTTTATAAATACAAACTTAAGACTATTTTCTACATTTACGCATTTTTCTAGTTCTACTAATCCTCGTACTCTCTGTGTTTGTTTTTACATAAAAAAAACTATTTGATGAAAAGCTCCATTTATTAATTTTGCTTTGCCTTTCTTCCTGCCCATATATGTCAACGCGTTATCGATTTATTAGATAATACTACCCCTATCTATCTATCTATATATCCATCTCACTATCTATCTATCCATCTATTTCTTTTTCACTCTCTCTCCCTATATATATATATATATATATATGTGTGTGGGTGTGTGTGTGTGTGTGTGTGGGTGTGTGTGTGTGTGTGTGTGTGTGTGTGTGTACTCCTATAAATTTTTGTACTGGTATGCATATTAAAAACCTTTTTTTCTATTTGTTTTAAAAGAAAATACAAATATGAGTCTTGGAATTCCATTCATTTACAAAAAGTCTAGCTAATTTTCATACTATTTCAAATACATATTTTAATTAATTTATATTAAGTTTTTTTTTCATTTTACCGAGGGTATTATCATCTAATTACGCGTAATTACATTCATGCCAATATTCTACATGATATATATTTTCGTAAAATTTGCGTCAAATGTTTATAGTAAAAACAAGCCTGTTTCATATATTTATGTATGCGTATATATATATATATATATATATATATATATATATATATATATATATATATTACTTTTTAAAAAATGCTTACAAAACCCCTCTGTCAGTGCCATGTCTACATATATGAAACTTAATATACAGGGAATTCGAACCCATGAAGAACTTTATATTCGGGTTTTATCCTGGAAAAATCGGTGTAATTGCTAAAATAACAATTGGAATTTGCTAGGTGAAGGTCGAACGAGGCATTGCGAATATGCCGGCATGTAAAAATTAATATTTTATGTTTTATTTTTGAGCTTTGCAATAAAAATTTCTGAAGAGCTAAGGCATTAAATCGTAAGTTAAACCTTTTGATTTCGATTTGGAGCACGAGTAATTTTTTAATATTTTTAAATATTTTTCAATGTAATCTATAACATAAAGCCTACACATCGGTTTGTATTTGTTTGAATGTATGTATATATGTTGTATATGTATACTAAAATCTATTCTAAGCCGCATCAGACCAGGTCCTTACTGGTACCCTATGAAACAGCGACTACTTGGTCGCATAATATGAGAAAATGAGAAAAAAAAATGGTGAAATATTTCGTATAGAAATAAAGTTTTAAACGAAGCGTAGATCAGTGAAAAAATGTTTTGTGAACAGCAATAACTGCGCATGCGTCCAGCATAAGATATGAATTAGTTTCAATAAAAAAGTTCCAACGTTATTGCGCAATCAGCTTTGTGTGTCAGTGGATTCGGATGTTGCCTCGTAAGCTTTAGTTTTGACGTTCACATCAACGTAACGCTCGTTTGTTTGGATTTAATCAGGATTGTTTTGGAATTTCTACTAATAGTTATATTAAAAAAAAAACAATTTCATTATTTAGATGTTTTTACAAAACGTTTAAGTAAACGAAATGTTAAGTTTTTATTAAAAAAGAAACAAAAATTCCAACCCGACAACGATCAACAAAAGCAAACTTCCTATCATTTACATTTAAAGATGGTAAATTAATTTTATTTCTATTATTTATTTGTCATTTTTTGTCGGCGGTTAATTAAATTACAACAAAATATTTTACAATGTTTCGAGGGTTACGTAAATCCAATATTTCTATCGTGACTTCTAATTTTTTTTCTTTAGAAACACATTAAATCATAAATAATCATTGTAAGTAAAGGTAATTGCGAGCAAAACAAATCCTACTTTGTTATGTTTAAAACAAGATTATGCGCAGTTTGTATTCGTCGTAACGAGAACTCTTTCTAGACTGATGTAAAATTAAATACCTTTGCTTAAACTTATATATAGTCATCAAAAAGGGCGCAATAACGGGACAATAGCTCCCTTTTTTCGTATATCTTCTGCCGAAATATCAGGTGGGGAGATTTTCACACACTTCATTTTTTGGGGGGTGGGGTTACGTTTTCGTAATTTAATCCGTTTATTCATTTTTTAAATTGTTATGGGGGTAACGATGGGATTACCGGCTGTGTCCAAAGCGAACTTCATGTAAACCCAAGCAACACAGATTATATGCAAATATATTAATAACTACGAAATCTACCTTAATTAAAGTGAAAGTCTAATTTAAGCGTATGTTCCGACCGAGCAATATCGGGCATCCTGTTAATATATACATATGTATATATATATATATATATGTATATATATATATATATATATATATATATATATATATATATATATGTATGTGTGTATATATATGTGTGTGTGTGTGTGTTGTTACTACAGATATTTCGTTTTGCATCGTTTTAATTTACATAGTTTTAGCTTAATTTATTTAATGTTATTTCACGTAAGTGGTAGTTCCTTTTCTCCAAGCACTTTTTAAAAAATAAATTCATCACCCGAAAGCTCTATCGAAATATAGGTCACATTTTATAAAATCTCTACCAAGAAAAGAATAACTCAATACTCTCACCAAACAATAACTCAATACTCTCACGAAGTCCTTCAATGGAAAACATACATGCTTCTATAGAAATCAACTACCTGACTGTACCACACAATAGAGATGGCAAAATAGCTGAGGGCCAACACGAAGAATACATACACTGTAAATCTGCAGAGAATACTTGAACCTTCAAAAATATTATTACTACTGCAACTGCAGATTCAGGTAGGGGTTGTTGCTAGCATGGCAATAATTATTTAAAAAAAACAAAACAAATACTTCCTATAATGGAACATTATGTCCAAGGTTACAGAAAAAACAACTTGATATTTGCAGTCAGGAATTCCTTACAATGGATTGTGTCCGCACTTTTATAGAAAGAGCAGTACTACTAATAGTGTTCCGTTTTTATATTCTCCACCAAGTAGTATATGTGTTATTAATAATCTTCAGCGTATGCCAGTTAAATCTATATCATCCCTTACATTACAGGAATTTATTTGATACAAATACTAGCTGATACAGTAGAATCTATAACTCAGAATACATTAAAATAATCTATTTTATGACTTTCATCAGGTTTTACGTTGATTAACCGATATAATAAGATATATATATATATATATATATATATATATATATATTAAATGTTGAAACCATGTAAATGATAAATAGACGTGTGCGATTAGGTAAAAGTTTTATATAAAAATGTGCGCCTTTTTCTTACTATGTAGAGAAGTGAATGCTATAGTATGCTTAGCAAATATCGGCTTTTAAGCATCTCAATCTTCAATTTTAAATCAACTTAGAACAGGTTTGCTTTCATTCATGAATTTGTGCCGCAAATTTTGTTTTCACTAAGACAGAAGTAAATGAACCTAAATGTTCATAGAAAGTTCAAGATTCAAATGAATTCCCCTAAGGATACTATTTCTTTTTGTTAAATATGCTGTAAACAATAAAAACTTAATATGTAATCAAAACAAACATGGACAGCTTATATAAGGAAGAATATCAAAGAAAAGAAGAAACCATGCAGATATACAGATAAAACCAGAGAGCTAAAACGGATATATATATATATATATATATATATATATATATATATATATATATATATATATATATATATATAAATCATGATGTTGCAAAATGTTTAAAATTTTCAAGAAACTTTTAAACCTGTGAGGAAGCTATACAGAATTTTAATTATTCGACAGTGAGTACAAATAAACCAGAAAGACCCTTATTCCATGGAGTTTCGAAGATTGCGCTTTTTCTCATCAGAGGGAAGATGTTCGCAAAATATACAATACATTTTGCTGGTTAATGCATTAGAATAAACTATTAATATGAGGGGTATCATATTTGGAACAAAAAGTCATTTAACAACGTATCGGTATTCAATTTGAATGGCACAACGATAACAGGAAAAAGGGCGGTTATATAGAAAAAGTCCAATTGGAATGATGGGCAATTACAAAACAGAATAAATCCGATGTTCGTCTTGTGAAAATGTATCCGTAATCCATGAAATATAAATATAGATATAAATGTGCAGGGTTACTTATTAGAGCAGTTAATCAATCGATTTGATTTATGAATGGGCAATTTCTCTGATGTTATTCATGATCTATCTTTGCGTAGATTGTTCAGAGTCACTTGCAGAATTTCAATTAAAAACAATGATGGAAAATACTTGTCTACTAGCCTGCTGGAAACATCTCTTGTTATGACTTGTGAAACTGCACTTGTAATGATTAATGTGTAACATCTGATAAAATAATAGTGCGTTTGTTGTATTAACAATATAAACATGAATTAAGAATGAAATGTACAAATGAGTTTCTTATGAAACAACATTTTTAACTAAATTTTGTTCAGGGTAATTTTCACATATCGGCGTTTAATTGCACAAACCACTTCATGTGTATATATATTTTTTTGATGTTACAAGTTGCATAGGGTATTTTAATATAATAAAAATAAAGAAGAGCTAGAAAAAAGAAGTAAAATAAGGAGGAGAAGAGGAAAAAGAAGAACATCTTGTCAGCTCTTATTTTTCCTTGTTCTAGCGAAGAAACAACTACAATGTGAGGGAAACCCTAAGTAAATATATGGAAAATGCAAGCCTGATGGAACGGTTACGACAGATTTATAAAGTAGATGACTGCGCATAAAAACCTTTAATTTTATCATGAAAGCGTATTGAAAAAGAATTAGAGAGTATGAAATGAGATTCAGAGATAATAGACGGGATGTGAATTGGGATGTTAATAATTGGAATCTTAAGGAAAATGCTAGGTACCAAAAATCAACTACGATGAAGTACAAACACTCATGAGTACTATGAAACAGTCATATAAAATAACCAAAAACAGAGTACGACCACAAAGATGCATGAGTTAATTATGATGATGATAATAATAATAATAATAATAATAATAATAATAATAATAATAATAATAATAATAATAATAATAATCAACTACTCAATCAAAGACTTCTGACCGAGTAACAGAAGGAAAAGAGAGTGGCACGTGGCTATCCATAGACTAAAAGTTCCTAAAGAATGTAAAAAGAAGAAGAAAGAATTCAGCCACGGCATGGGTCGACTACAACAGGATCCTACAAGCATGGATAATAGAATGCTTTAAAATATTAAATACTAAGCGGCATCATCACCGTGATAAAAATGCAATGAGAAAATGGAGATAGCTGATGGGCACTACATAACAGAAATTAAGATACAAACATGACTCTTTTAATGAGATTCATTATGAGCATTGCTGTTCATCATAGCCATTATGCCCCTGAAGAATACACCGAGAAAGCGCCAAGCTGGATACACATTCACTAATACAGAGCAAAAGTGAACTACCTTATGTACATGGCCAACTTAAAACTTTGTGCAAGGACTGAAATGTAACTTGAGATACTAATAAACACAACCAGGATCTTCTACTAGGATATCAAAATTGAGTTTTTTACGAAACAGTACGCATCACTACATAGATGAAAAGGAAAATGGAGAGTACAGAAGGAATGGAACTATCCAACCAATCTGAGATGAGGGTCCTAGGGAAAGAAGACGCCTAAAAGGACTTAAGCGTTTTGGAAGCAAACGCTATCAAAGCTACAAAAACGAAAAAGGATAATTGGAAAGAAATACGCCACGGGAATAAAACCACTCACAGAAACTAAATTAGATAGAAAACAACTGATAAAATGTATAAATACATAGACAGTATCATTAATAAAATACATAGAACCGTTCATAGGGTGGACCAAAGAAGAACTGAGGCCCCTCGATGAAAAGACTAGGAAACTGATGACCATGCACAATGCACCACATCCACAGGATGATGTTGACCAACTCTACGTGAAAAGAACGAAGGCGGGAGAGGACTAGATTGTATAGAAGACAGTGTGCATGACACAATAATAGACTGAGAAAATACATAACGCCGAATACAGAAAGGATAATCATGGCAGCAAGGGGCACTGCAAAAATAGACAAAAATGAGAGGGATAAAGTATAAGACGAGAAAACAAAAAATGTGAAGAAAAAAATGACATAGATGACCCATAAGGATGGCATAAGATGTAAATAACAAAAACAATTGGATATGGATGCGAAAATACACAAGCCTGGACACTTAATCCCTAATAACCGCAGCACAAGATGGCTCGATAACAACCTACTACATCAAAGGAAATGTCGATAATACACAAGAAAACACTAAATACAGACTCCGTGGGCAAATAGACGAATCGATAAACAGTATAGTATGTGAATGCAGCAAACTGACCCAAAATAAATATAAGAGCCAACATGACCAAGTGGGAAGGGCAGTACACTGGTAATTATTCAAACAACTGCATCTCGAACGAACAGACAACTGGTACAACCAAAAGCCGGTAACAGTACTTGAAAACTAGAATCACAAATCTTATGGGACACAGATATACAGACAATTAAACCATTCCGATCAAGAGGATCGGGTGTCGTAATAAATAACAAGAAGGGAAATCCTGTCAAATCGTAGACGTTGCTGTTATAGCTGACCAAAGGGGAAATATCAAAGAAAATAAGAAACGAAGCGAATATACAGATCAAAGCAGAGAACTAAAACAGATATGGATGGTGAAGAAAATCAAATTAATAACTATAATAGTAGGAGCCCTAGTAACAATCCCAAAAAACTTTGAAAAAAGAATGGAAGAACTTGGAACCAGAGAAATTCCTGGAAAAATACAACAAACATCAATAATGAAACAGCTTAAATATTAAGGAAAACTCGTGCATGTGGAGACTTCACACATGAGTCATAAGCACAGGTCAGATAAACTGCTGCAGAGACAAAACATGAAGCACCACATGGAACAAAGTACATTAAAGCTCATACGTATTAGTTCTTTTACCGCACCCCATGCCCCCTTTACCATATTACTGAACCCTTCCGCCCCCAAAAAAGAGTTAGCGCGAATAGCCAAGTAGAATCAAGAAGGACGGAAAGACCGAAGAGTTACCACTAGCCATACCTCTGCTGTATGTGCGAAGAGAACTGGAAACTTGGGGATTCTTATTGCCACTAAAATCCCACTGAAGACCAATGACCACTGCTAACGAAAAATCAATGGCAAGCAGCTGTTGCAAATTTAACTGCAAATGTTATCGAAAAAGGTTAAGCGTACTGGAAATCTGGGGAGACTTGTTGTCACTCAGCTTCCATCGAACACCACAGGCTGTTTTCAATAAGATATTTTATTAACTGTGTCAAGGCTGCTTGAGAACAAATAATAATAATAATAATAATAATAATAATAATAATAATAATAATAATAATAATAATAATAATAAAAAAATAATATCTGAATGGAATTCGAATTCTGAATGGAAATGCGTGCCCTCATGATCATGAGATGGGAAAAACTGGAAGCAAAGGAAGGTGAGGAAAGCACGAGATAAACAGGTTAACTACAAATATGTGCATGTTATTGGAGCAGAATAACATCAATACAACAGAAATTAAATATAAACATTTTAGGGGATACCTCCGAAGATTTAGCAAACACATCAAAACAGAGCTATACAGTTGAAACCCAATAAAAATACAAACATAGGGGCAGTATCACGAGTAAGACAATATTAAATATTTATTGGTTAAGCTAAAGAATTAAGGCATCTAAATGAAAAGAGCAGGAAAATCATGAGTATGCATTATGCACTAAATGCAAAGGATGATACTGGTTGATTCTATGTGGAAAGGAATAACGTAGGAAGAGAGCTAGTGCGCAAATGACACAAGAAAAGAATTATCATAATACATATAACTGTTTAGAACACTGACAACATAATCACTACCGCAAAACACACGGGCAAATAAGAGTTGAAACAGAAAAAAGCAGGATAAAACGAGAAAAGTAAAATTCGAGGGAAAACAATTACATGTAGGATTTATAAGGATTATAAAAGATGAAAATGATGGAAACACTTGGACATTTATACAAAAAAGAAACCTAAACAGAGAAACTGAATTCCTACTAACAGTTGTATAATATAACCCGGTGGGAACCTACAAGATATACGCAAAGATCGACAGGACACAGACGCAAATTCTGCGGACAAAGGGACGAAACACTATAGCACATAATAAGCGAATGCAGCAAACAAGCCAAAAATAATCTACGAATAGCCACGATCAATTGTGGAAGGCAGTGCACTAGAGATCTAAGCAGAAAACTGAACCTTGAACACTCAGACAAATGGTACACATAAAAAACTGACTACATTACTTTATAATGAAAATCATAGACTCATGTGGGACATGGATATACAAACGGATAAATCCATCTAAGCAAAACGACTGGACGTCATACTAGTAAACAAGAAAGAAATACGATTGTATATTTTTCTGTTCCAACAGATCACAAATTTAAGATCAAGAGAACGAAAAATCGGAGCAAATATATTAAACTAGCCAGTGAGTTCAAACGGATCTGAAATGTGAAGAATATCAGGATATTAATAGAAGGGGTAGGAACAATACCAACAAAAAAATTCGAAAGGGATTTGAATTAGTGGGATTGCCTGTATGATGCAACGAATAACAGTAATCAAAACTGCTGAAATATTAACAAAAAAAAAACTTGAATGTGGAGACTACTACAGATGACCTACCTGCACAAACTGAACATGCAAAACTTTCTCCAAATATAAAACACGAAGGATTACCACATAGAATCATCTCTATATTTCGTCGATTTTTTTAAGTATCTTGCTTAGTAAGAACTGAAACCATACTAAATAAGCAATGAAGGTCAGGGAGGATAGAAAGACTGAGAAGAAAAGGCACTAGGCAGGCCTCTGCTGGATGTCAGCAAAGAGGACTGGCTCAGTGAGTATACTTTTTACCACCCAAATTCAAGTGAAACCTAATGGTCGCCGCCAAAGAGTTATCAACTGTAATCGGCAAACACATCTGTAATGATTATCAAAAAGGTGGAGATTACTGGAAATCTTGGGAAACTTTATAACACCCAGACTCCAGAGAATATCACAAGTTGTTTTCAAAGTGAACTCTTTGATGATGCTCTGTGTGACTACTTTTACTGAGAAAATAATAATAATAATAATAATAATAATAATAATAATAATAATAATAATAATAATAACAACAACAATAAAGTATAATGAGAGAATATTCAGCTGGGAAGTATACTAAACTAAAATCTTCAACCAGCATATCTGAATTATATTCGCTATAGAAAAAGGTCCACTGTTAGTATTGAAAAGGGGGAAACATGGAAGCATCGAAAATTATAAAACTTCCTAACAAACGAAGATCCAGTCACTAGGTCAGCATAGAACCTTGTAATATGCTGGTAATTATGTAATGCTTTTTAAAAGGGGAAATCATAAACTCCTATGGGACATTGACGTAGAAGCAAATAAATCCATCCAGGCAAGATGGTCAGATGTCATAATAGTTAACAATAAAGAAAAGTCCGACATAATCGTAGATTATCCCGTTATAGCAGACCACAGATTAAATTTCAAGGATACGGAGAAGCGAGGTAAATACACGAGATCGGTCTGAAAAGCTGAAACTGATAGGTAATATGAATAAATTGAAGATAAAAAGGAGAAATTGGAACCCGTAGCATGGCTAAAAAGACAACTGATGAGATTAATGAAACACTTAAGGAATATGGGCAACACGTGATAGTCGGATATATAGAAACTGTTACTCAAGAAAAACACAAAGAAACACCATACAGAATAATAAATTGTAAATCATGCCAAAATGAAGAGAATCCAGTAGCATTACACCAAATAGTCAAGCAGAGTAAAAAATATAGAAAATCTGATAAAAAAACACTAACCACACATCCACTGTATGAGCGCAAACATTATAAAGATTTAAAGAGGCTTATTGCAATCCGATTATGTAATAAACACCAATAGTCGATGCCAATGGAAAAATCAATGATTGAAACCTATGCAATAACGTAAATTATATCGTAGTTTCTCGATTACAATAGAGAGCACTGGAAACTGAGCGAAACTTGCTGTAGCCAAGACAATGCTTCAGAACTGATTAAATTCCTGGTCTTCCGAACTGCAGGAAACATAACTTATTCTGATGTGTGAAACCTCGATTGAAATGACTAACATGAAAACTCTCATGAAATTATATGACACATGTTCTTATAAAATATGAATAGAAAATGAATCAATAATTTAATGTATGCATTATTTCATTATGAATACAATAAGTGACATACACTTGTTTGGTTGTTCTTAAGAAATAACATTTTTCTTCATGTTTATAAATAATCATTTTGAGTTTACACTTCATCTGATTGTGTTTTTTAATATCGTTTATCGTAACGCCAGTACCAGTAAACTACAGACTGAGAAAACGTAATGCTTGATATAAATTTACAGGGACAGAACTGATAATAAGTCATCTTATGTATATAGACTGCAAGCAGCTGCTTTATTAAAGAAATGGAAAACTTGATAAACAGAATCCGAATATAAAGCACATACATTGGAATTGAATTCAGAATGGAAAACTGTGCATTATAGAAATGATAACTAAGAAAAACAGACATAAAAATATGAAACTTTCCAACTAAAGGGAAATGAGAGGGTTCAGTGAAATAACATTTGCTAATATCTTAGTCTGCTGAAGGCAGACACGATTACATTTACATATATGAAAGCTAACATTGAAAAAAGAGGGCCTAAGAATAATTAGAAAACTATTAGAAACTATGCTATATAGTAAACATTAAATTAAGTGATTAAACACCTGGACAGTAGTGCCAATAAGACTAAACAACTTTGAGCAGAGGACGATTAATGGCAATGCAGTATGCATTACACCCAAAAGACGATACTGAAGAACTCTATTTCAAAAGGAGTGAAAGAGAGATGTCACTAATAAATTAACTATGTAAAAACTGGGAAAATACATACGTCAGAACACAAAATGGTTTATCATTGCAGTGAGACACACCACTTAGGAATCGTAAAAGCAGAAAAACTACTATAAATGTAGAAATAGAAAATACTAGACGGACGATTCATTAGCATAAAATAAAACAGAACTAGGAAAGCAGCTTAATGTTACTAAGTAAGGGTACATGAACATTGAAGCATATTTGTTTACTGTGAACTGTACGGAACAATGTAATTAAAACAAGCTAAACCTAGAATACATAAAACACAAGAAAGCAGTAAATGTAAACTTTGTTTGCAGGGAGACGAAACAATAAACAATATAATAAATGAATGCTGCAAATTAGACTAAAAGAAATTTAAAAACAGTAACGACTACATAGGTAAGCAAGTGCACGAGAACTAGACGGAAGACTATGCCTCAAACATATTGATAAATTGGTCAAGCACACACCAGAGACAGTGAAGGAAAACCAAAAATCATAAAATTATCTTAGACATCAAGATACAAACAGATAAACCCGTCCAAGCAAACAGGCCGTATGTAATAATGATTACCAAGAACGAAAGAAACTGCGAAAATGGAGATTTCACGAATAAGAAAAATAATATCAGAGTCTGACTAGCGATATCCGACAGTTAATCAGAGAGGAAACGATAAAAATATGTAACTGTTTACATCCTTAACAAAAAAAAAACGATTAACAGATGGATTCGGGTTCAGACTTGTCACGCATAAACGTACAAACATAATTGAAAGAAAAACTTACTATTGTGAAAACTGACAAATCAACTAAGACAGTTACAGGAAATACTATAAAAGTTACAGGAAATACTATAAAAGTTTAATAATCCTACAAAAATTTAAAAATCTTTGTGCACAAGACATCTGAATAGCTTTTCGAAACAGATTTGATGAAGCTATCTATACTGTGAGTTCACCAAAGTATGAACTGAGGAAGAGAAATCGTCTGCTGGGGAAGAGCAATTTAAGCATAAGTTAAAGGATAATTTCTGACAGTTTTCCATGAGAACTAAGATGAACCAAGGTTATAATTTGATTAAACCTGAAAGTAAAAGCTCTATCTGTCTTAAGAAGCGAGGCATAGTCTTTGCGACAGTCGAGAAAAGTGATAATAGGAGTGAATCGGTGATAAAAAGCTGGAATTTTATCAACAGTATGTACCACTTAATGGGCTGCACGTGCCGTATCCGTTAGGAAACAGACAGACCAAAGCCATTTTTCCACGGGTTTTAATGCAACTCATAAAAATGACCACTATTTTTCAGAGAAATAATTTTTCACCAGAGAATGAATTCAACAAACTCAACAGTAGTTCAATACTCTTTAAGATGTATTTAAGTGGCGCGTATCTTCAGGTCATCGTGGTTTAGAAATGCTCTAAACTTATCTGGATTAATGCAAGCTGAGGGTTTTACAAGTTTGAGAGGTTATTTGTCGGACTCAATTTTACAGCTGCGGCATGCACGTATGCTATGGAAACAATGCTGTGTGCCTCGATCCGCCTCGATTTAGACAACATCGTTATTACCAGTAAATCACCAGAAGAAAGTACCAAACGTATACATGAGTTATTTAAAAGAATTTAAAACTTTAAATAAAAAGAAGCAAGGTGTGGGATATTCAATGACAAAACTACTTACCTAGGTCACATAATCGATGAAAAATGGAAGCTACCCCGATGTGTAGAAGACACAAACCCTAAATGACATGCCTGCTCCCGATATTGTACAAGCGACCCAAACATTCTTGAACTGGCACACTTCCATCAAGTCATCATAAAAAACATGCATGCCGCCCCCCACTAATTATAGTACCTAGATAGAAAAAAAGACTTGACTGAAAGCATAGTGGCGTTTGAAAAATTCAAAGAGACTCTAACATCGGATCTGTTTCTTGCACATAATGAACCAAAGCTGAAAATAATCGTAGCGGGCTCCGCAAGGTCACATAGAATTGGAGCTCCTATATTGCATTTAATGACGGACGGTGCATAAAAACCGATCACCAATGTATCTAGATTGCTACCGAGAACCGAAAGACGGTACTCTTAAATCGGAAGAAGCCTTAAGTGTCATATTCACGATAACGAATTTTCATAGCAGACCTTTCACGTTACGAACACGATATCGATCTGGAAAACTGAAAGTTATTGGTAATCAAAATATAAAAAAACGACTTACCGATGAATACTGAGCTGGGGTAAAAAGTCTTCTTAAGTATAACTTTAACTTGGCGTACTTCTCATATAAACAGAATACCTATGCTGATGTCTAATACAAAAAGAAAAAAGAAACCTTTAGAGGATTTCATAATTACTACGCTTCGTACCGATTGCAAAAATAAAAACATTGAAGACAACACAATTAGAGAGCTTCCAGTACTTCTACCTAACAGTAAAATGGGCATGAGATAAGGCCACATTATCTGCGATATCAAAAACAAGATCCATATAAAATACAACTAGGTTAAAAAGTAGTCTAGCTTCGCGACGAGATTCTACTTTACAGCGAAAGGGTAGTAATTCATAAAAGTCACCAGAAACAAATTCTACAAGATGTTTATAATAGACACTCTGAGTAAAAACACACTTTATGAGAAGCTTCGTCTCCAGCTTTTACATGAATAAATAGCTAATTGAGAATATAGAATTTTTTCAAAGTTTGAACCTTAGCTGTAAAATCACCACCCATCACAATTCAACAGTTGTCGAAAACTGCTGATTAACTTTGGAGAAGAAGCTACACGGACTTTGCAGATCCTTTCGATTCCCGTTATTGCTTAACAACTGGTATTACAGAAGCGGTTTCCCAGCAGGAAGGAAAGCAAGATTCATTAAGGCATTTGTTGTAAGGTTTGGATAGAACTTGAAAAAAATGCTGCGTCGAAGTATTCTTTTACGCAGCATTTTTTTTAAGAGCAAATCCGGGATGAGATCAGATCCACATGCTTTTGCAGTGCCATTATTTCTTATGATAGCATGCACCTGAGAATGGGTGATTTTCAGATCGTCTAGAGTGACGTCTGTCCGCAAAGGAAAGTCAGAGAGCGGGTTGTTAGTAGTCCAGTTTGGAGTTAGGGGCAAACCGTCTGGCAAGCATGTTAGCCTTCTCAGTTGCAGAGCAAACAAGCTCATGATTGTTGGATAGTGGGGGAATGGTTGATTGCCTATTATTTACTACACTGTTGTAGATTTTCCAGAAGTAACGGGTTCCTAATTTCTGTTCTTCGATGCGTTCTTGGTGGTTTCAGTAAATTCTCTATTAGCTGTCGCTATTGCTTTCTTACAGTTATTTCTGGCTTCTTTATACTTCGGTCTGTTTGATCTGTTGTTAAGCATTCTGACGAAAGAACTGACCTAGTAAATTATCGCAGCATTAGCCTCCTCCCACATTTCGCCAAAATAGTTGAGACTATAATTAACCAAGCTCTAGTCCATCATCTTACAGATGCTAAACTTTTGACTGACCGACAATATGGATTTAAGCAAGCCGTTTCCAAAGCAGACATCCTAACTGTAAACTCAGAACGTATATACCATTCACTGGACAAAGCGGGGGAGGGAAGAGCGGCAACTCTAGACATATCTAAGACTTTTGACAGGGTATGCCATGTGGGTCTTCTAAAGAAAATCAGAGCATACGGTATAAATGGAAGAATACTTGACAAAATTAAATCATTCTTAGATAAGATAAAATTCCACGTTGTCCTTGACGGTCGTGCATCAAAACAATGTGATATGAATGCGGGAGTGCCTTCTCAGAGGTCTATCCTTGGACCTGTGTTATTCCTAATATTCATAAATAACCTCCTTGACAGAATTGTCTGTGAGATGGGTATATATGCTGAGGGCACCACGCTCTATAACATACACTACAGGAAAACAAATGAACACATATCTAAAGAAATGGCAGAACCACTAGAAAATGACATCCGATCCGTAGTGCAATGGTTACAAAAATGGATGGCCACAGTCAATCCTGCCAAGACTAAACTTGTTTCCTTCAATAATTTCAAGAAACCTTCCTTACCACCAATAGCAATTACAAATAACTCTTTATCTGAAAGTACATCTTTTAAACTCCTCGGTCTAACGTTCACAGACAAAAATGAGTGTAGCCAATTACATTGAGAGTATTGCCAAGACCACTGCGGAGAAATGGGTTCTCTCTATCGTGCTAGAAAGCTACTAACACTTGAAAGTATCCTATACCTGTATGAGGCCACCATTCGCCCATGTATGGATTATTGTTACCATATTTCGGCTAGTGCATCTGGCACTAGTTTTTCGCTCCTAGACAAGGTTCAAAAGAATGTCACTAATCTGATAAGTCCTGAACTGTTATCTAAACTCCAGCCTTTGTCCCATCGACGAAATGTTGCATCCCTCTGCCTGTTCTACAATTACTTTAAAGGTGAATGCTCTGACAAACTGCAAGTACTTGTGCTCCCTCGACGTAAACACGCTCGACAAACGCGACAAGAGCTAAACCCCACCCTGTTCACGGTGGAGATCCCTAGATGTAAGAAAACCTTCCACTCCATTAGTTTCTTCCTTAAAATAGCTAGACTTTGGAATTCCCTTCCGGGTCCCTGCTTCCCCAACTGTACTGACATGCAGAAGTTCAAGTGTAACGTGAACCGACATATGTCTGCCCAACTTCCTACACAGTACTCCTGCCCCTTATGCCCCTGATACTAGCCCTCTACAACAAAGTGGCAATGTGTGTTGTTTGGGGTGAAAATGTAATAAAAAATAAAATAAAATAATATCTGATATATTTTATGAATTATATATTCCAGTCTGCATGAAGGCATAGTGATATTATGAGTACATACCGTAGTTTTTAAGTTCTGTCTTGTCCATAGGAATGTCTTACAATTAGTTCTGCAAGAGCAGTGGGACCCACTATTATGAATCGCTAGTGATGTCACAAAAATATAAGACAATTTATAATAAGGGGTAGGACGATAAAATTTCGTCCTATAAAAGATGAAATAATTCAAATTTTTGTTTGATGAGAACCGGTTTTCTTTCTTTTTTACAAGCCCTCAACTACTCAGCTAGTTTTGTACAACTTTAAAGAGCAATAAGAGCGTGTAATCATGCATAAATGTGTCACAATGTTCATCGAGCGAGGTCGGAAATGCGCCTCTATATAAGTCATGCTGGCTACTGATCAAAGTTATGAAAACTCGACAATTGCCAGGACCCTCAAAATGCGGCGGTGTATTGCCACAAACAGTGACGTAGCCAGGATGATGAAAACAAAGTTTACCGTTATGGTTATGTATTTTTGTGTTGTTTTAAGTAAGAACCACATCATTCCACAAAAAAAGCTTCGAAGTCGGCTTGAAATTTAACACCAAAGTGGGTTTGATGAAATACGCGGTGATACACAGGTGACATTAGCTGGTCGTTGGCATCAACTTCGGCGGTGCCCACAAGTATATACACACACACGCTTGGCCTCAGAAGGCGTAGTATGATTTTGTACCTTTGTCTCACTGACCATACTTCCCCCGATCTGAATCCGTTGGAGTATGTCATTTGGTGATACATTGAGAACATCACCAACATGAACTCCCATAAAATTGAACTTAGCAAAATCGTCGGCATAAAGAGAGTATTCGCTGAACTCCCGCCAGCGCGTGTGGAGAAGTTATGTTTTTAGTTCCGGACTCGTATCCTGGCGCTGATTGGACTGGAGACATCTCCATGCATATAAGCTGTACAGCATAATCAATTTACTGGAATGGAACCTGAAAAAAAAAGAATTAAGCATGTTTATTGTTTTCTTAAAGCGACAAATTTATTGTTATGCCTTCTAGAATGCACACATTTTACCAGCATGCTACAATGTAAATATCATGAAACAAATCTGGATCACAGTATGATAAACATTATAGTGCCCCTTTTAATAACGGATTACTTTATTTAAGTCTGTTATCTAATATATCTGCATATATACATATTTCAAGTTAAAACACAAATGAATTAGTAAACGAAAACAAATATTAGAAGTCCTTCCCAAAATCCATTTTTTAAAGAACTTGGAACGTTTACCAAGGATAACGTTACAATATTTTTTGTTATATAGTAATCAGAAAGAAATCCTTCAAGACAGCAGTAATTTTAAATTTAGGCATATTTTTCTAGTAAATCGATTTTCTCTGGGTTAAATAGAATCGAATCGGTGTGTAACTTTAGCATTTTAACGGTACATGCAAACAGAAGCGTTTAGTATATATATTATATAAACCAACTGAAAAAAATCGAATATAACCAAAAGAAATATATATGTATAGGTTAATAGATAGCCCATAATAAATTTCGTACAATAAAAATTAAGACATAATATGTTTATATAAATTCTTCGCCAACAATGCATTTTAGACTTGCGCGAATTTCGTATTGTGCAAGTATTTACGCGACCGACCTCACGATAACAGTCTAATTCTCCTTTGCTCTGAGATAAGAAGGTTCATAATTAGAGATGCTGGTAAACAAGACCCGATCCAAGTCTCAGAACGATACTGTAATTACCTCGATGATTAAAGATTGGTCGTCTGGTTCCTTCGCAATCGAAAATAAAAAAAGAAATAGATAGATGCATAGATAGATAGACTGACAGACAGCTAGATACCGGACGACAATAGATACCGGACGACAATAGAAAAAAAAAAACGATTTGCGACGAAAACTAATTAAAAGTGGTCGTAGAATCCTATGCACACATAACTATCTAGTATAAGATAACCATTTCATTCCCATCGTCTGTTTTCGCATTTGTAGGTAGAGCAATAGATTTTGACGACGGACAAAAGTTGAACAAAAGTGATAAAAAATGTTACCAATATTAGATGACTTTATATATATATATATATATATATGTATATATATATGTATATATATATACATATATATATATATAGATAGATAGAGAGATAGATAGAGAGAGATAGAGATAGGGATATTTAATGGAGATGTAACAGTCTGAGGAAGCTACGCACGGCCAAATAAAACGGCCGAGTAGCTGAAACAATAATGTAACTTCACATAAATATACGGTAATAAAAAATAAAACGTATATATATATATATATATATATATATATATATATATATATATATATATATATTTAAATAAGAAAGGTCACCAATTTAACATTATTTTATTATTCCGTCTTTTGATTTTTCATATAAAAAGGTATCATATTTAGATCGTTGCTAGCATGTTTTGAAATCATTGAAATAGTTTTTTACGCGTTTCAGACGTTCTGTGCAGCGCCCTCTTCAGAAATTATTAAAAGTGTAAAATAATAAAAATATATTTAAAAAGTATTCAGAATGTATAAAAGCATTTTCGCAGTCCATTTTGGTCACATGTTTCCCGAGCGGATGAAATGTCTGTAAAAAACACGTAATATCTTCATGGGTGTGTTCCACCACTACCCTTCGTATTGGGGTCATAACATGGTCATTCCTTCTTTTGCTGTCTACTCTGTCTTCTCCTTTTCCTACTTTTTATTTATCTTTTTATGTTTTTATTTTTTATTTTTATTATTACTTGGGTGGAAGCGAGGGCCGCGCTGGTACTTGGTCAGGTGGGTGCGTAGGGGAGTGTGTGTTTGTGTGTATGTGTGTGTGTTTTCCTTGTATTGGCTCGTAGAATTTATACGTCTAGTACTTTTATAACATTTATACCAATTATACCATTATAAGAAATCAAAAGTGACACAAGTTCGTTTGTAATGTGTGTGTGGTGGGGGAGCGTGTGAGTTTGTGTGTGTATCTCTGTGTTCGTGTATCATTTGTCATTATTCCATAATACAGTAAATGTTGTTAATGCATTCCTTTGGGTTCCACATAGGAAAGATCTTGCAACTGATTGTTAAAAAATTGAAAATTTACCGCAGTCGGATGTCATTAATTTAGCAAGTGTGTTATTTGGAAGCTAGGCATTTTACATTTCAAACCGACCATAAGACATTCCTAACAATTTTGGATAAAAACAACGACTACCCACATAGACGGCCAACTGTTTACTAAGATGGATAACAAGTTTACTGAATTAGGATTTCAACGTTAGATTAAAATTGCGCATGCGTATGGCTTGTCTAGCCTAATCCCCGTACTAAAAGTTGCCACGTGATGACGCAGTAATCGACGTATGACAAATAAATAGTGATATAAAAACGATGATTTGCAATACAATACGGAAATTACCAATGAGTCTTCAATAACTTTAGAGAGAAGCAGCAGATAATTAAACAAAAATGCAGAAATTAGAACTAGGCGAATTTACTTCTGACACGTATTCTATCTTCTACAATGTTCTTTTTCTAGCAAGATAGTCTTTATTTCATAATCGATGCAATAGGAAATACTACAAAGCTTCAACATGCCTTATTCGTACTTTTGTTTATTATCAGTCAATGAATCGGTGGCATGTAACCAAAATCGGAAACATGTAACCAAAATGCTTTTATACATTCTGAATACGTTTTAAATATATTTTTATTATTTTACACTTTGAATAATTTCTGAAGAGGACGCTGCACAGAACGTCTGAAACGCGTAAAAATCGCTCATATTGTTAAAACAATTAAAGGATGCGCGTTGGATGGAAAGGCATCACCGATTATCCAAATAACCCCTGGCCCAAATCCGAACAACCGTGATTTAGGATTCATATAAATTTGTGGAACAATTGGATAAAATTCTATTAAAGTGATCGATAGTTTTATCCAAATAGCCAGAGATTATAAGATGTAGGAAACTTACTACAGGGGTAACCATTAATTTCCTACATGAGATTTTCACTCGGCATAGCGTTGGTTATTATCTGGCTAGTGAGAATTCTACCCATTTTCTTCACAGTTCATAGAATATTGGGAGATACCAGAAAAAAAAGTTTCATGACCCCACAACATATTCTGATTAGTAACAACCAGCACAGCGCTCTGTAGACACCCTAACACTGGTGTGATGGAAAGCTTATCAGTCACCCAGAAAAAAAGCTCTACAGCAGTTTCTTGAAGTATACAGGATTACGGTAAAACTAACACTCTAGCAGTCCGATCACCTACGGAAGTTATTTGATTGTAAAACCAAGTCAACATTTGAAAAGTGGTTCTCAACACAGACCACACAAACGAGAGAGTCTACGATTCCACTAAAACATACATTCTTGGAGGAAAATGTGTACATCTAGGATTTTAGAAATAACATTTCGCTTTGAGAAATTAGAGAGAAAATACTGAGTAGCATCAATGTTATCTCTATAATCCAGGGACCAAAATACATACACAGAAGTCATGGACACCAGGGACGCAAACGTATCATTGAGGACAAAGAAGATTTCCCTCAAAATTAAGTAGAGCTAATTGAAACTGTCTGAAACCCATTTGATATAGAGTCTCCCCAAATAACACCCAAACCCCGACGTTCGGGTAAGGTAACGAAAATCATCGAGCCATTCATGATGCACGCAAAGAGGAAAAATACTGATACAACGCTCAGAATTATATGGGAAGGGGGTTACCTGCTATAAACTATTCAACACTACATATATAACGGAAGACACCGCCGTAAAGTGAAAGTCGCTATCTCGTTGACTACATTAAGTCATTCGTCGGTTAGACGAACTATCCACCTTTTTGCATGGTTTTTGTAATACACTTTGTTATATTCTCATACGTCCTGCTTTTCTTATAAGGCTATACTCATGATACAATACAATGCACAAAGAAGCGTGGATACAGTATATGCAAAGAAATATATTCGCGCACATTCCCAATTATAAAGGTATTAATAAATCTAATATATGTCATTTTACCTCTTGCAATCGCTAAAACCACTTTATTTCTCGTATGAACAGAAGCCTGAAATTTTCAAACGGAAATTACTTTGTTACTATGACACGCTGTTTGATAAATTAAGAACCAAAATGTACATTAACGATGGCTGCACAGCAATGTCATCAAACACAACCTTATTTAAACAAAAGTAAAAATGTTCCTTTTTTAAATTTTATATGGCCGATACATAGTGTTGATATTTTACCTCTAGTCTAATCAGATTCTCAAAATAATGCTATTATCAGCAACAATACTATAAAATCCAATGTTGCTTGGTTTATAGGTATCTGATTGTATCTACTTTAAACAAACGCGCTGTATATTAAATCTTTTTCGACAGGAAAGCTTTATTATTTGCTGCTTTATCAGTAGAAACTATTATACACTTATCTTGAAGCATTTAATATTGAAAATATTTGTGAATTTCTAATGAGAGGATTAGTTTCTTACAGAGTTTACCTTTTAATTTTATAAATTTTGTTTATTCATGCAACCACGTAAAATAGTATTCTATACGTAAAGTAATATTTTATATTTTTAATAAACATAATAAACAATTAATTACGTCATTTTTCGCTCTAGCGCGTTTATTGTACGTCAGATATTTAGGTTTTTATACTTTGGACCTTTACTATAAAGGAAACGTCAATTGATTTTTGGAGATCATAGAATAGAGAAGAGTCATTACAGTCTCTACACATATAGCAGCGGGAGGTCTCAGCAGATCTCTACTGCATTAGTCACAATACATTCACCAAATAGCAATGGGGCAGTGCCACTACTTTTCTCCTGCTAATAGGACTTACTTCTTTGAAGTGTATCCAAGGATCTGATCCCTGACAATCGGCTGAATCATATAACTTCACTTAAACGTTTACCTTCAGCACTATTATGGTGACATGGCTACAGAATAATAATCGAATGACAAAAATAATGACAAATCGACAGTTTACCTAGTATACAGCTTAATCGTCTTCGTCAGAAAGATCAGGATTGCAAACATGTAATAAAACGCAAGATAGAAGAAACGAGAGTTACAGGCGTATAAGAAAATGCTTAGACAATTTGTAGTCTACTCTCTTTTACAAGAAGAAACAAAAATGAATCTAGTTCCAGACACACACTATCAATCTATTACGGAGAAAATATGTAACTGGAGTGGACATAGTTTTGTTTGGAATTTGTGGAATTTGATAGAGTTAGATCATGTGTAATGTTTGTTTTTTACAGGTCTGACACTGCGAATTTCTCGATTTTCGATGTTCAAGATTTACGAAATTTTCATGCATATGCATATATATATATATATATATATATATATATATATATATATATATATATATATATACTAGGAGGCGTAACTGTCGTTGACTGGGTTTAACATCAGCCTTCAACAAATGGACACTGATGTAAGAGAGTATGAAATGTTGTGAAAAGGTGGTGTGCGTGTAAAGAAATAAATTCCATATTTGGGGTATCGCAATCAAAGGAAAATATAATGCAAAGTAATATTTTGCAGACATATATATATAATTTTTTTATGTTAACTTTGTAGTCCTTCTTATCGAAGAGTTACCAGTACATATTTTTAGAAAAGTTTTAAAAAAAACCGGGGATTCTATTATCCGTACCCATTATCGCATTTCAATTTCTCAATTTAAAGAGAAAATAAAACAATGTAAAACAATATATTTGCTAACAGTGTGCAAATACAAATAGTTCGTACAAATGAAAATAAAGTAAGTTCATTCATGGGTACGTGGGTGCACGGTGTAAACTTTTCAATTGTAATAACAAATTTTACACCTTGATGACCCTCAACATTAGTTCCTAGTTTTATCCTCTGCATATGCTGTTACTTCGTGTGTAATAAATAGAAGTTGATTGTAAATAAGTGTTTTTTTTCTGCAAAATTGTCTCGTTCATACAATTCAAAGACGCATTCTGAGTTGCATCTTTTGGGTTTAGGGCAACTTGGTCAGTATTTTTGGTAGTGAAATAAACTCTCTGACAGTTTTCAAGATGATATAAAATCTTTTGGATTGACGGATGCCTTTCATAGATTTAAAACACCAAGATACGCCAGAATACCTAATCCATATCAAGAAAAATTCATCCCTAAATTTTTTTTCTAAGGAAAACATGTATGCATCAGACACCTTATTAATAAAAAGAAAAAAAGAATACATTTCACCAAGAACAAGGCACATTACCTCTTTGATGTAGGGGAGTGCCTACTATCAGGGAATAAGCTACAGGGGTATATTTGTGAGGAGTTGAGCAGTAAGCTGCTGATTCATGTTACGCTTGAACGTCTGCATGCCAGTACAGTTGGGGAAGCAGGGGCCCGGAAGGGAATTCCAAAGTCTAGCGGTTCCGGGGAAGAAACTACTGGAGTATAGGTTCTCTTACATCTAGGGATCTCAACTGTGAAGGGATGGGATTTTGCTGCTTGTCGGGTATGTAAGGCGTATTTACGTCGAGGGGGGTACACGTGCCCGCAGTTCTTCGGAGCATCCACCGTTAATTGTAGAATATGCAGAAGGATATTACATTTCGTCGATGGGACAGAGTCTTAAGCTGAGATGACAGTTCAGGACCTATCAGTTTGGCGACTCTCTTTTGGACCGTGTGTAGGAGTGAGAGACAAGTAGCAGATGCCCCAGTCCAAATATGATAGCAATCCTCCATAGGTGGGCGAATGGTGGCCTTATAGCGATACAGGATATTTTCGGGCATTTGTAGCTTTCTAACACAGTACACAACACTTTCCTTTTTCGAAGCGGTCCTGGAAATGCTCTCAATGTAATTGTTCCAACTCATGTTTACTGTGAACGTTAGGCCGAGGAGTTTTAAAGATGCACTTTCAGATAAAGAGTCATTGGGCATTGCTATTGGTAGTTGTTATTTATATATTTGTAAAGATATCTGATAATTACAAAGGTAAATAATTATGTGAGCATTACATATCTTTAACGGTATGGGAGTGTGAGCTACAATCAACCTAGTGTTAAATTCTTGCCTGCCAAGCATAGTTTTAAAACAACAATCTTCAGGCGATCCTCTCCCACAGGATTGATAATCATCCTCACTAAACTGAGTTTTAAGTGGATAGATTTTAGGATATCTTTTGTTATATTTGCAATCAACCAAGCAAGGTGAATTTCCATAAAAATAACACAAAGCCCATGCAATATGTACTACTATATTATTTCAAATAAGGCTGGATCATTTTATGTATCAGGTAACTTAGCGTATATCATAGAATCCATTAGATTGGAGTTCATTTTTATGGTAAGACGCAATAATATATGCTCATGAGGGAATCCTATTTTCTACCATACAATTGTGTACCTGTAAAATCGTAGTGGGCAAAAGATTTCTGATCTGTTTATCAGATTTATCACTTTAATTATCTTCGGACGAAACACTCTGACCAATAGATATTGTTGATTGGTGTATGTTTGTCCAGAAAGACGTTCTAAAATTTCCTTCTACTTTGAAATTATGTGAGTGTGATAAATAGGTGTGGTTTTCTCTGTTTTCTTACATAAATAATTGAATCTTGGGTCCTTAAATGTAGATATCGTAAATAAGCTGTGAAGCTAGGAGGTAATATGTGCACAAGAGATGAATTGACCGACTTTAATTCAAGTAAAAGTGCTCAACGATGAGAAACATACATACGCATGTGAGTGTGTCTTGTATACAGGGTGACCCCCCAAAACGGGACCTAACTCTAAAAAGGCCCCGTTTTTTAGTATTTTGTCCGAATGAAATGAAACGTTGGTCATAACTAGTTTATTATATTCAAAACATCACATCAAAACACTAGTTTCTTTGTCCTTTTTTCTCCGTTCTACAGTATATGTTCTAGATGGTCTCCAGTTAGCTTTTGTTTTTTTGGTGTTACCTAGTACATATACATATATATATATATATATATATATATATATATATATATATATATATATATATATACATATATATATATGTATGCATATACAATTATTTAAATTCAACTTAGTCTGTCTGTGAATTCGTTCCTTATATACTCGGAAACGGTTCCGCAGATTTTATTTAAAATTTACAGAACTTTCATGTATAGGTGTGGGAGTGATCTTTGTCAAGTTTTGTCTGAGAATACCCTCGATAATTACCGACAATCGGTAATCGAAACCGATATTTTAATTTATCTATCATCGATAAAGTTATAAAAATGATAGAACAACCGACCGTAAAAATTCTACGGTGGGTAAGTTTATAGTGTGTGTTTTTTTTTTGCTTTGATTTGGTTTTGCATGACGTGAACTGTAGATTCAAACTCCGAACCTAAAATTCTTTGTTTTTCATGAACTTTACAGAATTTCACAGGACTTCAAAATTTAAGTGTATGGTTTTAATGTTTTTACATGACTTCGTCTGTTGGTCAAAACACTGCACGTACATTTTTGAATGTTTTTCTTTAACTGGGGAGATGTTTATATATATATATATGTGTATATATATATATATATATATATATACATATATATATATAAATATATATAAACAGTAGGTTCTCTAGAGGTCAATGTAGAAGAACATATAATTGGGACTGAATTACTGCATAAAACATCGTAAAAATATCGTTAAAAACGAGCAAAAACAATAGGATATATAATAGACAGGATTATGCCTAATGCTAATATTTAAAATAGGCATCATTGCAAATGTGAAAAACAAATAAATAGTTGCAATATGTAAAGGAATTGTTTGGGAATAATGATGATAATAACGCTGGTGCAAGTATGGATTTAATAAATATATTTTGTGACAATATTTGTTAAAAGGAGCATTACTGGAAGATATGAGTATAGGTAGTCTTAGAAGTTTTTTTAATTATAAGTTAAAGAGGAGCAAGGAAGTCTACAATTACATGATGCTTCATTTTTTGACTATAAGTTGATGTCTATCCTTAAATTTCGTTATAAAGGGCATTTTATTCAATCAAATAAAACAAGGAAAATTTAGTGAGTGACAATTTCCTAGGATTTTTGTTAAAAATTTATGGCATTTTCTCTGTATGCGAAAATACTTTCCAGTTATAGATGAGATACATCGAGTAAAGAGATCGTGTAATGAGTTGCACAAATACTATATACATACGCGTCTTTGTAAGAATTATTTCAGCATATTTGTATATTATTAAAATTATGTGAAACTATTAAAATGGTATCCTCTTTAAAGTGCAACATCAGGTTACACCATATCTGAACTTCACCATTGTTCGGAATTAGTTTCAATTTGGATCCTAATCAATTGCATTGCTTCTATTTAAAACATATACAAAATTTAATTCCCGGCCTTATTTCGATAAAATTTATAAAATATTGTAAGTCATGTGCAATTTCTGGATACAACCACTTCTTACTATATATCTGGCCTGTTAGAAAATAATTAGAATCTTATGTGTTCCAAGTTGTTTATTTATATTCACTTGTAATTAATATAAGGAAAATATTTAGAAGTTCTTAAAAATTATATCCTCAGTAGATTCTTGCATATCGATCAAAAGCAGAGCGAAATTAATTACATTTGCAGCTGTTGCTTTGAGAAAATGCATTGCTTAAATATATTTTAATTGTAGATACAGATCATACGGAAATCGTATTAAGATTTTCTGCGCTTATATAAATTAGTTGCAATATATTTTTTGCTTTTATTGAAGTAGTTGCAAAATACAGATTAGTGAGCAATTTACCCATTATCCCAGGGAAAATCAAACGATTCAAGATAATAACATTTAGAAAGGCGCACTTCTCTTACATTGTGCAAGTATAAGGAGCTATTATTAAAATGTATCTGATCCGTGTTTACAAAAAACGTATATGCATAAGATATTGTTATACGTTAACACAGTTATACCTACATAACAATTCTTGTATTCTTTGACATAATATATGAAGTTTGAGGCACATTTTATTTCTAGTTAATAATACAACTGAGATATTTAATAGATTCACTAATAATTTAAACGTGTAACGCTTAGAAAATCAAGAATCCACTTGCCAGTTTTAATTACAACGCAGCTATATTAAGAAGAGTTTGTACATTTAATATTATATAAATA
Organism: Euprymna scolopes; assembly: GCF_053919585.1. Taxonomy (NCBI): domain Eukaryota; kingdom Metazoa; phylum Mollusca; class Cephalopoda; order Sepiida; family Sepiolidae; genus Euprymna; species Euprymna scolopes. The sequence goes on along the minus strand of NC_136486.1, from coordinate 62,373,057 downwards.
TATATATATATGTGTGTGTGTGTGTGTGTGTGTGTGTATATGATTACGTTATGAAGGAGTAAATTTTAACAATAAACAATTATCAAAACAGGAAAAGTAAAACCCATTGAGGGGCACAAACAAAGGATTTTTTCATACTTTTATTTGTTTTCAAATTGTTCTAATATTAATATAAAGTTGTGCATTACTATGATTCCTGTTCTATCATTTGGTATCCTATCTTTGTTTGTATATATATATATATATATATATATATATATATATATATATATATATATATATATATATATATTTATATATGCATATGTGTGTGTTTTATATGTATTTCTTCCTGATTATTTAACGCATGAAAATAAAAAATATATATATCCCAGACCGACAAATGTATCTCACTTGTAAAATATATTCATAAAATCTTCACAAAATAGTAAACGTCTAATGTTATTTACTTAATCAGATTATGAGGGTAAAAACTATTATGTTTGTGAAGCAACTTTTCCAACTGAATACGTAAAATCCTCGATTACGCTCTTGATTAAACAATATTTCTGATGGGAAAGCTTTTCTGTAGGCATGCATTGTTTTATATTTTACGGAGATTTCTTCGTTACCAAAATAATTGATATTTTGTCGTGTGGTTTTATACACTTTCAGAAAACATTGTTGATCATGTTCGTAATATTTATTATTATAATTGAAACCTTGGTTAATCGCGTTTTGGGAAGAGGTGACTTCTGATTTTGTAACATAGTAGAAAAATTAAAAGATATCCAATGAGCGGATATATGTTTTCCTAATTGTTCCTAATTATATATATCTATATAAATATATATATACATATATATATATACATATATATATATATATATGTGTGTGTGTGTGTGTGTGTGTGTGTGTGTGTGTGTGTGTTTGCGTGTGCATTTTAAATAGAGGCCTCGTTTGCTAATTGCCATTTTAAAACAAAAAAATAGTTGTTAATTTTGAGGCTCTAATGCAGCAAATAGGAGTTTATATATGACAACGAATTAAATATGGTTGCCCTCATTCTGGATGCAAATCACGAGTACACCAGCTTTACTGACTTGCTAAAAGTGACTGGTAGGCGAAATAATAATAGCACACACTTTCTATGAGATGGTCACGTTTCATTCTTGATCGATGCAATGATTTATCAAGTAAGATTCAGGGACTTTGATCAGAAGAAGGCGTCAATCAGTAGATTGTAACCTAAGTTTATTTTTGTATTGTGTAATCTGCTAAATAATATAGTATACTACTCACTTAAAAAAACGTAACTATGTCTTTGTAAATATATAATACACTTCTGGCAACTCCAAATGCGTGTGCCAACATTGAGATGGCAATTACTCAGAACTAATTTCTTAATTACAGATCCAATGCAGTGCTCTCTGTCTTCTTTATAGGAGAACTGTAATATTAGTTCAATGCATATACGAAAGAATCTAGATTGAAGAAAAAGAAACAACACGTGGGCGCACACACATACATATTGAAACAATTCATTGAAAAATGTTCTTATCAATGTACCGTTGTGTAAAGAACCAACATTTTTGCGAAAGTATTTATCTGCATAGCCTGCCATCGTTATGCCAAGGAATATTCTCTTTAGCACACTATTATTTGTCTTAAGTAAGTAGAAAATCGGCTTCGTAAGCTTCTGCATGAATTTTTTTCCATCATACAAACTCGCATATGGGGTACCATAGTTTCCCGTGTAGTAAACCTATGTTAAACTATGCTCCAGTCCCTGATACTGCCTTAAAGTGTTTTATTGCAAAGACAAAGATAGCTATATCGACGGAAGTGCGTTTATTTTATCGCATGCCTTGTTTCCCAAACTTCACCCTATATTCATGAACACGCATCTCCTATGTAATCTAAAAGTCATATTGATATTTGATGTAAACTCACAGGTTCTCGCATATTATGCATTATAATTAATAATGAGTCTTAAGTTATCGCTGGGGCAAGCAATCAATTATTTCTATTGAATTCTGCAGGGGATAATTATTCAACTGATTATCTTGTTAACGCGTATCCTCAAGTAGATCTTGAAATGTTGTAATCTATTTAATTATTTAGATATGAATAAATGTACCGATTACGTTATGTCAGAAATTAGTCTTACTGAAAAAATATATTTAAAGTTTACAAATTTAAAACGTTACATGCACATTTATAAAAGTAAGCAATTCTTGAGTAAATCTGCATGTCAGGTCAACGCCAGCATACAAACTAGCTAGTTGGCTATTACTCTTATACACATCCACCACAAATACACACTTTATATATATATATATATATATATATATATATATATATATATATATATATATATATATGATGGCAGCAAATTCCTTTTCGCATATTGTCACTACTTGATATAATACACAAAAACTATATATATATATATATATATATATATATATATATATATATATATATACAGAAACATTAAAACAAATCAGTGGTTAGCCACAAGACAGTGGCTTTTAAGCCCTGCCAATCTCTAGCATTCTTTGGCACACATTGTGCAGACATGTGCACCAGTAGCAGCCCGTTTCGTCGATGGTCTCTACTATGTATATTCAAGTGCCGCTTTAAACCACCTGCTGTTTTGCAAGTCCGCCCGCAGTCGACACAGGTTAGATCTGTCAACACAAGACTGTTTTTTGGTCCACTGCGCTGATGAGTAGTCTGCTAGCTTATTAGCACAGCTCTGCTCAGACATAATCCCCCGCACACCTCACACTCCAGACCAATTGGCACCGCATCCTATCCACTACTTCTTGCACTTTTTTCCGGATATCACGTTTCATCGCTCATACTGAGTTCGATCAGCCTCAAACTTGCCCACACCTCCCCACAAGGTTCTCCCCCACTCTTTACGATCCAAAGCAAGACTCTCCAAGATTCTCTCATCCATCTCGCATTTTTTCAAGGGGGACCTCAAACAATCCTTGTATCTCATTTTAGGCTTTTGAGGCAGACGTCTTCCATCGGCGAGTTGGCCATAAAGGAGTTATTTGGGAAGACGACTGTCAGACATCCTCACAACATGACCACTCCCTCTCAGTCTATGTTTGATAATGACAGCTTCAATGCTCAGAAATTGGGTTCGTTTAAGAACCTCATCATCACTGACATACATTTTCCAGCCCACACCTAAGATTCACCGTAGGCACATCTGGTGAAACCGCTCGAGACGTCTCAAATGCTTCATGTATGTTGTCCAAGGTTTACATGCATGAGCAGAGAGATTAGGCATAAACCCTAATCTTTATTGGCAGCGAGATCTCATGACAACTCCACAGACGCTTGTCCAACTTTCCAAAGGCATCACTTGCCCTATTGATCCATAATCATACCTCATCATCCAGGGCACCGGACATACTTAATGTGCTATCCTAGTATACAAACTTAGCAACAATCGCTATCTTTGTCTCATAGATATGAACTGGTTGCTCATAATATGCCATGCCTGGCGCAGGCTGATACATTAAGACAGCTTTTTTCAGATTAATAGTCAAGCACAATGAGCTGCAGGCAACAGCAAAGACATCCACAAGACGGTGCATATCAGCCCTCGTATGTGAGACCAGATCACACTCATCTGCAAAGAGGAAGTCATAGATTGTGTTGGTGAGTACCTTTGTATTTGCATTGAAGCGCCTAATGTTGAACAAATCCCCCAGTAAATATACTAAAGTATTTGCAATCTTAAACTGAAAATTGGAATGTAACACGTTATTATTTTTTCACCTCTGCATAATAAGCTAAAGTATCTTTCTTCTTTTTCACATAAAAGCAATACCAAACAATATGTTGAAGAAAACTTCTAATTTGACTTGAAAATTAGTACCTATAAAATTATCCAAAAGTGTAGTGTGTAAACATTTGGTAAAGTATGTATGCGCACAAATGCATATGTAGTTAAAGATGTAGGTATTTTAGAATTTCTGATTATTAAATGCATAGCTAAAAGTAGAGAATACTTAATATATTAAAATATATATTCCGGAATAAAAAGGTGTTAATTATAGCAGAATAAAATGCTTAGAACAGAAATAAGAACTTTGTAATTATGATTGCAATTGCAAACGGCGAAATGCCGCTAAGCACTCATCATTTCCAAATAAGGGCGCGATATATGATTGTATTGCAAACTTATATTTGATAGCTTTAAAGTTAATGGACAGCGGGCTTAAATAAGTACCTTACCATTTTGTAATCATTATTAACATGATAAATGTTCTATATAGGACCCAAGAATTTTATAATGTAAAGGTAAGACCAAACATTGTATTAATTTGAAAATTCCTATCCATAAAACTGCCAATGACTGTAAAGCGCAGACGTATACTAAATCTGGTTGCGCACATGTATTTACATATGAATAAACGTAAACAAACGGTACCCAGGTGATTGAATTTAAAAATCTTCCATGACAATTAGCTACGGAAACTGCAGATATCCAAACTCATAGATAAATGTGTCCAGTTTGAAGATTAGCACAGGATATATCGGTAGCAATCCTACGCACATTCTCAAAAACAAATGTTGCCTTTTCATGGCATGACAAAGCCTTCTAGCGGAATATGTAGTACGTCGCATTCCCGGATGTTTACTGTTTCTTTCAATGGTTATGATGCGGGCCTATTCCAACTCAACTTCATGCACAGCACCACTCAGAGACTCGAGTTCCATGTATTTCTTCATATATTTAACCAATCGCGTCAATTAGTCTGGTATGGTAGGAATTGTCACGTATATTGCGAGTTTTTCTTCTGTATTCGTTCCTTAAGTGTGCTTAACCGTCTCCAAATGATCATCTTATTGGCAACATATGTGTGAACCGTCACATTTCCGCTGAGAATGTCCGTCACCCCGTTGAACACACACACACGCACTCGCGCGCGCAAAGTCTCTATTTAAGTGCAACACTTTGATGTGCAACTGAAGCGTCTAGCAAATTCTTTTCAATACGGCATCCAATTCGGACACATTAATATGTTTCGACCCAGGAACTTCAGTTGCAAACGTTATGGCATTGACACATAACAAGTCATCCAACACCAGTCCCCACAAGCTTAAACATTACGCTGCATTGCGCACACGAATTTATGGAAACGCATTTCCTCGCTTCCACCGAAACAAACTGTGCGTTCCTGAGAATGCCTACCCTTACTTGCCTCGGTCGTCCGAAAGCCGTTACGAGTACTTGCAGTTTGACCCTAATGTTCCTTGACTTCGAACCCGGGAACTGTGTTTTCATTAACAAAAATATCGTCAATGTAATCTGATATTGCATTATCCACCGATCATTTCAGCCTGCTTACTATAGTTTTTATGATAACGGAGTTCACATTCAAATAAAACACAATAGTGTCACATAGTATCTCTTAACATCGATCTCAAGAGTCTCGTATTGCCACCGTATCTCGTCGACTCGGACTTGAAGATATGTTCCTCTTACTTTCAGAAGTGACAAGATAACCCGTTTTATTGCCTTATTCACGCATTTTAGAAGCGAAAACATATGCGTTGGCCGTGAATGCATCCACGTTTGCGGTGATCCATCTGCCTTTATTTCGCTTCATCACTGCAATCTACAGAATTAACCTCTTTGGATGGTCAGAGTATTTCTTCCAAATATGACACTTGCCAATTATTTTTCATACGTGCTTGAAATCTCTAACCATACTCTGAGTAGATTTTAGCAGACAGTCAATGGCTGTCATCTATCGATTTCTATGTTGAGATTCACGCCTGCCTCCAATGGTGAAATATAGCACTGAAGCCAAATTTTATGACGGACATTTATTTTACATAGGCGTCACCACTTATCAAGACCGATAGGCCACTCATCGATAAGGGTTAAAGAGTGTAGAGTAGTCAAACGGACAATATAGTAACCGATAGTAATGGATGTTCGGTAAATTTGTTAACTTAAGTGGAACGGCTCATCAGAAACTTGTTCACGTTGGACTTGAAGACAACCATATCATAGACAGCTGGAAAGCAGCAAAACGGAAGACAATTCCACAGGCGTGCAGTTCTATGAAAGAAGCTTCGATCATGGAATCTATGTTTAGGTTAAGGCACAGATAAAGAGTGGGGAAAATTATTGATAATGTTTTCAGCTAGTCTAGTGTTTCTTGTGAAAGTTTGGCGAGGGGAGACCATTGATTGAAGCTCAGTCGAACACTTTCCATGAAAATAACGATTACAAACCTGTGGATTTCCCGTCGCTCTTTTAGATCCACCGGTGGTACATTCCTATGTCATTACCAAATCAATCCTTAGCAGAAATCAAACCCCAGTTGTATACTTAGCACTAGTAGCACGATTTTAAGATAGTCGCTTTCGTTTTTGGAAAGGGTAATCCCTCATCTGCCATAGTATGTACCGCACCTGCTTCCGGTAATCATGACATCCACTGCTCTTGACTTGTAGTATAGATATCGATTCGCGCCTACTATTTTGTTCGTACATTGTGTGTGGATTAACGCTGAAAATAACATACCAACAACGTATAGTGTAGTCACAGCTAGCGTCGCATTTACATCTTTCTAAGGGTAGTAGGCCGCCGCTGGTGCATTGCCCTCTTGTTCGTTTTCTGAACAGTCCTCGGCCCAGTATCGAATCTTCCCGCATCGATTGCAATGGGTTCAAAATTTCCGTCAAAGTTTTCTATGTTACACTTTGCGGCATTTGTAACAATTTACACCGATGCCAGGGTTACTTCTGGTAGGAACGTCACATTTATTACTGGTTAGATACACAGCTGCGACTCGATCGTGGCGTTGGTTCGTAGTTGACTTCAGCAACATCGCTCTCGTTATTAGGTCTTGATTTTTGTGCCCGGCTAAGTTGAATGGAGATGACATCAGAGAATACCCTAACAGTTTTACAAGCCTTTCAGACCAACTCTTTCGACTCCAGCCAATTCGACTAATCGTCTGCTGTTGTTTGCGTCACCATTCACCTGATCTCTCGTCCATTGAACCGCAGTCAACTTCTTATAAACTGTGAAAGTACACCCCGTTAATGAGTCTTTTAACCGGAAAAAGATGAAAAATAGAAAAGGGTCGAAATTGCTCTTTTGTTGTTTGCATTTAAGCGACGTTTTTCTTCCAGCATTCTTTCTTTTGCTGACAGCAACTGCACGTGCACGAGATAATATCGCTGCAATGGAGCAAAATAGGCATTTTTTTTTAAATATTGGCATCTCGGATAACGTTAGCGCCGAAATGTGCATTTATCTCCTTAGATTTCGTATCGGACGGGATTCCGGTACCAGTGACATTCTACATAGGGCAAACACTAATCGTTGTGGCTTATTGTTGTGGTTTTCTATACCATTGTTACAGGTGTATATGATGTAATTACTTGCATTCGATTTCAATGTTCTATGATTTGCTACCACATTTTTACATCATAATTCTTAGTGCGCCAATACATATGTTTCTAACAGTAGTTTATTTATTTATTCATGGTTTGTTTTAGAATTAAGTACACTTTTCATTATCTCTATATGTGTTTATCCTCAACTTAACTTGATGATAGATGATAACTCATTCTAAGTTTACTATTTAGCCGCAAATTATCATCACGCAAACGTTAAATGTGTGATTATTATTAAGACTACAATGTTAGGTTCCTTGTTGTTAAAATCGCCGACATTCCCCAAAACTAAGAATTTCCCTTTTTTTTTTTACAACTGCAGTAAAATTTATTTTCGTTTGGAAATAACAGGTTTATAATCATATTATCTGTAAAAATGTTGATAGCTTTTTAATAGTAATCTGGATGTGAAGAGTTTCATGTGATGTTTATACTCATTGCACGTTCATAGTGCATCTGCAGATAGTACTATTTTGATAGGTTATTTAAACTTCTCAGAAAAGGGATCATTATTTTTTTTATGCTTCCAGCTGATGGTTATATCGCCGATGACTTGGAGGGAATGCTATAGAATTTTACGTACACCCTCACACACACAAACAAACACACGCGCATACACATTAACACGCACTCGCATATAATTTGGCAGATAACACACTAAAACATAGTGTTCTAAAAAAGAGTCATCATAAATTACCACTAATATACGGATCCCTATATTTCAGTTTTATTCATAGAATGTGTTTTTTTTTCAGTACTATTTTAATTTTTATTTCTCTTATTTGAACAATATTGCAATATATTCTTAATAAGAGTAACAATATTTGTATATTCTACTTCTTAATCATTGTGGGGCAATTTCTAATTTATCTTAAAATATATAATCTTATTAAAATATTTCGCTTTTTAGGAGTTCATCTGTTTTCATATTTAAACCTACACTTGTTTAAAAAGTTGATACTAATAAATATACGGAATATTTAATTCAACAATTAGACCAGCTGTAAACTACATTCGACATATTGCTCATGTACTTATCCTAAAATAAAAAAAATATTATACATTTTCAAAGTTATGTATTTATAATTATCAACTTAAAGTTTAGATATATCAGAATGATATATTTTAAGATAAAGAGGAATTGGGGAGTTATCATTACACTTTAAGCGGCGCGATAATATTGCTAATCTAATAATTTGAACGCACCAAACATTTTATTCGTATGAATTCTAAAGCTTAGCACATCGCATGCCCTCATTATGGGCATTTTATTACTGTGATTAACAGCAATTTAACAGCAACCTACTTCATTAGGTCGGAATTTATTCTGTATTTCTTCCAGAGAAATTGCTCGAGAGGTGATTTTATAGCCACCATTGTAATTTTATTTACTGAGACACTAAAATGATTCAAATAGAAACAATTTTTTTTTTGTTTTTCACGGGCTCTAACTGTTGTCATTTCCTATTATTAGGAAAGTTAATTAGAGTATCCAAATGCACATTTTACTCTAACACATCTCATCCTTTTTTTTAGTTAATCACTCTATCACACACACACATATATATATATATATATATATATATATGTGTGTGTGTGTGAGTGTGTGTGAGTGTGCGTATGTCGTGTATGTATATATATATATATATATATATATATATATATATATATATATATATATATATATATATATATATATATATATATAACCCGTATTGGGAAGTGATACACGATATAGCATTGGCATATAAAGTGATTCTGGTTGTGTAAACAAACCGAGCTTAGGCATATATGTATATGCATATATATATATATATATATATATATATATATATTTATATGTATATATATTTGTTTGTGTGTGTTAGCGTGTGTGTTGTGCGTCGCGTATATATATATATATATATATATATATATATATATATATATATATATATATATATATATATATATATATATATATATATTGAAGCCTTGGTGGTCATACGGGCGGTCGGGTTTCGATCCTGGCTTGAAGTAGTTGCCCGTCTAGTAAGCAAGGTAAAGAATTCGGTAAGTTTAAAGCATGAATAAATATAAGTATTTTATTTATATGACGATTCCAACCGAATCCAAATTTTAAATATGTAAGATCGAGCAATAATAACACTGACTTATATTTTAATTGTGTATATAAAATATTTAGCAAACTTTTCTTCGACAAAGAATTTTAAAATAATAAAAATATTTCCTTGTAAGATTTTCTATAAACTTTTCTATTCTTTGACAAAGAATATAGTTTTTGTTAACTTAAATTCACATCATGAAAATACAATTGTTACTCATATATGTATATATATATATATATATATATATATATATATATATATATATATATGAATTGTGGCATTGTGCACAGAACTAATAGATTAGCTTAGTAAGCAAAACGTACGCCTTTCAGCGCTATCACGTTCACTTGACTTTTCCTCGGGCATACTGTACTGTTACTTTTATATATCTTATATATTTTATTCAATTAATGAAAATATGTTGAACGATTTAAAATGGCAAACCGAAAATTGTTTTAGGCATCAAAAGTTTAAATAAGAGAGTAATTTTCATAATAATAAGTTTTCTGATATGATTCTATGTTATATCGACTAAAACATTACTAGAATAAATTATTGTATAATGCATATATACTTGGTATAAATTAGAAATGCCTTTATATAAAAGAAAAGCATTAAAAACATCGAGTTACGCTTGTATGTTAACATATACATATTTATTAAACCTTTGTATTTCATGCAATTTACAGACCATGGTATTTTTTAGATCTGTTCTTTGCAAGTAAATTGAGAGAATCCACTTTATGTATAAATTGCTATTTAAAATAAGCTCCATGTAAGTTTAATGTTATACATATTCGGAATTCCGCAAATGCCAACGCAAACGTTAAATGTTTTTATTATGACATTTATTATGGCATTGTGTTTAACGATTACGTTATTATTTTGTAAAACTCCATACCGTCAAGAAAATCTATGGTCTTTCTTCAGAATATTTTAAAGTAAAATATGAGACATCATTTGTATTAGCTTCAATTTTTAATCCATTAAATTGTAAGGGGCCGTAAATTATTAACAAACAGTAAAACTTGTGTTGCACATAAGAATACATATAAAGAAATATAAAGATAACCTATAACATCAATGTAATTTTGATGTAAATTATTATAAATAATAAAGTTATCGCTTTACTTGCATATTTAAACTTGCTGTTTTCACGTATATGCAGTTTACGTCGGATGCGGAAAATTCAAACAACAAACATATAGATAAAAGTCTCCAGGTCAGAGATTTGGTCAACTCATAACGTAATCATATAGAAAGACATGTCATACATGTTAATTAATCTATACGATACTCGAAAATATAATAAATACTAAATAAAAACCGCATTACTGTTTATTATCTTATCGAAAATTTTTTTAAGTTTTCAAGTCCAAACAAGGTAAAAAAGTACAAAAGAACACCTTCATCTACTTAACATGTAATTCTACATGCTTAACATAATGATATGCTCCACAGAAGAATGGATTTGATGGAACGTTTATTAAACTTTTAAATCCCCATGTTTTTTTACGTTAAATAGTTAGTACTTTAGACTAATGTGCCTGACGTGATTGGTTTTAAGGCGCCATAGGCCCTCCTTTATCCTTCTCCCAGTTAATAGAAACAGTTTCGCCAAGCTTAGTAAATAAATACGCAGCAGAAAGCCAGGAGATAAATTGGGTTGTCAGAGGCTATTTCAGATACACACCCTTAGGATATTTTTTAGGGATACAGAGCGTATAAATTATACAAAACAACGCACATTTATGCATCAAAAATACCCAAACTAGAACCCACAGTGTTTAAGCAAATTATATAAGGGGTAGAACACAGAATATTCTGCAATTTCAGCAAAAGAAACATATGCGCATCGTTCCAAAAGTAAGTCATCCTATCTTTTACTTAAAAGAAAAAAAAACGTCGAAGAGCTAGGAATACGTGAGTGGTACAGTAAGAATGGTGTTTAGTGCTCCAGAATTTATTTAGCTACAATGCACTTTTTTAACCTCTTTTTATGCCGTGACCGTTTAAGCTCGAAGACCTCTTAAAATTAAGCGTCTAGACACGCATGTTTTTATGTGGAAGACACTGATTTAAGTGGTATTTGTTATGCGCAACAGGGTTAATTATTTTTTTATTTTTTTGTGAAGCAATTATCGAGTACAGTTTTTTATTATTAATGTAATTTAATTATTTACAAAAGTGTAAACTTAATGAAATGAGTCGTTTATTTTACAGGTTGCAAAATAAATTTATAAAATCCGTTTTCTGTTGCGAATATTGTTGAAATAAATTATTTTAATATTCATTTCCGAAAAGTTTAGCTATGTATGTTTTATCTATAACAGCTCTGCATTTTGTGATTACGAATTTTTAATGCGTGAACGGGTTAGCCATAAAAATGCGTATTACATATCTGTTAAAATTCGACTGAACACATGGAATAAATTATTACAGCACAAAAATAAAGTAGAACAGATATATTTTAAGCAAGAAGGTATATACAATCTTTGCATAGAAGTCCATTGGTATAGTAATGGGGAGACCGTCCCTGGAGAATGTGTCGACTGCGTGGTCGTTGACTCTCGATCTCGTGTCTCTCTGAGTCTTTCGGTGAGTCTTGCATTCGGTCCCTCCCGTCTTTACGGTACCAACCATAGTTATACATTTGACACTTCACGTGTGCTAATTAGTGAGATCCTACCACAGCACCCCTCTGCCAAGCTTTGTAATCTCTTTTGCGAGTTTAAATGGCTCCATATATGAAATGATGGTTATGTGGTATGTGCATACGTTTTAGCAATATGTCCATTGATGTAATTTTTAATATCGTTTACGTTTTGGATTCCCGACCAAAGGGTCAGTGAACTGTCGTTTCCTTCCGGATCTTCTCGGGTCAGGAGTATTTTTCGGAGGTTCCACTTGAAAATGTCATAAATTCCATAAAATTATTATGGAATATACGTCCTCATGAGCGCTGGCGTGTCTCTAATTGCAATGGACCTTTTTTGTAGATTATGAATCCGAAATTCTTAATTTACTCCAAACAAAATTCGCACTTTGACTTTAAAACCAAAATCCTGAATTGTTTTGAATACTTGAATGGGGCGCTCGAGATGTTTGTCGACTGTTGTGATCCTTACTATGATGTTGTTTAAGTAGACGGGCGCAAAGTTAAAATCCTTCAACATGACGTCCATCGCTAATGTGAAAATGGCAGGTGCCACTTTAATGCCAAACGGAAGCCTTTGAATTTAAATAAACCACTCTGGGGGTTTATACTTATAAACTTTGACATTCCTCTCCGACAGGAACTTGGGAATAAATGTCCTAGAAGTAGATATTTAAAACTTTAAACCCACCATTTAACTTTGAGAAAATCTACTCTGGACTCGACAATGGTTAATGGTAATCCTAAATCATCGAGTTCAATCCTGTCGAAAAGACCGCGCAGACTCTGATCTGGTTTGATTCCTTTTTGATGCACACAATCGGGGCAGCCCATGAATTAGTTTCTACTTTCGATATAATTCCCATTTTTTTCAATCTGTCAAGTTCTTCATTAAATTCCTCTACTCCTGCGAAATGAACGTTACGTTTCTTTTTAAGAAGTGGCGTAGAATTTTCCTTGATATCAAATTTGGTTTCAAACTTGTTACATCCAAAGGATCAAGTATAAAAATTTCCAGAAATGTGTTTAATTCTTTTTTAATGTCCTATCTGGTTTGCGTGTTACATTCTATTTTTCTGCAGAATGAGTTTAAAAGTTTTTTTCTAAAATTCGAATGTGCCAATGAAATTCGTACCCAAAAAAGTTTCCGCATTTTCAGAAAAAATCATTGTATCTAAATTAATATAAACTAACGTTTACTCTGTACGAATATATTTCCCTATTTTCCTACAAAACACAGCAAAACACTTGTATTTTATAAATTATTCACCATAAAATGTATTTGATTTAACTATAGTATTTTATGCTTCGGGTTTTATTTTATTGACTACAATGCAATTCGTGAGATACTAGAACACATGAGATACCATTGAACACGAAACATTAAAGGTGTTGCGTTATACTCTAGTAAAACGTATTCAATTACTCGAAACATAAATTCTTATAGGTAAACAAGAGTATTTCATAAAAAAAAGATGTTATCCTGAACATATCAAACATTATAATTATGTTATTGTTGTGTTAGGATCAACTTAATTATAATATTTGATTGTCAATATATAAATATGGTCGGTATCGTAAAGAAAGGAGGGAACCAATGAGAGACTCAGCTAGAGACTCAGAGATCCAGGAATTCGAGAGTCGACGACCACCCGCCCGAAAACTTCTCCTGCGATGGTCTCCCTATGATTATAATAACGGACTCTATGTAAATATTATATATACTTTAATGCTTTCAATCTATCTGTTCTACTTTATTTTTGTGTTTTAGTTATTTATTCAGTCGAGCTTCAACAATGGCGACAAAGGATTAATATGTAAAAATCGTCACAAGACGATTAAGCATTAAGGAATTTTCACTAAGAAGCAATTAAAATATGTTGTTTATTTAATAACGAAAACTTTTGATTGAAAAACATATCTGTAACGATACACTTTAAACTGGTTTTACTACCAAAATATACACGGAATTAAAAAAAGCACAAATACACAGTGTAAACTTTAAAAAAATGTAACGAACTTTAAAAAATAGTGTTTGTTAGTTCAATTCTATAGTGACGAAGTTACCTCTGATTATAATAAAAATCGGAAGTGGTATTTAAAAAAAAACTCGAAGAGAAGTATAGTGAAAAAAAACGAACAATGAAAAATTTCTAAAAAACGTAACCCCCCTCATTTTTGCTTTGTGTTCCAAGATAAAAAAAAAATCATACTTGCAGAGAGAAAAAGGTCACCGACAAAGTCCGTTCACAAAATATAAAAAAATATCAATATTTTATTATCAGGGGCTTACATATGTTAAAAGCAAGACATGAAATAAAAAACTCGTCAGCTTGTTATTTTTTTTTGTTCTAATTATGTTATAGTTGTTGCTTACAAAAATTAAGAGTATATTCATTTTTGCATATGTATTATTCTGTTAACAGGGAGGAATTTTCCAAAGTGATTACATAATTATTCAAATCACACCAAGAATATCAACAGCATCTTAAGGAACAGTTGGTCTTATTAATAAGGTAGCAACTCTAGCCAATATTTTTGTCAGTTTCTTGAACAGTTGCAGTTCAATAAGTGCCGAAGACCAAACTTTTACATGCGTTATGTTGACGAAACTTTGTCTTGTTTCGCTATGCATGAAGAAGATGTATCTTTCTTTAAATTATTAAATGATTTGCACCTTTACATCTCATTTACGATCGAGGTAGAAAAAAACAGTTTCGAAATGTGGATCTTCTTTTGTCACGCTCGTTTATAGAAACCCTACTTTTACTAGTCTATACCTGAGTTGGGATTTTTTCATAACAACAGCTAGAAAGTTTGACATTATAAAAGAATTAACACATCGAGCACTTTCCCTTTGCTCTTTTTCTTGTATCGATTCAGAAATCGATAATATTAAAAGAATTGTCATTATGAATGGATACCCACCTCCACAGGTTACCAAAATTGTAAACAAGAAAATAGAATCATTTTCTAAGCAACCCAAATATGGTCCATCTAGATTTCCAGTATACCTCAAGTTACCTTGGATTGAACCAACGTTTTGGAGACAAGGTTTTTTCTCTTGTCACTTAACATTTTGGTGCTTTAACCCACCGAATTGCTTTCTTTCCAAAGCGCGTTCTGCCCTCTTTTTGTAAGGACGTCTTCACTATCTTGCAGTCAAGTAATATTTTTTATAAGTTTCAATGTCGGAGTGGTGCCGTCTATATGGGGGAGATGACCCTATTTCTTCAGGTTAGAATCGCCCAGCATGTACCGTGTTACATCCGAGATCATCAGCTTATTTTCAGGAGTTCCCAATTAGTAGAATCAACATTTATTAGATAAAAAATATTGTGTTTCTACATTCTCTTCGGATTGTTTTTCTTTTTTACACAGAACACCCCTACTTTGTGTAAGCAGAGAAACCTTCGGCTACAGTTGGAACTATTGGGCGGGGCACATTCCATCTAAGTTTTTTTTTTTATTACAACAATTCTACAAAAAAATCTATTCCTACTTACAGACGTATATCTTTGAAAAATTTCTCTGTACGAAAAGCGCTTCGAATTTTTGTCTTTTTGCATTTCGCGATTTTTTTTTCTTTATTTTAATCGACTTATTTTATAACATTCCAGATAGTGTTCACTTTTTTCTTGGGTTGTATTACACTTCGTGATTTTTTTTTAATCGACTTGTTTCACATTCGATTTTCGTTCACTTCTTTCTCATTATTTTAAAATTATGCTATTTTAATGAAGTTATATATATATATATATATTATATATATAACTACTTCATTTACTCGCATAAAATTAATATACAGAAGAATAAATTTATGCGTACACTTTAAGTATTTACTTCAAAATTCTCAATACCTACATAGAGCTAGTTAGTAATTTATAGAATATATATGGCGATTAAGCCACACTGAATATTCAGCGTTTCATCCACTTATTCGCCTGAAGAATCCTAGAGTGGATGAAGCGCGGAATAATCAGTGTAACTTAATCGCCATATATATTTTATAAATTACTATATATATATATATATATATATATATATATATATATATATATATATATATATATATATATTAGATGAAAATAATGGAAATATTATTCCGACAAAATAGAGAAATAAAAAGAAACAAAGCGTATTATCTGTTTAGCAACGTTTCCTCTTTATTTCGAGACTTCTTCTGAATGAATGAAATTAAGAAATTAAGAAGTTTCTTAATCTCATTCATCCAGAGGAACTCTCGAAATAAAGACGAAACGTTGATGAAAACATAATACGGTTTGGTCCTTTTCATCTCTCTCTCTTTCTCTCTCTATATATCTATCTATCTATCTATATATATATATATATCCATATATATATATATATATATATATATATATATATATATACATACGAGTTTTTACTATTAATGTAATTCTTATATTCTTATTTCCGATATACTTTTTAAGTACAATTGGAAATTGCTTTAATTTCGGATTGTCGCGATGGTTTAAGTATTGATATGTATTTGAGGGCATATTGGAATTTAATTTACAGTTGCTTAATCACAGGGTTTTAGAAAGGAGGAACGTAGTATTCTGCACTGCTGGTCGGACATAGAACTTTAAGGTGTACCTGGGTGACATACCTTGTAAACATGTAAACATAAAAATTCTAATTAAATTTGCACTTAACTTTTTTTTAATAATCTACTACGTTTTCCATGGAACATACGTCATCATTTATGCGTTTATACCAGTCGCAAGTTTCCCTATTTTATTTAGTGCATTTATAGAAGGTTTTCTGATTAGAATTTATAAAAATATCTTTTGAAAACTTGCATTGTATATGCAAACTCTGTTCTTTTTGACATGTGTACGTGCTCTTTTGAGAATTTTCTGTCAATTGTTAAGAAAATAAATCAAATGCTGGAAAAACATTAACTTATTCAACCTGTGTTGATTGCAATTGCCATGTTTGCAGAAAGGTGTCGATAAATAATATTTACACGTTATTTCATTTTTTGAATCGGATGTCGGAAATTGTATCTGTAATAGCATATATAGCATATATAAACTAAATAGAACCAGCTTAAATATGAATATCGAGTCAATAGAGATATAACAATATTTTCGCTTGTGAACTACTTAGACTAACAGTAGATATGTTTTTGATGTAATTATTAGTAATCAAGAACTATTAACTAGTATGTTCATTAGTTGGTTTTCAGAAAAAATACATACACAGGTTCCTTTATGTATATATATATATATATATATATATATATATATATGCGCGTGTGCGTATGTGTATGTACGTGCGTGAATGATTTTGCGCGTGTATATATATGTGCGTTTGTGTATGTGTGCGTCTGTGCCTATGTGTGTACATTTATGTATACACACACACATATATATATATATATATATATTTATATTTATCTATCCTCCTCGATATATGTATATAATACAATATATTATATAATATTTTATTTAGAAAATATTTCATGTGAGTTACTTTTAAGCTAATGTGGCTCATAGAAAATTACTGACGTTAACTTTATATATTGCTTAATTATAAGTGCTGCCTTTCAAAGAGTACCGTGTTTTAATATTCTCAATTGCATGATAGATCAATGTACATTTTATATGATCCCTGCATTATTTTCCTAAGGTTTTGCATTATTCGAAAATGTAAAATAGCATTTTTATATCTATGCTACATTAATGCAAATAAAATAACATGAATACCTTCTGTTTATATACATACACCGTAAGTAGATAGTTAATATAATCAGGACTATTACCATTATTCATTTATCATAAATTTGACTGATAACACGTCCTTTAAATGTGTATCAGTATTCGTTCATTTCCGTTACAATTGTATGACGATGTTTATTCGAGAAAAATTAGCATTCCCGTACTAATACCTATTTTGGCATGTTCTTTGCTTTAAATCATTAGCGACTGTAATTATTTAATCATCTTTACACACATTTACACATGTGCAATAGGACCTATTTATATTACAGTTATATTTTATTATATTATTGCATACTGATCAGATATAATGACTTTGCTTGTGCCTGTTCCGCAATTTTACTCGATGATGGGTGCCAAATTTAATTTTTTTCGTAACTTTATTTTGGTGGTAATTAACGTGTCTGCTTTCTGTTGTTCATTTCTTCCTAATAATGGCCTATTGAATATCAACACACAGTTTATCCTCACACAGCTGCTTATCTGTGCTTTATTAATAGTATTTCCATGAGATATTCCATGTTTAAATCTTTATAATTCTCCAACTGCAAACAGTTCTCACTTTTTTACAACTGCATCAAAATGTATTTGAATTTTGAAATAACCGGTTTATTAATTATTATCTCTTAGAAAGCTGTTGGCTTTTATAATATTATGAATGAAAGAACATTAGGCTAATGCGTAGTGCTATGTTTAATTTTACAGTCTATTTGGGGATTGTATTATGCCTTAACGGTTGTCAAAATTCTCTTATTCATTTCCCTGCTTACAGTTGGTGGTAATATGTCCGAGGACTTGAAAGTTAGATAATATTATTTACACAAACATACAGATATATATATATATATATATTATAAAATTATATATATATATATATATATATATATATTATAAAATTATATATATATATATATATATATATATATATATATATATATACAATTAAAGATGATACACTAAAACCAACGGCGCTAGAAAGCAACAGAAATAATAAGCTAACACTAATTTACGAATCGTTTCTTGTAAGTTCTAAAAATAAAATGAGCATTTTCAATACTATTTTTCTTATTTAAGAAAAAAATCATTATTGTTCTGATAACAATCGCCCGTCTTATCGATTCCACTCCTTTTAGCCATGTTGGAAATTTTGCTTATGGTTGCATAAACGTTTATTTGGGAAAATCTGTATTATCTTTAAATATTATGTGTTTTTATGACAGCATATTTTTCAAATATAAATGAAACTTTGCTTCGAAAGTTAGCATTAATATGCATCCTTATTGAACAACACTATTTGACAATTAACTTCATTTGTTGAACACCAATACTTTCATTTTTATGCACTTTTTTAATGTGGGATTTCTATATTTTATCTACTGTATTCATATACACTACACATATTAACTAATATATATTTGTATAATTGGGATTATAACAGCTATTGTAACGTCGATTAATTATGCAAATTCCATTATTCATTAAAGTCGTATGGTTTCTCATGTTAATTTCTGGCGAATTATAGAAGCTAAAACAAATCTTATAATCAAATATTGATTAATTACAACCGATTGCATTGCTATTGTCCCGTAAGCAACAACCTGGGATTGATTACAATTAGTTAAAAATTATCTCAATACAAGGATTGGAGGTCTGAAATTGCATCTGAAAAAAACATAGACCTAAACAAAAATGTAAAAAAAAAACTCCAAACAATGTCTTGATAAACTGAAACGTTACTGACCGAAAATAAAATATGTGATGATTGATTCTTCAAATTCCTCGGGAAATACGTACTAAAATATATTTTTAAAATATATTCGTATGTATCCAGAAAAATATATATATCGGAATGTGAGAGAAACATATATTCTGACTATCAAGTTTGAGATATCAATCTCTACAGTTGATGTGCTCATCCAGCATCTCACAGGCTATTCATTTGCAGCAATCGATATCATTTATCTATATTTTTACGGCAGTGGGGGATGTCTTTATTACAGTGTAACAGATTCCATGAAACACTATTTTTATTAGTAGAAATGCACTTATTATGCCTTCTAAAATCCTTGATAATAGTCTTAAATATTTAGAGCTTGATAATAAAAATAAAAACTTAATGAAATCTTTATTAGTGTAAGAAACTTTTTGTTGATGATCCACAAACCCAATTTTACACGACCCAGAAAAAAATAAGGTAGCTTGTATAAACAGTCAGTGACTATCATCCGTTTTTACTTAGCATGCACCAAATAATCAACGGCGGCAAAAAAGTGTTTTTTTTTAATCAAATTGATCGATTCATTAATCAAAGAGTAAATTCTGTTTATAGAAATCTAACAGCATCAACACTTACCAACACATCACATATACGTATATTTATATGCATATAGTTCTCTTTATATATATATATATATATATATATATATATATATATATATATATATACATTTATATATATGTGTGTGTGTGTGTGTATATATTGTTTTTAAAATATAATTATTCACTAACACGTTTTTTGTGCGTCTACGACTCATCTGAGTTACTGAATATATATATATATATATATATATATATATATATATATATATATATATATCATATATATATAGGGAGAGAGGGAGAGAAATATATAGCTTTATGTATATATCTTATATATAGCTTATACGCATATCTTTATATATATATATATATATATATGTAGATATACATAGATATATGAGTGTATATATACACACACATTTATATTAATATCCATACACTCTCTTTATATTAAAGTAAGTTTATGTGTGTTAATGTTAAGTTGATCTTATTAATGTAACGGGTTAATAACATAGTTTCATAAAGTTGCGATATTGCACTGATGCCTTATTAGCATTGTCTGTCTATGATTACAGTGGTTTAATATTCTCCATAGCATAGAACGTTATTCACATCAAATGTATTCACATTTAACGTGCGCTTTGCTTTATGCGCCAATATGGGGAATTGTTGAGTAATATAAACATCATTTTAATATTTATGTCATATGTAAATTAAATAACAATACTCTTAGGTGTGTCTTCGTATACACATAACTTCGGTAGATAATTAATAGAATTTATCAGAGAAATCCATTACAGTGTTCTTAGTCTGTATCACTATACATTATGACAGGATACTATTTATCAGTAACCGTGTTTTAAGGACAATGTATGTTGTTTGAAACAATTGAGTACTATTGAATTATTGTTTATTATACCATGCGACTAACATTTTGGCATTAAGAGTAGAAATGCCTTTGAGCACTTCAAGATTCTCTGTAAAATGTTACTCGACGTCCGGTAGAAGTCCTTCCGTATTTCTTGTTTTAATATTCTACATAACAACTTTCTATAACGCAATGCATATGCTCAAAATAGTTATATGCAATTTCTTGCAATTTGCTTACACATTTTCGGATTATTATTTTTAGTGAACTAATGCTTATTTCTGTAACAGTTTCCTCTCATTGTATATGCATTGCTCGTTTTGCTGTCTGGAAAGTTCCTTTAATTTTACTCGTTTTTTTTTCTTCTCAGTAATCAATGACGGCTTACACAATGCTATATTTTGCGTATGTTTTTTTTTCTTATTCATAATTTCCTTGTCTGTTTTTCGTTTTTTTTCCTGGTAATCATTGTATATTTACTATCTACGCTCAGATTATTCTCACACAGGTGTTTATGAAAATAAAAGCAAGTTGGAAATTATAAATTTATGGAAAAAAGGGGAGAAAACTGTGGCTATTTTAGAAAATGATCAACGTTTATCAACTTCCTCAGGAGAATTATAAGAATGGTCGAGGAAAATAAAATATAACCTAAGCTGAAAGAGGAATAATACGAAAAGTGAGATAGTATGTATTATAAATGTACGTTTAGGTAAAGCCATTAAAACGAAAGTTATGAAGGAATATGTAAAACAAAAATTGGTTTCAAGCTTTCTCCTAATGTAAAAACCGATTGAATGTATGTGGCCGGCATCAATAAGGTTGTGAATCTATGTATAAAATAGCTGAAGTGATTAGAAACGTAAGTGATATAACTAACCGGCTTTCAAATCGTGTTACTTCATTATCATTTATGATGCGTGCTTATTTATAAAACCTTTTTCTTTACTTGATAGTATTGGTAGTTACGATTAGTGCCGATTCAAGGAATCCTCCTAAAGATTCACCGTGTGCGAAATTAACTATTCTGGCCTATGCAAAAATAAAGAAGTTGTTATGGTATCATTGATGCATACAACAGGCGTTCACTGGGTGGCCATTTTAAAATTGAAACTTAGTTCCAATAACCAGATATATTTAATCACTTTACCTATTTTATTCATGGATTCGTTAGCTGATTAGTTCCGTTTACATACATTTTTAATCGTTTCCTAATAAGTAAATGAATTCGAAACATTATTATGTTTGTCTTAAACATATTTTCCCATTTATGTTATTAATTTCAATTTTTTTAATTATGTTTCCCAATTTTCGTTTTACACACGCTTCCCCCACTTACATTTTTATCGTTTTCCCAATATGTACATGAAATATATAAATATCTCAATTTCATAACATTCTCTTCTCATATTCAGCATTTTTATTTTTCTCAACCGCCCCTCTCATTTGCATGAGAAAGTATTTGAACACCTTGAGAATTTTTCAAAAATGCTGCACGTTTTCTTTCGCTTTTTGAAAGGTTTTTAATATGTGATTTTTAATATTTTTTCCATTTATTCAATTTACGTGATCAAAATAGCGTAGCCAATTATTGTGGTTTTGAAACGTTGCTTCCATTATAAATTAGATGCACGGCGTACACGAGGTTCACAGATTCGATGTCCTCAAAGATATTGTGTTATTAGGAATAGCCATCTGATATTAAAATTAAAGTAATCGATAATCTAAACTATCTGATCTATTTCTCATGTCAAAATTGTTTGGAACAGTAGAAATCATTACAGGTGTATTGTAGTATCCTGCTGTTTTCTTTTTAAATATTTTCCATATTTTTAATTATTTGCATCATCGAACAATAATACATTTGTTTCTACAGTGTTGAAAAAATACAATCGGTCATGCAGCTACTGAATTTTACGTTTTGATTTATTCGTATATACCAAACCCTATATGCTTCAGGTACATTTTTGTAATTACCAATTATATAGTTTATTGAATGTGATAAATATATCAACAATACATAATGTTTCGAAATAGACACTCTATTTTTGAGTGGGGTGAGGTTGTCAAAATATTCGCCCAGAATATAACTTTGATAATCGCTGTTAGGATTCCCACGTGCAAATACTATGATGGAACAAAAAATATGGTGTTTGCAGTGGCAGTCGGCCTCTGCATAGTAATGTGGTGGGTAGTTTATGGCTTAGTTTATGATATTTATGTTAGTTAATGTTGGAAAGACTAGAGTTTAATTGGCAAAATACTCTTGAACCTCCTATGATCTAAAACGAACTAAATTCCTGTAGTTACATGTACGTTATCATGTAATAATGTAAGCGGTATTGTGATAAAGAAGCACTATAAGCAACGTTTTCTTTATACAATAAAAAAATACTATTTATTTTAATCAACATATGCAGAATTTTATTTGTATTAATAACAATATCAATAGAACATTTTATTATTTAAAACAATGTAAACCTTTTAAAATTTTTATTTTAGACAACAGTAACATACTATTTTTGTTAATAATTTTGAAGGAAATATTGTTCATAAATATTTCTCAATATATATACCATATAAGAAAATATAATTGTGGTAAATTAGGCAAAAAAAGTATTTTTTAGTTTTGCGACCTATTTGCGTTAAGGAATGAAACAACACATTTTACATTAGTCATGAGTTTATAGAGCACACAACTATTTTCAATATATATACAAACAAGCAAAATAAAATTTATGTTGATCTATTCGCGTTTAAAAATAAATCAACACATTTAACATTAGTTATTATTTGGCAGAGCGCTCAGAATATAAAAATTAAAAATTAAGAAAACTCCTTTAAAATATGAAAATATTACCCTTTCGACAGCAAAAAATACCAGCAGTAGCCAGGCTCGAACGTATAAGACTAAGAGGAAAAGGGGGTAAAGCAAAAAGAACACACTGAAGCCGCAGGACCCACAGTTAACTAAAGACGTCACGTGCCTTCGAAATAACACGATTAAAACCAATAAAGAGTCATGAGACACTTTGCTAACGAAATAAGATGAGTTCAAATTTCGTTCTAAACCTATATAAGAGAGTGGCTTATAGTCTAGACATAATGAATTTGTATATGGTATCTGCTGTTGGAAACTAATGATACTTTCTATTAACTATAAATTCGGTATGTTACTTCTATACATTTTATCATTTGATTTACCAAGTTTTATACTTCCAAGTCAACATTAACGTGATTATATGAAGGATGTGCAATATGTAATGCCCCTGACCAACTTCTCATAGGAGTAGAGCTACGAAACTTGTCACAGCTATTAGTCTTTTTCTACATATGAAGCACCCAGGATTATGCATTTCTCCCAACGTTTGATGAAGCTCTGGATACCGTTTTTGTAGAACCCCCCAGTTTGGTCCTACAACCACGACGTGACTTCAGAAATCAAAGCTGCATCATCTGGGAAACGCTTTCCTTCCAAAAACAACTTCATGGCTGGGACGAGGTGAAAATCAGAGGGTGCAGAGTCAGAGAGAAGGGAGGGTGGGTATGGATTCCAGAACCACACAGCCCGTGCTTCTGATCTGGCGACGTGCGCGTTGTGGACCGGAGCGTTTCCCTGCAGAAGGAGGATACCTTTGCTGATCTTGCCCCGCCTCTTAATTTTGATAGCTTCCCTTATTTCCTCAAAAGTGAAGCATAATAAGCTCCTCTAATTGTGGTACACTTTGCCAGGAAATCTGTTATCACTACTCTGTCCTGCTCCCAGAAGACTGTGAGCATGACCTTGCCCGCGGAGGGCTGCTTCTTATCCTTCTTTGGAGGGGGTGAGTTCAAGTGCTTCAACTGCATTGACTGGGCTTTGGTCCCTGAATCAGTGATGGGCCCTAGTTTCATCCTGTGTAATCAGTCTTTTGAAAAACTTTGACTCATCTTCTTGGCACACCTCCAAACTCCTCCACGAGCACTCGGCGAATTCTCGCTTCTGGAATGGTGTTACCAACAGGGGAATTCATCTGGCAGACACCTTATACATATGCAAATGGTAAGGAATGATAGTTTCCACATACCCTGTACTAATCTTGATATCTTGGGCTACTTAGCGAATAGTAATGCGCCGATCTTCTAAAATGGCAGCCTCAACTTGACAGGCAGATTCCTCATCATTAGCAGGATAGGGCGACCAGGTCTGAGAGCTGTTTCCACAGACTTCCGGCCATGTTTGAAGTCACGATGCCAGCGTTCTACAAGTTAATATGATGGGGCATTATCACGATAAGTTTCTTTCATTTCATTACAATTCTCTTGTGGTGTGGGTCCTTTCAAATACAAAAACCGGATCACTGCTCGACATTCCACAGGCTCCATTTCACACCTGACTCAGTTCAAACACCTGTAAAACAGAAACCACAATTAGTTCAGAGCTGTAATTTGCCACATAACCCGTAGAGATAAAAATCATTGCACATGCAAAATTTCAGCTAGATCAGACAACTGCCAGTGGGTCAGAGGCATTACTTATTGCACGCCTCTCGTATGTCCGTGCTTAAACCCCAGTAAGCATGGTGTGTGTTCTAACGCAAGTGTCGTATCAAGTAGTCCTAAAGGACATTTAAAAAAATATCCACGGATCGCTAATATGTTGGGCGGCCTTTATAATTTTGCTACTGTATGAATTATCTATTGCATTATTTCCGTGACAGTATTCTAAATTTGCCATTTAACGCAGATGCATTTAAGATATTTCACAAACAAAAATGTGCTGCGATAATTTTATATCATATGCTATATAATAGTCAACAAATGATTACTAGAATTGTTTTCAAATGTTTCAACCTGAACCCAAATGTTTCCGTTAATGCATTACATCGTCTGAAAACAGATAAACAATTTCACAGCGGGAAATCTCATATCATTCGAGTAGACGTATATACGCGAAAGTAATTTATAACAACTGCAAGCAACGTTATGATTTATGGCTTTTGGGTTAAAGAAGATATTTTGTTTGTTTATTGCTTTGGGAAAAGAAGAACAATCAATAGCTTATATTACAAAGAATTATCTGCCAGTTATAAGGAAGAAGGCAGCTCTTCACATCGGCAACAGATAACGGAGAAAAAGTTTCTTTCACGAGCATAATGGAATATGTCATTGGTTTATCGCACCCTTGCCGAAACCACATAAATTGCTCGCTAATTGTTTTCTCACCACCAATATCTACCATATTTGGCCTATGTCACTGGTTGTTTACCGACAAAAATATACATTCGGTAGATGAGTATTATTTGCAAAAATAATATCATATCGAAAACTGATACGCCTTTTCTACGGAATTGTTTGGAAAAGGTTTTTGTAATTACTGCGTTTTTCGACATATTTTTTAAAGAAAGGTAATTATTGAACATAACTGGTGTTTTAAGCAAAAAGAAGGAGAAATTCTATCATCGATTGGTGTAAATCTACAAAAAATCATATTAATGCCAGTATAGCGCAGGGGTAGGTGTATCAGTATTTTTGTAGGAATTTTTGATACCCCTAGCACCAAACTACGAATAAAATATAAAAATCTCGCAATTTCTCTGTCAAAAGTGGGTTGTTTATTTTCTTTTATGGATTATACTTCCAAAATAAACTATTAAATTTGTTTTAAAAGTATTAGAAATATGAAAAAAAAAAAAAAAACAGTAATGAATTTTCCGAACTCAATATTTTTAAATTTTTAAACTTTAAAAATCCATAAAAAATTTTCTATTGATTCTATTTTTACGATATTTTCAGGGTCAATGTGAAATGTTATGTTCCTTCCAATAAACTGAATATAATATTTTAGACAAACGTTTCCTTTTAAATTCACGCCCCTCCATTTTCAAGTTTCTAATAAAAAGTAAATAATTAATTTACTCACCGAAAAGTAAATAATTAATTTACTTACAAATTGAAGACAATATATCAATAAATAATATATTCAAATTTAAAACAAAAAAAAATAACGATTTTTTAGAAATTTACCTATAAAGTCCGAAGTTTAAAACCTTTAAAAAAAAAACACGTTTTTATTTTTATTAAAACTTGGTTCTTACTCCTTTAATTGAAAAAAAAATAGGGCTTGAATTACATTTTTCCATGAGTTATAAGCTTGGAAAGATGTGGTGGAATTATTCACTATTTTCACGAAATTTCTGACACACCTAGCGCAGGGGTTTAATCTTGGATTAGTAGTGGTCTTTATTTTTATATACACATTTTGAGATTGACTACTGACTACTGCAGTTAAATAACCCAAATGTTAACGGTGCCACACTTGCTTCGATGGATTGTTAACTATGTTTTGCTTACAAGTAACAATTTCCGGTTAAAAGTCGGCAGACTTCTGTAAAAATTAATTCCTCAAAATTCGACATAGCTGCCAATATAACTCGTAAAATAAAAAAAAAATGGGTGCATTTTTCGTAAATACATCTACTGTAAAAAAAAATGAATTTTAATAATTTGTTTATTTTGGACTATGGGGAAAATGATATGTCCTTATATTTTAACAATACAGTACGATGTATTCAATATTTAGTACGTGTAAGAAAAGAGTATATATTTTGTTAGCTGAGTAAATAGCTATAAACGTAGCTATTAAATTCTTTTACTTCTACTACTGTTATTTATTATACTCTTATAATATACAATTTATTTATCCAATAAAATGTTTTAAACGTTGTGGGTATACACTTTTACGTATGCAGTAAATGGTTAGGTTTACTTTGGACTTGCTATAACCATTATCGTTTTTGTTTTACACTTTCTAATAGACTGTGATGAAAAAATTTCAATTACTGCTAATTAGACTACCTTTCTATCTCTTACGGAATTCGTTTCAGCTGGTTTAATAGGATGGCTATATAAAGTTGGTTAGTTCATTCAAAATTATGTTCAGTTGTTGTTACCATGTAATCGCCCTATCTACAGTTGTTAAAAATGGTGCAATGTTTTCACTTCAAACATTATTAATCATTCCAAAATATATAAATTAATTAGAAAAATCATTGGAGAATAGCTTCTCTTGTGTTCTTAAGTTACATATGCATACAGCCGTATTTATAAAAATTGTTCCAAGGAAGTAGAGCTTACATTAAAAAATGATGATAATCATGAAAATCGGAGATGGCTAGTAACAAAGTATTTACAATTTAACGTTATCAGTAATAAGCAAACTGATTATAATGAAGGCTTTTCCAAAAATGTGGTAAATGTCTTGTGAATAGGCAAATAAGATCTAAAGTTTAACTGCTGAATAAATGTAATGACTACAAATATCCATATTATTCAGATCCATCAGACTAATGTTCTCATCCTGAATGCAATTTAACTACGATTCTATGAATGTAACTGTCGACATTTTCTACGTGTATATTGTTGAACTCGGGAATTCTGACAGGAACCACTATTTATTTACTTCAGACGAGTAGCATGCCCTAGTTTCGTCAGCAATGACTAAATAAAAGTCCTAACAAATTTAAAGTTGTATTTTTCGGTTGTCCAAATTTAGAATAGGGCTTTCAACCATAGATAGAATATCACTTAAACAATTAGTTTTGTCCAAGTACGCTTACCACTGCCCCACTGACTTTGATCGAAACCCCGCATGAGCGCGCGACTTAATGATATATCAATCCATTACCCAAACACATTCATGGATAGAATAAATATATTTACGTTTTATACTTTTAATGAAACAGTATATACAACAAAGTGTTCCAAACTAGCGACTGTTTCCTTATATAACGCCTAATCACATTTACGTGTATAATAATTTGCACTGTTAACGTAGTATTTTCTATTTTATACTCGCTAATATAAATTCTGTTCGAAGATATTTATGTCTAAGTAAATTAAAACTACTAACTTCAATTAATATATATTATTTTAAACTCACACACACACACACACACATATATATATATGTGTGTGTGTGTGTGTGTACATTGTGTATTGTATTATTTAGAAATAATCAAGTTTTAAACTTTAAAATCTATTAATGTTTTACTCATATAAGTGCGGTATTATTTAAAACAATCTAACGTTCATTTTTTCTGTTTATTCATATTTTTAATTTTTAACATAATATTAAATTGCACAGTTTTATTTCTTATAATTACAACAAAAGGTGTCCTTTTCCTGATTAGTATTCCTGTATTTACTACACTACTATCTGTTTGGGATCGATTTTAGGAGTAATACACCTTCGTAAAATATTTTGTATAAGTATAAAAATAAATTGTATACATAAGAAGTACTGATACAAGTTTTTTCTTGGAATTAACTTATTCAAGGATCCTTAGTCGGATCTCGACTTGTAAATACTCTCCGAAAAGTTTTGCTTTATTTTTCTACTCTGAAAACAATTTGCTGGATTAGTCTGCATCGCATTATGCTGGATATGTACTTTGTTTTTGATGTGATTTATAATTGTTTTGAGTACACCTATTTTTCGTTTGATTATCATATGAGAACTTAAGTAGGTTTGCAGATTAATATTTTTATTCTTTTATAGTTCTTTATTTAATAGTACTAAATTCGGTCGATTTTGTTTTTATTTTCTAATGTATTCAGTTTTATCAGAAGATTGTATTGAAAATATTTACATTTTTTTTTTACTTAGTTAAAATTGTAAAATTATAGAAATTAAAATCCCATAAAATAAAATGCTATGTAGAAATCAGAAGTTGTTTAAATTTGGAAAAATATCCCTGATCTTTGTTACGTGATTAATCTTCTCTCTGGTGGAAGCATCATATTATTCCAACATGATTTTCCATTTTTAATCTCTTTTTAAATTAGGGGTTTTATTTTTACCCTTTTCTTTGGATAATACCTGCTTATTCTTACATTCTGAGGAGCATCGCTTAGCTTCAAATTTCAATTTGCTAAAAAGGTTTCCCCGGTATTTCCTTTTCTGTCACATTTATTTCCTTGATATTTTAATAAAGTTCATATATCATTTTACTCTTTACTTTTATAATTATTCTTTCTCTTGTTCTATCTCATTTTCTCACATACTCTCTCTTACTTCCCCTTCATATATATATATATATATATATATATATATATATATATATATATATATATATATATATATATATATATATATATATATATATAGAAAACATGATAAAGACAGACGGAGGGAGGCAGACAGAGAGAATCATTAAAAGACAGAGGCAGAAGTGCTGTAATATTTCGAAATGTATAAATCGTTACTAATATATTATCTTAAATGAAACAGAAGCCTACACTCGTTTAACTGGAATTGATTTCAGCCTGAGGAGGAAACAATACATTTCTCACTATTACGAATATCACTCCAATTATATTTTCAATAATCGTGATTTATCCATAATGGAAACATTACACAATTTTCTTTAAATAGGAGATGTTTTATTGAGTATTTTATATTTTATATTTAAGTTTAGCGTCTTTCCTAAATTAGCCAATTAAAATAAAAGGGAATATATTTTATTTCATGAGTCGCATAATATTACCATATCCGTTTATTTATTTTTTAATGGTGCTGGAAAACTAAATTGCAGAAAACACAATTCAAGAAAGACAATACTGTTCTATTCACCAAAGCATTGCCACTACATCTATAAAAAAACAACTATAACAGCTTAATCCTGCGTATTTGCTCGAATCAGTCTAATTAAACTTCTTCCGTCGTGTTTTCCTTAATATAAAATACGTCATATGAATTAACTGAAATAATTTAAATTAGATGTAATAGTTTACGAGTTGAGTCACAGCAAATAATCTACAGTGATACTGATGCTTCTCTTGCTTTATATAACAAATCGAAATACAGAACACCGAGCTTCTGTTAGTAAGATGTTCTGCTTTTTCTTAACTTTATGGATTATGTTAAGTATATTTTCTGATATGTAACTTCGTTTTCTGATTAATTACTTATATCTAAGATTAACTGAACGGTACCAAATTAAAACGTGGGTATTTTGTTTCCTTGCAACCCTTTACATTTATGTAAGCAATCGTATTTTCACTGTGATAAAATAACTTAATATATAGTAGTAGCTTACGAGAAAATTAGTGTGGAAAGATATTTGTTCAAAATAAATTTATGTTTATTTACGTACCACCAGAACAAATGTTATTAATTCTTAGTTCAATCTGAAGACAGTTTTCCACTATCCGAAGACATTTAAAACGAAGGGCTTAGATTAAGCTACAAGTGTGATTGTCTAGACGTATCTAAATTTATTTGATAGAAATGTATTTCTTTACAAAGAAATCAACATTTATCAAGGCCAAGAAGCCACTCGAGAGACAGGTTTAAAACTTTTAAAATTTATCTTTTAATAGATTTACTTTCCATGACTCAATTAACTCTATGACGCGCGTATAATCTCCATTTTCTTTCCCTTCTCTTTCTTAGAGATTCTAGACTAATGAAACCATATGACAAGCAGCGGATGGTCACTCTCTTCTTTTTTCTTTCTTCTTCTCTTTCCCTTACGCGCAGTTTATTTTATTTCCTTCTCTCTATATCCGTATATTTCTCCCTCTTCTTCCTAGGTTAGTAAACGCGTGTCAAGGCATTTACGTGTAGGAACGTGCATATTTATGGGCGTGTGTGTGTGCGTATGTGTGTGTGTCGCGCGCGTGTATGTGTGTGCGTGTGTCTGTTGTTACGTCGAGCTACCGGACAGCCATTATAAGTGTCATAATGTTCTTGTTTTTTTTTCTTTTTAAATCCCTCCCACCCTCACTATAAAATGTATTAAGTGGATTGCTACTACCACCCCCTCTGGTTTTTTGACGGTCGAGGCCCGATTCTTTTTCTTTCTTTATTTCAGTATCGAAAATGTAATTGTCTAGTTTAGATGCTTGAAAATACCAAAAAAAAAATTAATTAATTATTGCATCGACAATTATGTAATTTCCGTGTTATATATATATATATATATATATCTATATATATATATATATATATATATATATATATATATTAGACATTAAGAGGAGATTATAGATAGACATATAAATTCCCGTTCATATACACCTTTCAGAATAAAGCTAGAACCAAGCACTAGATAGAATCGAGCAATTGCATCGACAACGGACAACGCCAGACCCAAAGTGGGTCTCGATGGACTGCATCTCATCAGTGACGTGCTCCGACGTAGGCGCGAACCCAGGTCGTCGCACTCATGAAGTGTGCAATACTGACGACCTAACGAAATGGGGCAAGGCGCAATCTATTGACTATGCCTCGATTTTTTTTAATTCTTATATTTTCATCCATTTCTACATTCTACGATGTGACGAGTAACGCCTCATATACAACTAAGATAGTTACTGTATATATAGATATACAACTAAGATAGTTACTGTATATATAGATATATGTAGGAAAAAGCTGGCCATCCTTCGTAGGGACGTGATGTCCCTCAACAAATAAGGTTGTTCCGTAATCGTGTCTGGGGAGTCGGCTAATTTCAGTTAAGTTTGTAAGATGTGATATCTACCACCTGCATACCAGCAGTAACTATTTTAGTTGTATATGACGCGTTGCTCGTCACATCGTAGAATGTAAAACTGGATGAAAATATAAGAATTTAAAAAAATCGAGGCATAGTCAATAGATTGCGCCTTGGCCCATTTCGTTAGGTCGTCAGTATTGCACACTTCATGAGTGCGACGACCTGGGTTCGCGCCTATGTCGGAGCACGTCACTGATGAGATGCAGTACATCGAGACCCACTTTGGGTCTGGCGTTGTCCGTTGTCGATGCAATTGCTCGATTCTATCTAGTTCTGGGTTCGAGCTTTATTCTGAAAGGTGTATGTGAACAGAGATTTATATATATATATATATATATATATATATATATATATATATATATTTATATATATATATATATAGAGAGAGAGAGAGATTGTAATATTTTCCATGAGTTTGTTTGTATGTTTCCATATAGTTTATAAAGTTATCATCCGTTAGTATGTGTTTATTCATATATAAGCTGTTCAGCCCGGATTTGCTCGGGTTCTATGTTGTGTTCATAACTCGATGTGCAGATGCCTATGTATAATAAAAAAGTTTAATTAATGTTCAGGTAACCTACATCTAAAATTGCAAGCGTTTACCCCAAAATTAGTCTAAGAGTTTGGTAGAGTCTGAAAAGGTAAACTCTTTCAACTTTGATCTCTTGGCAGGCAAATTATTATCCAAAAACTATATGATTATCTAAATACACTTTATTTCAAATTTCAAATTTGTAGACCAAAAATTGGCTGAATAGTATGCTAGAGACCGCAAGGGTCATACTTTTGAACTGTGATCCCTTGGCTGCCGAATTTTCGTTCTGAAACCGACGAATATGCTTTCGCTATGTTTGAATACACGTAATTTGTAATTCCAAATGTTTAAACAAAAATTAGCTGCGAACGTTTGTAGAGACCGCAGGGGTCAATTTTTTTAAAATTTGCCACCAATTTCTCCCTAAACATTTAATTTTTTGGGCTCCAAAACAGTTAAAAAAATTGATTCATGTTCATGAGACCTACATCTAAAAAATGTTTCAAGTATTTTGATCCAAAATTGGCAAAGGAGTTTTGTAGAATTTTCAAAGGTAAAATTGTTGAACTTTGATTGTTTGACAGCGAAATTTCTTGCCGAAAACGGATAAAAACGGGGTTTCCAAAATCTCAATCACCCTTATGTCAAATCTCAAGTGTGTAGACTTATAATTGACAGAGTATTTTGGTAGAGAACATAAACATATATATATATATATATATATATATATATATGTATGTATATATACTCTTGTGCCCGATATTATTCATACCCCTCCTTGAAAATTTAGTGTATTAGGTGTAACTTTGTAAGAATTTATTGTTTACGTCCATATTGATACATATTCTTAATAAGCCTCTTCTGATCATTTTCGTCATTTTAAAATCTCGGGATACTTGTAATAAAAGAAATATACAGGTATTTATAAAATCTGCAATGTTCAAAAATAATCATACCCCCTTATTTTTTCAGTATTAATCGAGTTTCTGACTGTTTGTTTCCTGCTTGATTCTTATTTTGAATGCTTTTATACAACCTTTGATTAATTTCATTTCGTTTTTTTGCATTTTTCAGAAATTAAAATGATATCAACTGAAAACCAATAAAAGAATAAAAATGATTAGAATGGGGAAGAAAAAAGACCTTAGTAATGATCTTAGGACTAAAATTGTGAATTCACATAAGGATGGTTTAGGTTACAAGTCAATTTCCAAGAAATTTGAGGTCCCTACAGCAACAGTACAGAGCATCACCAAATAATTCCAGAGCCACCACACAACAAACAACTTGATTGGTAGAGGAAGGAAAAGGAAACTGTCTGATAGAGCCACCAGGAATATTGTAAGAAGTGTTAATGCAAATCCAACCATCACTACTAAGGACATTTCAGAAAATCTGGAGTCTTCTGGCATAAAAATATCAAGGCAAACATTGCAAAGGACTCTGCATGAAAATGGTCTGAAAGGAAGAATACCAAGAAGGACTCCATTGCACACCGGAAAACACCTTGCAGCACGTCTAAAGTTTGCTAGGACCCATGTGAATTCTCCAGAGTCCGTTTTCTCAAGTATTTTGTGGACTGACGAAACACACATTGAATTGTTTGGCCATATGGATACTTCTTACGTTTGGAGGAAGAAAGGAGAATCTTACAACCCAAAGAACACCATACCCATGCTGAAACATGGTGGTGGTAGCCTAATGTTTTGGGGCTCCTTTTCGGCTAGTGGTCCAGGTAGTTTGGTCAAGATAGATGGAACCATGAAGAAGGAGCAATATTTGGAGATACTCCAGAAAACCATTAGACAGGATGCGGAGCAGCTCCATTTAGAACCAAACTGGGTCCTTACACAGGATAATGATCCAAAACATACTGCCAAAATAGTCAAGAAATGGTTTGAGGATAATCAAATTAATGTTTTGGAATGGCCTAGCCAGAGTCCCGACCTGAACCCTATCGAAAACCTCTGGCACATATTGAAAACTGAGGTTAAAAAGCGGAAACCTAGAAATTTGAGGGATTTGGAGAACTACTGCATTGAAAAATGGTCACAAATCAATGCTGATGCTTATAAAAACCTTGTTGATAAATATCCAAAACGGTTACAGGTAGTTATTAAGAATAAAGGGCATGCTATTGACTATTAGTAAGAGAGGTATGAATAATTTTGAACTAGTGCCATCGGTATTCATGCAGATAGTGATCCGTTGTGAAATAATAACGTTATTATTTCAAAGGGCATTCTTAACATGGGGAGGAGGTTTTGTACCTATTCAGTACTTTAACCTTATAATTGAATAAGAAACATATCATAAAACTTTAATTATACGTGGAAATGCGATTTAAAAAATAGCGCAGATCACTCTCTGCATCAGCCCACAAAGTACAGAATAGTTAGAAAACATCCTCCCTCCTCATATTAAGAATGGCTTTCTAAATAATGTTAATGATTCAGTGTTGTTCCTTGTCTGCGTAAGTTTAACTTCTGTTTATTAAATTGTTAGGTGAAAGTCAAGAATAGTTACAAAAAACCCTATCCCCATGTTAAGAATGGCTTTCTAAATAATAACCTCATTATTTCAGCGGGGTAGCTTCTCTGCATAAGTACCATGTTTTGTTTTTAAATTGTTATGTGAAAGGACAGAATAGTTACAAAATACCATCCCCATGTTAAGAATGTCTTTCTAAATAACATTATTTCAGCACGGTATTTTCTATGCATAAGTAATATCTATTTTTGTTTATTAAATTGTTAGGTGAAAGTAAAGAATAGATGCAAAACTCCCTCCCCATGTTAAGAATAGCTTTCTAAATAACGCTATTATTTCAGCACGGTACATTCTCTGCATAAGTACTATCTTTTGTTTATTAAATTGTTAGGTGAAAATATAAAATAGTTACACAACATGTTAAGAATGGCTATCTTAATAGCGGTATTTCAGCACGGTACCTTCTCTGCATAAGTACCATCTTTTGTTTATTAAATTGTTAGGTGAAAGTATAGAATAGTAACAAAATGGCCTTCCCATGTTAAGAATGGCTTTCTAAATAACGTTATTATTCTATTATATTATTATGGTACTTTCTCTGCAAAAGTACTATATTTTGTTTATTAAATTGTTAGGTGAAAGTACAGTGCTCATGCAGAGAGTGATCCGTGTTGTAATAATAACGTTAATATTTAAAAATCCATTCTTAACATGGGGAGGGGAGGGTGTATTTTAACCTTACAATTGGATAAAAAAAACATATAATAAAACTTTAATTAAACCTGGAAATACGAATTAAAAAATAGTGCGGACCATTCTTTGCATTAGCACCAGTTTTACCAGCCAAACTTACATCGAAAAACAGAAAAAAAACTCAAAAGGCAAGCGACAAACTTTTTTTGGCCTTATATAATAAAGAAACATGTGTAAAATAAATAATTTGGAAGATAAACAAATGAATTATGTTTTTTGTTGTTTTTTTTACTTGTCGAGTAAACAGAAAATGAAATCTAATACTTTTTCGTCAATTCGTGGCTGTGAAATTAATCGAACCGGAAGTTCAGTTTTATCAACAAAGCAGGTTCGCACTAACGGTTAAAAAATATATATCTATTTTATTTAATATTTTAATAATTCGCGAGGTAAATTTATTTTAATAACATAAAAACATCCCTCGACTCTAAAGATGGGTTGTCTGAAAATTTCAACTAAATTGGTAACGTAGAAATATGTTTTTATTCATTTGTAACAAACTAAGAATTACATTTATATATATATATATATATATATATATATATATATATATATATATATATATATAGAGAGAGAGAGAGAGAGAGAGAGAGAGTGGTGTGTTCACTTCTTTTCCTGCAAGCAAAGATGACCTATAAGTTTTATCAGCCGAATAGATCATGTGACACGGTGGTTGTTCTGTGTAAAGCACATTACGCATTATACATAGTCACACACACATACACACACATATATATATGTATATATATATGTGTGTGTGTGGGCGAGTATATACAAACCACACACACAGACACACACACATATATGTGTGTGTATGTTTGTGTGTTTGTGTATATATGCGTGTGTGGGTGTCGCTTCGTTTATTCTGCTATACTCACTTCATAAACACTTTTGACTGTATATATTAAACAAGCTAGCACAGTAAAATATCAGGTATTTGAAGAAATACATCGTTTAGATTACGTTGCTAATTAGCAATTGA
Organism: Euprymna scolopes; assembly: GCF_053919585.1. NCBI lineage: Eukaryota > Metazoa > Mollusca > Cephalopoda > Sepiida > Sepiolidae > Euprymna > Euprymna scolopes. The sequence continues at coordinate 62,335,625 of NC_136486.1, read as the reverse complement.
TGATTCATGTAATTTTTAAATAAATATTTCATAGATAATAAGCGTTTACGGTTTCATTAAACTATAGAATATTGTTTAAAAATAAATAATTATTAGACACTTACATCGATTAGTCATTCGATACTCAGATTCATTGATTTAATGAACGTTAATATACATGCCAATATATTGATTTCAAATAGGAAAAATGATACTAGAAATGTAGATCATGTTGTAAAATAATTTTACATTATCAATATTAATACAAGTTTTATCTTCGTTTGATAGTTGCGCCATTTTGTATTTCTTTGTAACCGCCTGATTATATGTTTATGTGTTATTTTTTTAATATTGAAGACTGTTTATTTTAAGCACATAAACATTAGTAAGAAACAGTTATTTTCTTAGCTGATGGAACGATGCAATTTACATACATTGTTGCGTGTCTTATATATATATATATATATACATATATATATATATTTATATATATATATATCAATAAGATAAAAAGCTATAGCAAACATCTAAATGACTATTTTAACCACAGTTCCTGATTTCAAAAAACGAAAAATTAAAAGATTCATCTGCCTTACTTTTAATGCTAGGTTTATTTATGGTGTCTTTTAAATTCAATAAAACCCTTCAAAATTTGCTGATGAGGAGACCTTGCTTATCAAAAAACTATATATAGTTATTGTACATAACTTGATGTATACCACAATAAAAAGCATTGTTTTCCGAAACGATCGTACAGATAATTGATTTTGTTGTTGTTCCTTCTTATGAAACGGATTTTAATTTAATTATAATTTGATTTTTAAATTTTAAATTATCAATCACATTACTTAATATTATATATATATATATATATATATATATATATATATATATATATATATATATATATATATATATATATATATATATATACGTATTTAATACGCTTGAACCTAAAATTACAACGCGATTTTTTTATAAAATAAACGAGTGTTTATTTTTTAAGAAATATATTTCGGAGTAAGACTTCATTGTCAATCTTGTTTTTTCTCTTTTTCTTCGACATGGTATCGAGTGGAAGAAAAGTTGACGCAGAGTCCGCGTGATGTTGTTTACTGCGGGGCTTTAATGAAGCCAGATAGGGACGCGTCGTCGCGCATTTTGGAAATATGGAAAGTTTTTTGTTTATATCCGTTTGAAGCGCTGGGTGAAATTTAAAGAATAAAATACGTATTAAATACTTGTGAAGCCAAAACTGCAACGCAACATTTTTTTATAAAATAAACGATTGTTTAATTTTTAAGAAATATATCTCGAGGACAGACTCCTTTTCTAATTTTTTTTTCATTTTTTCATAGACATGATGTCGAGTGGAAGATAGTTCGATAAATAGTCCACGTGGTGTTGTTTACTGCGGGGTTTTTATGAAGGCAGATAGGTGACGCGTAGTCGCGCATTTTGGAAATATGGATAGTTTTTTTTTGTTTATATCCGTTAGAAACGCTGAATGAAACTTAAAGAATAACATACGTATTAAATACTTTTGAAGCCAAAGCTGCAATGCGAATTTTTTTATAAAATATACTAGTGTTTATTCTTAAAGAAATATATTTCGAGGAAAGACTCCGTTCTTACGTATTTTCTCTTTTTCTTCGATATGATATCGAGTGGAAGATAGTTCGATGAACAGTGCATGTGATGTTGTTAACTGCGGTGTTTTTATGAAGCCGAATAGGTGACGCGTGGGCGCGCATTTTGGAAATATGGGTTGTGTTTTTGTTTATATCCGTTAGAAGCGCTGAGTGAAATTTGAACAATAAAATACGTATTAAATACGTTTGAAGCAAAAATGAAACGCGATGTTTTTAATAAAATAAACGAGTGTTTATTTTTTAAGAGATATATTTCGGAGAAAGACCCCTTTGTCAATCTTTTTTCTCCCTTTTTCTTCGACATGATATCGAGTGGAAGATTGTTCGATGAAGAGTCCACGTGATATTGTTAACTGCGGGTTTTTTTATGAAGCAGGATAGGTTCGCATGGTCGCGCGTTTTCGATATATGAGTAGTTTTTTTGTTTATATGCGTTAGAAACGCTGAATGAAATTTAAATAATAAAATATGTATTAAATCCGTTTGAGGCAAAACTGCAACGCGAAATTTTCTTGTATCAAAGGCTTCTTCCACTATTATCATGATGCGCGTACAATGGCATCTCATTAAAAAAAGGGATACATTGAAAGTAGGAAAAAATAAAAAAAAGTAGGTCATATCAACAATTACTATAAAATCATATGATACGTACAAGAAGAGACATATGCACTTATTATTATTGTGTTTATTAATAACCTAGAAAATCTAATGCATTTATGAACTGTTGTGGCAGAGAAAAGCGTTTGGACCTGCGATGGAGACCGAGCAAGGACATTTTCAATGATTACTCTATCGGGCCCGGAATAAAATCGAATAAAATCGTCTTTATACGGCTGTCTGTAATCGGTATTATCTCATAAAAGTTAGCCCATCGCAGAATCTAAATTATTGTGTGTACGATTATTTTTCTCATTATTTTATTATTTGTTTATATTATGGAAACCTGAATACACATGCCCTCCGATTCCTATTTCAATTCATTCGCTGGGGTGTCCCACGTAGACGGCATCACACTGCCATTAAAATTGATATATAATATTACTAAGTTGTGTGTGAGGCAACATGTGTTTTTTAGAGTAGAAAAGGCAGGTTTCGTATTGCAAAGTATACAGGATATTATTAACGGAACCGTATACTGCCTATTAAAGTTGCATATTAAGGGGGACTCCTTTATCGACAACCCACGGTAATTTAAGGTATACAGGACATTCACAATTTCAAACGGTTATATCCTTGTTAAATTGATTAATTTTGTATTTATTACACTTTTCAATGAAAACTGCGGGGTAGCCGTTATCTCCGAGAATTTCATTAATTATAGTAATTTAAGCATTTAGTCGACATGAAAAACAGATAACCGAAGCCCTATGTATTAACGTTTTAATTAGCGTCAAATTGGTAGTTTCGGGTTGAAATGAATAACATTCATTACATAAACCTCTGAAAGGTGGATGTCTCTATATAGAAGTAAGGAAACCACCTTTAGACATTTCGGGCAGGACATCGAGGAATGGATAACATTATCCTTTTCAAAATCTACATGAAAAGACGGAACGTTATGTAAGGAATAGAGATGATAAAAAAAACTCATAAACAAGGTCCCGAGAAAGGAAATCCGCAAACGTATGATCAACATAGTTGGAAAACAAAGCAGGAGTGTTATACGATGATATAAAAACATTTGATTAAAAAAACAAAAAAAACATGTTTTGCAAATTAGTGAGGTTTCCTCTGAGGGTTTATTCTTGCAGCCACTTTTGTTAGATTTTATGAATCTTATCGTTGTAAATACTCACATATTTGTTTACTCATATCTGCTTTAAAGTAAACAATTCAGCCATTTTTAAGCAAGATCTTTTATTTACTTTCTGCTTACTTATCATTCTTTTTCATAATATGCCATTTCATGTCAAAGGATTTAGTTTTAAAAACAATTGACTTATAGCAAGAAGGTAATGATTAGTTTAAAAGAATGAAGGAGTAGGAAAATGTTTGAACATTGTTTTAATTATTATATTTGGGATAGCTTTTCTTTTAAATTTGAATCAATACTAGAAATATGAGACAATTAACCTCACAAATAAATAAAGCTATTAGATGAAGAGCGCATGAGAAATATATTTTCTAAACAGATAGAAAACATAATTGTTGGAACGCCTATATATATATATATATACATATATATATATATACATATATATATATATATATATATATATAGTGTGACCCCCCCCAAAACGAGCCCCAACACTAATTAGGCCCCGTTTCTTATTGTTTTGTTCGAATGAAATTAAACTTTGGTCATAACTAGTTTATGATATTGAAAATATCACATCAAAACACCTAGGTCTTTGGCCTTTTTTCTCCCTTCTGCAGCATATGTTCTACATATCCTCCATTTAGCTTGTTTTTTTGGAGGGGGTCACTCTCTCTCTCTCTCTCTCTATATATATATATATATACATGTATATATAATAATAATAATAATAATAATAATAATAATAATAATAATAATAATAATAATAATAATAAAAATTACAATAAGTTTATCAAGGTAATCGAAATGGTAAACTTAAAATATATTATAAGTATTAAAGAGTTAATATTTACAAGTAAAATAAACTTGACCAGATGTAAAAGCTCAATAAAACCGAAAAGAAAGTAGAGCTTATAATATGAACACATGATTAATAAAACATGTTAAAAGACATCTTGAAAAAGAGTTAAAAACATATTTAATTTTAAAAAAGGAAACACAAGATAAGTGGATAGTCCTTAATCCGCGGAGTTTCGAAAAAAATACTCTCCTTCTCATCAGAGGGCAGGAAATAGCAAAATTCAGGATCTGATTTTGCAAGGATCTAAGTCTTGTCACCTCTGTACATCTGAAGCTACAACTATTATAACCGCCCCTCAAAGTAGTAATATAATAAAATCTAAAAACGAACTGATCTTTTATTGCAAACATATGTCCAAGTTTAAATATCGTAAATTTGAAATAACATAGCTATTAATGTAGCCCTTCAAATATATATCTTTTCCCATATTTTTTTTTAATAATCTTACCTTCAAAGCTTTTTATATTTTTGTAATTTTATTTGCTTTTTCTTTATTTCTTAGGCCGGTTTTCCATCTGCTGTCTCCGTTTTATGTTATAAGTATACCTATTAATTAAATATATACATCAACCTACTCATTTTTATTCTATGTATTTGTTTACTTATATTTTACTATATGCATTTACATACACGTTTATTCTCCTTATTCCGGAGTTTGTAGATACCGGCTTATCCCTATCCTTTTATGTAAGTATGTATGTTTTTGTTTAACTTGTATTTGTTTTTGGATGTGTGTATATATTTATGCATGCGTGTGTGTTTGTATATATATATATATATATATATATATATATATATATATATATATATATGTGTGTGTGTGTGTTATTGTATATGTATACATATATGTATGTATATTTATATGCGGGTGTGTATGTATATACATGTATGTGTGCATTTGTGTGTCTGTCTGTATGTATATATATATATATGTGTGTGTATGTGTGTATATATAATTTTCTATTTTTTTTTTTACTTTCATTTTTTTTATATAACAGATGCCCCATTTCATAAACTTAGTCATTTATTTGCTCTGAACATTTTTCTTATTTTAATTCTAGGGCTTTCACGTGCATATCTAAGCTTACCTAATTATTAACGCTAATTTTCGCCTTTCTTGTCTGGGTCAGTTTGACCTTGCTTTTCAAATTTAAATTTTCACCGCTTTTCGGGTGTTTTTTTTTTTTAAACCTTAATTTTTTGGATTCATCCAGCCTTATCAGACGTGTTTTTAAATATTCTCTCCAGTACTTTTCTTTTAATGATTTGGAATTCATTCAATTTGCATTTTTTCCAATGAACTCTGCCTTTTGGATTATTTTGAACCGTTTTGAATTTACCCATTGAATTGAAATTTTAAATTCGACCGCTTTGGATTTTACCATTTTTGGATTCTTACCCTTCACCGGACTCATGTGAAATATTTTTATAATTTTTCTTTTGCCTACTGTTCCCCTTACCTCACCCTTTTTTAACCAAGTAAGATTTTTGACTTACTTGTAGTTTCATTAAATACTTTTATATGCAAAATCTGATCCTGCATTTTGCTTATTCCTGCCCTCTGATGAGAAGGAGAGTATTTCTTCGAAACTCCGCGAATTAAGGACTATCCACTTATCTTGTGTTTCCTTTTTTAATATTAAATATGTTTTAACTCTTTTTCAAGATGTCTTTTAAATTGTTTTATTAATCATTTGTTCATATATATATATATATATATATATATATATATATATATATATATATATATATATATATATATATATATAAAGAGAGATATTCTCTTATGCATTTTCAATTGTATAGCAGAGATATATCAGTTTTGTTACTCTTACGACCATGTTTTCCTATTTGGCAGGCCAATGTTCAAACATTGTGTTCGAGTGCAATAAGAAATTTTTTACAGTTGCGAAAGTCTCTGACTTACATGAGATTGTCTTCAACTTTTTCTACCAACACCTCGTAGAGCATAACATTTCCTAAAACGAATTTAAGAATATATTATTAAAAAAATAATGCCGCTATTTTAGCTGTCTTATATTGTAATTACGGACATTCCAATCATGAGAACCCTACTAATTCGCATAAATAAACCAACAATCAATCAGACGCAATACGAGAGAGGCACGCTTAAGTATTTTGACGATTTTGCACGATTTTACTCGACTTTATAAATAACTTTCAGCAAACGCAATGTGTAATTCTTTATCTGACTGAAATCAAATCATGGAAGCTAAAATGTTTGCGACTATAGGAAATGTTTTTTACACTCGATCAGAACATTCGAAGAATTATCCAACTATGAAAAATAATCGGATCGCAAGAGAAACAAATAGGAAATATATCTACTTTAAACCAAAACATACACTCACACACGCATATATGTGTGTGTATGTGGGTGCATGTGTATGTGTGTGTTTTTGTTGATTATTTTTATTAACACCTTCATTTTAGCTGCATATGTGCACACATTTTTGTATTTAATTTTAGCAGGATATACTAGGTAAACATACTAGCGGAGAGAGAATACATCTGATTGGCTCAATTCAAAGACATACATTTAATGTAATAAGAAGGTGATTAGTACAAGAGTTTATTATCTGTTTTAACCAGAGGCAAAACATGGGAAGGGAATCGTCTCAAGTACTATAAAAGAGAAGAGAGTTTTAGAAAAAAATGATATGTCGATGTAGGGAGAAAGAAAAGTAGCGTTTTAGTGAGAGATCGAAGATAGCGTCAGGACATATGTTTATGGTTTGCTGTATCTAGTTTCATTGATATTATTCTCTAGTCAAAATAGTTTATTAGTGTAGATTATATATCACACACAAAAAGGCCAACAGATTTACGAAAATGAATATAAATATATCTACGAATCTCCACCAAAAGCACATTATAGATAATTCATGGATATGCCTGCAACGTATAGATGTATTACACTATTTCGTTTCTGGGGAGTACTTAAATACATACACACACAGCATCACGCTTTGACAAGCGTAGATTAATCATGGGAGAGTAAGTGGTGTAAATAGTAATGTATGTAAATCCATTCAATTCATGGATAATGTAAACACTTTATTTTTTATGACATTGTAATGCCAAGTGTTTAATTAGGAATTAGTTTGCATGCATTATTTCCTAGCTATTAAGGAATTATGCATGTTAATATTCAATAAGGCACTTGACATGCTATAAAGCATTACTTTTTATAGAACACGTTTCAAACCTTTGTAAACGAAAATGTTAAACTGAAATTATAAATTGGCAAAGGCTCCATAAATTTATAAATATTCCCAATGCTATGCTACAGAATGCTGATATTTCTATTTTTAGTCATCTGTAATGTTATTAAAATCTACAGTTTTGATGAACGTTCCAACGCTTATGGAATCAAAAAAGTGTTTATTTGTAAATTTTCGAAAACAATACAAAAAGAAAGTTTGATGAACATGCCGAAAAGTAAAAGAAAATAGGAAACATCAATCGATAAAAAAAAACACACTATTTAACATGTTTTAATGTGTCATTAGATATAGTGAACTACTTAAAGGGAAAGCGCCAATAAGGTGTTAAGTGTTATTAGTGCACATAAACATTATAAGGGTTATTGATTAATATAAAAACAAAAGATTAATCCCGAGGACTAATTATGAGAAAATGTCATGCATGTTACTATTTAAAATTTTGATACTGCTCTTCTGATTTTGTTATTTTTATTAGGTCTAGGTCGGTGTAACCACCGAACTATTTTAGGTGTATCTTTTATCTGCACCAAATTGTATCATACTGATATACACATTTGGTAGACAACAGCTGTGAGTTACATTTTTCTGTATGTTAGAGGTTTAATTCTCAGTGTGGATGGCAATTAAAATACAGTTGCGAATTACTTCCCATTCAAGGCTGAAAGAAACAACGACATACTACATGCGTTTATTATATTAGGATCAGTTTTAAATGCCGGCAGTTATCATAGTTAGTTAGAAAGATTATCAAATTCGTAAGAAAAGTGTTTTGGTGAGACAGAAAATAACTGTTTCACAAGATACACAATAATATCTGTGATGTTACATCGAAAGGGTCGATGTCAAACTGACAGTGAAATGAGAGCACTTGTTCAAAAAATACACAGGAGTTATGCGCATCTAAAAACATCCACTATAAGAAATACGCATATTAGAAAGACAAGTATTATTTAATTAATTATAATGGCACACATTGGTTTAGAGTTCATAAACATAGTCATGTTTTATGACTAAGTAAAACAAAAAAAAACACTTGTAAAATATGAAAACCTCTTTAAAGTGATAGTTATTTTTGTAACGCTATAAGGAGTCACTTGAGACTAAAGCTCACACGTTCAATTTCAATAAATCATGGTAAAAACATAAATAAAAATATTGATGCTACTGATTGATGATTTTTTTTAAAATATTTCCACAAGGGAAATCGCGAAAAAAAAACCGAGTGCTTATAGATAAGCTTTCGTTGGGGGAATAATGCGAGGTTAATTTAGATAAACAAAGATAATTTAAATTCTGATAAACATTCCCATACATAAAATCGTAATGCGAGTTCTTCGCATCGGACAGATAGATGATCAGAACAGAACTATTGATTCGAGTGTTATGTCAGCACTCTATTTTCACGATCATCATTCAGTGTGGATTAATTTAATTTTTATTTCTTATCTCTCTGCTGACTGGTTCCGTTTGCAAACGCATCAGTAACTAAGTTTATCATTTGATTTTCTAACGGAAACGAATACATATAGTTCATCAGATCTCTCTCTATCTCTCTCTCTCTCTGTATATATATATGTGTGTGTGTGTGTGTGTACATATATAGCTATATATGTATATACATGGACAAACATGAATGTAGGTTTCATGTGCATATATATATGTATATATATATATATATAAACATGTATACGTATTTATATGCATACATTTTTATATATATATATATATATATATATAAATATATTATATATTACGTGAGACTAAAATGTATCCACTGAAATCACGACTACCCTAGTAATTTTTATGTGCATATACGTCACACACACACCCACACATACACACACACATATAGATGTGTATATACATATATATATATATATAAATATATATATATATATATATATATATATATATATATAGGTTTGTAATCACTAAATAGCTCACACCATTTTTTCGTACTTTAATTTTAGAATTAATTTTTAATGCTGAGCTATGCATCGCCAATCAATTGTTCCATTTCTGTTCTTTACCTATAATAATTTTCAACTGAGAGATTTGTTTACGTAGAGGGATAGAGAGTGGGACGGAGAGACATTTGTTCATTGCTTGTTGCATCAAATAATTTTGAGAACGGAAAACGAGATAGATTCTGTCGATAGAGAAATGAAGGAAGAAAAACTTAAACAATAAAAGTACCACCGTAATCGCGTATGTGTGAAAACAGGCGCATTAAATAATCGAAGAATAGAGAGAAAATACATAGGTGGCATGCAGGAGCAAGGAGACACAACTATGACTTCTAGAAATCGACAGCAGTTCAGAGGAATGCTGGCTATACGATAGGGAAAAAATAACACACCAAACCCTTCTATTTGTCTAGTACCTGATGAATACGAGGGAAAACACATACAAAAATGAGAAAGATAATATGACTTATTAAATGAAGAGTCTTTCCGGGCTTTATTCTAACTGAGTGCAGCTTTATGTTTTCTAACTTTTCAGATTTTCAATAGCACATGTCATTTTGTGTTTATATTTTAATGCGTATGCATTAGTATAAAAGTATATTCAATAATAATAAATTTACGATTGAAAGGAAATAAAAAAAATGTATGTGTTGCTTTTGCCAGTCGCAAGTTAATAATATAATAAGTTAATAATATAATAAGTTAATAATATAATAAGATAATAATCGATAATAAGGATCTATGAATTATGGAAATATTTACTTCTTTGTTTCAATATATACCTGAATGTGATCTACATTTACTTTCAAGTGATTTGAGAGATCCCTCACATTTGAGAAGTACGTGAATGTCTTGATGTTTAAGTCACGGATAAAAATATCTATTTTTATTGTAAATACATGTGAATAGCTTAAGCGATCAAGTACACTTTTTCGTCTTTTAAATTTAACTTTAAGTTAAATTAATTGTGTTTTTATGTCAGCCAAACATATTTATGTCAGAATAATCAACATCAACAACCAGTTTTCGCCATTAAGTGTATAAAAGTATTACATTTTTAACCTCCAGACAACTGATAAATCTAGTTGAACTGTTGCTTTGACTAAGCCAGTGCACATATCTGTGTAGTAGATATCAATGTTCTCACTCAATATCTTGTAGCAGAGATTTGAACAGCATGGCCATCAGCGAAGAATGAGATATTTTATTTCTAACAACCGTCAACAAGGTCAGATTTAATGACGACGTATTTGCACATAAGTTCTCCCGGTGTATACTAAAATGAAAAATTCAAATGTTTGCAACCGATATGATTTGTGAGAAGTTTTAGAAGTCGTTTCTTTTTGCCAACCATTGCAGCCGTACTATCGGTTGACAAACACAATCATTTGTTTTTTCAAATGTGTAGCAAAATAAATAATAAATGCAGTTAATCTGATTTTGGTGTCTTGGGTTCGTATAGTTATTGATGCGCTTATTCCAAAAATGATATTTATTCAACCTGATTAGCTCTAGTTTCATAGATATATGATGTGACTTTAATAATAAAGAATCAACAACACACATTTGGCTTCGTTAAACTAAAAACAATTCGTCTTATATCTACTAACAGCTTTTTGTATACAGGTTGTAAAAAACAATGATTTCAAAAAGTGAAAATTATATCAAAATCGTTTGTTTTAGTAGAGGATCTCTTTACTTACAGAGAACAAATGTTGATTCGAAACTACAAATACCAAATATTAGAGACATAAAGTGTTAGGCTTTTTATGTTAAAACATATTTTTCTTTCCAAATGTGTGTAATTTGATTGAAAAAAAAATTAAATTTCAGATCCCAATTAAATTTTTCTGAGGTTTTATTTGAACAGTATTATTTTTTTTAAACTGAATAACGTTTTACGCGTGTACGTATCTCTTTGAAATTGTTGACTGTCATTTTACTTTTTTCTAGCCTATAGCTTCTATGCAAATATTGTTGATTACTATTGTAAAGTACACTTAAATACAGCAGGATCTACTTATTTAGTAATAGTTTGAACTTTACATTTTTTTATTGCAGGCATAATAACTAAATAATTATTTAAAAATTTCATGACGGATCCGATCCTGGAAGAAGCATGGGGTTTCCATTTTTATATTTGTTGAGAGTTTCGAGTAAATGATGGAAAAATAGGATTATAGATTTTTATCCGAAAAGGTGTAATGCTTCTCGGCGGTAAAGACAAGCGTTAGACTCCACAAATTATTTGCGAAACATGTATTGAACTTTAGAGTCAATGGACTGAGGGTTCTCGAGAATCCTTGAGGTTAAGAATAGCAATGATTTGGAGAGGTCAGGAAAATCCTTTCAACAACAGTTAATGTTTGCAAATAATTTAACGGGAACAAATAAGAAAAGGGCGAAAATCCCTAGTTTACCCAAATCTTTCTCTGCAATTCGACTAGTCGCTCAATGTGATGAAATTTCAATAGCTGGTAAAAAACTGATTGATCTTCCAATGCATATTCATATACAAAAAGTTTAAGAACTAGACAATACAAATAATTCAGATTACCTACCAAGATCCTCATACGCAATATTGTTTGATCAAGAAAATCCATGCAATGTGATAAGAGATTTAAACCTTTTAAAGAATCATCCGAACTTTAAGCTTTCATTGGGTAGATCAGGCATGTTTTTAAACAGCTAGTCGAATTTCATCACAATGAGCTTACTGTCCATTTCATCTATGTAGAAAATCTTCTCCATTATTGAAAAATATCGATTGAAATCACATGTTATAATGGTTCTTGAAAGAGGCATTGTTTATAAAAGCGATTACAGCCGCAGAATATTTTTAATATTTTTTTTTTTTTTTTACTGTCCTTTAAAAAAAAAAAAATCATTTACGAAGTTGACGTTATCTGACTAGTTGCCTAAGTGTTTAGTGGTTCAACTTATTTAAATCGTTTATTCAGTTTTAAAAAGAGACTTAAGAGTGAATAATGTTTTTGCATATATTTATGCTTATTTACTCTTGTTTTTGAAACGGTATAATCTATTTTTACCAAGCTGGATAAGTTGTGTGTGGTTTAATTAGTTGGAAGTGTTTATTCAGTAAAAAAAAATAATGTAGTGTGCAGTGTTACGCGAGAACTAGAAATCATGTACAATATTAGGAGATCACATCTAAGGAGTCTTGAAAACCCGCTCCAAAATAGAAAATTAAAGTAAATACTGGGGGAGATTTAGTTTTAACAAAGAGCTCCCGCCTGCTAATAGAAAATAATTGTTATTACTTTTTAAATATAATCCGGAAAAGGGGGTTATTTAAACACTATATCACCCTAAAAAAATAAAAAGATAAGCAACAACAAAAATGCAATTAAAACTGTTCTTGATAAACGGGAGTTGATTTTTGTTAAAATAGATTAATACATTTATTATTTATTACTTCTTCCTTAATGATTATATATATATATATATATATATATATATATATGTTTGTGTGTGTGAGTGTGTGTTTGTGTGTGTATGCATATATATATATATATATATATATATATATATATATATATATATATATATATATATATATACGCAAAAAACTCAAAAAACACCATTCAAATCTTCAACAATTAAAACCTACACCAAGGTATCAATTATTAACTTTTATTTTTTCTCTTGTGTTTTTCTGTTGGATACACTAATTCAAAATAAAAGCATGTTTCCAACCCTCGCCACCTCTCTTATTGGGTAATAATTTCATGATTCCGTATAATCCTAGACGGAAAAAAATCCGAACATTCTATCTCCAGTTAAAAAAAAATTGTTTTTTTTCCCTTTAACTAAAATTTACTTGGCACTAAACATTCTAATAACACTGTGCAACACTAAAAAAGTACAGGCTATCTGCAGCAATTTTTGTATACCTAGTAACGTGGAAATTTTATTTCTGGCTTTCTTTTTGTTGAATTAGGTATAATTTGTGCAAAATTGCCAGTCGTAAATTTCAGTAAAAACGTCAAAAATGGGTTACTGACGACTTTGCAATCACATATTATGTGTATTAAATTATAAATCTTAAGAGAAAAACACAGTTTAATATACACATATTATGTACATTGTTTGTTAAATCATTTATTTGAATCCTTTATTTGCTAAAGTCAGCCGAAATGAACTATTTTTCCAGATTTAATAGAGCTAGATGACAGAGCTAGCTTGGTTAGCATACTATTTTCTAGAAAAAGGGCTAATTTTTTCAAAAGTAAAAATATAATGATGTAGCACATGTTTGGTGTTCACCACCTTCCGAAAAGCCATGGTATTCCTCAAGAAAGGCATTTTTTAATGTAGGCTAAAAAAATCAAGGAACAGAAGCTAAAACCTGCCTCAGAACCTTATTTGTAGGGCACAGGAAACAAATCTGAGGGTTAAAAATAGATATCCATTTAATAAAGTATTTTTTAACTAAAAAACTACAATAAAGACCTGATTATTGTGTATTTAATGTTTTAAACATAGAGGGGCATTTTATACATTCTTTTCTGAAAATTTACTAAATTAAATGCAAAAAATAGAAATTAATTTTTATCAACCCCTTACTTTATGTACGAAAGAATCTAATAACTTGCTAGTGGGCGTTTATAATGGCTTGCAAAAAAACAATTGAAATAGCAATGCCCCGTAATCACTTTGAGGAGTATAATTTTTCAGTAGATATATAACCTATATAAACTAATCCAGTAACATTAACTACAAACTCGGTTTCGCAGAAATACTTGGATTACGACCCAGGCGCGGGGAAAACCCTCACGGTTCTGATGGGCCCGTAGATCCTTCCAGGTCATCCGTCTATGTTGAAGGAAAACTCCGAAGATAAACCTAAGGGGAGGAAGGCCTCTCCAGTCTTGTATCACAACTTTCTTACAGCTGGTGACTCAAACAAATTACCGGTCTGCGAACCTAAACTGCTTAAGGAGTAGATAGGCACTGTCTATGCCCGGCTTCCATACTCCTTCTTTGTCTATTAGCCAGGCGTAGGAGTCGAATCACAGGGAGTTGACAGAAACACTTTATGGTCGATCTTGTTTCCTGACTAGGGCAATGAACGCCGTTTTTTCCATTCCCGACACATCCCATCCCTTAAACTGGGCACTTGGGAGTGCTGGAATGCCGTAATGCCAGTGTAGCTAGATTGGGTTGGCCATCGTCTGATGAGTTGAAGGTACCGGGTAGACAGTTCATGGCTGCTGTTCCCGACTGGTAGTACATGAGCCCTAACTCTTTGGTAGCGCTTTGAGCGGCTGCTCCATCAACAGTTGTATAATATCGTGTTGTTTTTCGCGCATGGAAAGGGACCCTGCACTCATCCCCGGTGGGATGTCCCGAGGCCACAATCCTAGTAGATTGAAGGACAACAGATGGTCTTCTTGTGTTGCATGTCTGCTATTCTGCATAACCATTTGTTCAACACTCCCTTACCTAAACTGAAACTCTTAAAAATATGAGGACTCTTACAAAAAAATGAGGGGTCTATCCTTCCGCGTCCTTGCTTCCCTAATGTACTTACATGCAGAAGTTCAAGTGCAACGTGAACCGACATCTTGATGCCCAAGTCCCACAACAGTATCCCTGATGTCCATGCCCCTGATAGTAGCCCCCCTACACCAAAGCTTCAATGTGCTTTGTTTGGGGTGAAAATGTAATTAAAAAAATGTGTCTTTTCTAAAGGTACACACACACACACACACACACACACACACACACACACACACACACATATATATATATATATATATATATATATATATATATATATTCTTAATTATAATACTTGCTTCGGCACCAACTAATATAGAATAAATGAATGATTCTTCGAATTTCTTTGTCAATAAAAACATACGCTCTTTCATATTCATTTTGCATCCGTACGTAATATCACAGGAACACATGAACAAATGCGTTAGCATATAGAAACACGAAAATATCATTTACAGCATTAAGTTTATTGATTAAAATTTATTTATATAGATGTTGTTTTTGTTAATATAGGCTTTATATTTTACCTCAATTGTGCGATTCACTGCAGGTTGATTAATTATTTTCAAATTCCATTACATATTCATTGATAACATACCGAGCAACCAATTATTTTATTTCATATATATATTTATTTTTGTTAATATTTAAAAAGCACATTTCTAAACAAACGGAACATTAGTAGGTGTACATTTCCAAATTATGCTCAACCAAAACAAATGGAGACAATTGAACGCATAAATCATTTGCGAATGATATTATATTGACTTGACTGAAAGCGAGAACAGTTAGAACGCATGAATCAATATTTATTAGACAAAAAAATCGATAAATGGATCGAATACATGTTTTGTGCATTATCTGTGTATCAATACGCAATAATTTGTTTGATAGTATTAGAAATGATAATAACAATAATAATAATAATAATAATAATAATAATAATAATAAATCTCGCGAGCGTGGTCGCCATCTGCTGCTGCATGTGAGATGACGCCACAAAATCACTGAAGAAATGATGAATGTAAGCCGTGTGAAGGGCAAACGTTGCCTCCACATTTTCGCCACATTTCAGAAAATCTAATTAGTGGTGCAAAATTTATGGGGTGAAAAGTCTAATTTTTTTGCAATTTTGGGTAATTTGTGGCCGATTTTGAGCTCCTGGGAACGCCGAATCCCAGTCAAATTGAGAAACGGTACAGTTTCATGCCTTAATACCATGTATATTTGAATTCAGCACCAAAGAAAACTACTATATGATGGTTCACATCAGAAAAACACTTAGACTTTCAAAATATTTCAATAATGTAATTTTTCTCGACAGTTTAAGATACATTTGATTTAATCATACCTGTCTGCCGAATCATTTAAAAGGGACAATAATTGAACTGACTGTTTTCTCCATTTTACTAACAACTTGTTCTTTGTTATATAACTGACAGTATAAGTAGCTCTCCTCTGACGTCGTCTTTAAAATCACACTATTAAATTCGAGCATTATGTGAAAAATAACTCGAATCTTACCGTACACAACCGCTGAAAAATATTATAACGTTGCGAGAAAAATACCGAAAAAAAATTTTCTAATGCTAGATGAAAGATAGAATTTTTGTATATCCATATTGCTCCTATTCTTACGCCATTCTTTTGCACTGTTAAACATATTGAATAGAATCAGTAATCTACTTCCTTTTTTATTAACTAAAGTCAGTTAATATTCAGTTAATAATATGCATAGCAAACTTACTACGCTTGGTTTAGGTTGGAGTTAAAGGAATTAGATACTATAATACTACTAATTCAACGCTAGTGCGATATTTCTGTACATGGAAGAGAAAATAAATAAGAACATAAAATCCTAAGTATAACAGAAGGTGTCAGCTCTAATGAAAAAAAACACAATTTTCGTTGCAAGAAACCAGTTGTCACTAGTCGGTTTATACTTAATGCATTATGATTTAATCACAGTTTTTCTCAGGAGGCGTCAAAAGTTTAGCAAACTGTGCCTTTGCATAATTAAACCGATACACCAATAGTGATTTAATTTAGATTGCAATCAAAGATAATTAGAATATGTGTTACATACATTTATTAATGAATAAACGCCTTTCGTATTTCGAAATAGATCTAATTCTGTTCGAAGAAAATAGAATTGCTGATACACATTATAGGCAAATTTCTTCATGTTAAAAAGATCAGAATATGAATTAAGAAAAAAGAAGAATATCTAAAACAAAATGCACACTAAAAAGCACAAGGCAACAACGAAACACACGCACACTCTTCGGTAATAGTTTTGGCTACAATTATCTAAGTGTAGTTTGTATCTGTTTGTGAGTGTGGTCCTTATAGACACCGGAATGGCTGAAAAACTTTTCTTTAACATTTACAGAACTTTAGTATAGAAGTTTGAGAGTGACATTAGTTAAGTTTGTATCGGAATACAACCGATAATTACCGATAATCGATAATCGGAACTGGTATTTTAATTTATCTATGATCGGTAAAGCCATTTTCGCTTAGCAACAAATACAGAACAACGGGCCGTGAAAATTCTCCTGTGGGTAAGATAATAGCGTGTTATTTGTTTTTTTTTTTTTTTTTTTTTTTTTTTTTTTTTGCATGACGTGGTCTATGGCTTCAAACTCCGCACGTAGGTATTTTTCTATTAACTGCAAAGAATTTTATAAAACTTGAAAATGTCCGTTGTTTTTTTCTTTGTTACATCTTTATTCTGACGCAAAATATGTTTCTAATTGTTTTTCTGTTCATACGTTTTTTATGGTAGATGCTTCATGGAACCTCGTTAATGGCCTTTGCCAAACACTTACAAGAATACGCGTCTTGCTACAAAGAGTTTCAAATAATGTCATCATTTTTTTTGTTTAGCTGAAACCACAACGATCAAAGTTACTTTCCACAAAAGGATTAGATGTATAACACGGCAAAACGTGGCTTCTACGCAGCGAAATCACCATATCCATTTTAAGGTTGAATTATTGTTAAACATTATTCTTAAATAACCAATTCTTCAGAAATCAGAAATACCACTCAATTCCAATAGTTGATTGACCGTCAACCTGTAAATCGTCGTGACATTTATCCTCAGCTGATCTGTGTGCTATAATAAGATCTGCTTCTTTAGTAGGACTAATAAAATGCGGAAAAAACTCAGACGATACATTGCATAAAATTAAATTATTAAGAATTGAGAAAATTCGAATATATACGGAAAATAAAGCTATTAAACATCCACAAAATAACATAAACTTGTAATGGTACTGTATTCTTCGATTCCATAATAATAACTGTGAAGCAATGTAGAAAAATCTCTACTAAAAAGAAAAGCTGAATTGTGCCATGCTGGAAAGGCTGTTTGTCATTCGAACTTTGGGTATAGGTTTATTTTTATTGCTTGGGAACCACAATATATCAAGGCCAGAAGGGCATTTTAGGATAATAGTTAAGGAATTGTAAGTTTAAGGGAAGTAATTGGTAATGAGGTAAATTGTGTTAAAATATAACAGAAAATTGTTTACTTTATATTTGGGTGTTATTCACCAAGGAAGCATAGCCACGAAACAGTGTTCCAAAGGTGGGCAGTACTGGGAATCTCCGATTAGATTTAGGCACAAATAGAGAGAGAAGGAAAAATAATATATAGTGATTTCACCTAGTCGACTGTTTTTTGTGAAAGTTTTTCTAAGGAGACACCATAGGTTTTAGTTCAGACGAGCACTTACTATGAAAAAAAAAGCGATAGGGCAGAAACGAGACTGCGACGTCTCTTTTGTGGGGAAGAGCTTGCAGGAAAGAAAAAAGAGCATCACGTACTAGATTTCTAAGTCGGTTTGAACTCGATCAAGGCAGGATAGACGTGCAATTTTGCGTTGTCCAGTTGTAGGAAGAATAATTTATTGTAGAAGGCATCTGGCTTTTATACAGCTAGAGAGATAGAAAATCGTATCGGCAGTGGGATACTTACTGAATTAGTCGAATGATCCAACAATTTTTCCAGTCGTTTGATTCATGTGTTTAATTGCAGATCAGGAGTGAATCAGTTCCGGAATCCTGAAGCTTCACCCAAACTAGAACCATTTATTTCAATTCGTGTGCCGAGAGATATAGCGGTTATGCTGAAAAAAAGGAAGCTTGGTTTTGCGTGCATTTTAATTAACAATCCCCTTATTCCATAGCATCATGTACTCAAAGTCAGAAGGAAAATAATCAGAAAACTTTGTCTTTTAAAAGGGAGAGAATCCGAAAGAATTACCTTTTAAATGTCGCCAAAGACTCCCGTGATTGTTGCATTTATATCTACGAATGAGCTAGGAATGTAATGTAGGGCATCATTGATGAAGATCAGAAACAACGTTGGATCCAGGATGAATCCTTGAGGAGGGCCAGCGGTATTATAGCTAGTTTCTGATTTCTGCCAATAAACTATTACTATTATAAGCCAATTAGAGTAAAAGAACGTAAAAACTGAGAGGACATTCACAGATATTCCATAGCTGGCGATCTTGTGAAGTAGACTGTTATGCCACACTCTATCAAAAGGCTTTTATATGCCAAGAGCTATTGCTCGGGAAACAAAGACTTCGTAAAGCGATTCACATATCCTGTGTGAAATAACAGTAAGCGCATTAGTTGTAGATCTGCAGAACGAAAAGCATAGTGCAAGAAACTGAGCAGGTTATATTTTCGAGGAAGTTTACCCCTTATCTATTAATTACAGTTTTCCCTAGTTTACTCATGACGTACATGAGTCTGACTATCCAGTACTGAGTTGGAGATGACTGATCAAGAGATTTATTTATATACAAGGCATACTGATGACGTTTTCCAAGATGTCGGGACAATGCCCCTTAAAGCAAACGTTTAAACAGATTGTAAGTATAGGAGGTAGTTCCGTTTGAAGATTTTTGAGAACTATGATTGAAATGCCATCGATGCCGGTTTATTTACTAGAATCAATTATTTCATAAACTTGGCAACATGACCTTCATGAATTTGTATATCGCTAAGTGTGTGATGTAGGGACCAGATTGCAAAGGGTAGAATTTGCTGCCTAGTTCTTGGCAGATATTTTATTTATTTTATTGTTTACCTCAGGTCCATTTATAGGGATAGATGATATGTTTTGATTCAGGACTCTGCTGGTTAACCACCAAAACTGGTCGGAACAAAGCCGCTGCTCCGCTACTTTAAACTTGACGTAACCTTACATTTTTATTACTCTTTTACACTATTTGCTGGCATTCCCCAAACCTGCATAAATTTCACAACATCTATTACGCTAAAAGCCATAGAAATAATGCATGCTTTGCGCAATTAGGCGGCACATTCTGCAATAAACCACGGTTGGTTATTGGGGATTTGCTGAGAAAATTTTGAGAGCATGAAACGGGTTATACTCACAATTAACCATTGAGTCAGGTCTGATACTATAGACGACACATTCTTTTAAAACAAGGAGTGCAGAAGTATAGCTAATGTGAATATTGGTCAGTCATCCGAACAGTCCATAGAGTATCTACACACGATGGAGAGGTACATAAGAGAAATGCTTACATTTTGTTTTTACCTTAAGACAACTGCGTAATCGGAATATCCCAACGAAGACAATACTAAGGATGAGAACATGTCTAGGCAAGTTGTAACTAATAGGCAGAAGAGACTTCCATATTTCTGTTGGAGTCGGGCATAAAAGTGTGGGCGTTATAATGTTTTGTTACCACTTAGGCAATAGATAAATCATGAAAGTATCATCTTCACATCCGCCTTGTTTGAGGAGACTATCCAGTCAACGTTGCGAACATTAAAATCCACGCAGATGTGAATGTTATTCGTAGTATAAGAAGACAGAACATTCTCAATTCTTTCAATGATAATGTCAATGACAGTAACCCGCTGTTATAGAGGTCGAGAGAGAGAGAGAGAGAGAGCAAATATAAATGTTCTGCTGTGAGGAATTGTCTACTCTATAGTACATGCTGGCTAAAATAGGATAGGATGATGTATTTGTAATTAGCAAGTATTGATATTTATTATATACATAAATTTATAAAATATAATATTCCGAAAATGTACACGAAGTTTACATCAACACATTCTTACATTTTATTTCTTTGATTTTAAATAGATATCTTTGATTATCAGTATATAATGCGTAAATTTTCTCTGGATTATATTTTAATGATTTCGAAATATAAATAAGCGATAGAGATAGCACAAAAACAAAATTTTGCAAAAATGTATAGATTTCACATGTTATGGAAATACTGGCTGTAATACAAAAGATTATACATATACAATCCAATCTCCAATTACAAAACTGGCATCCCCTATCAAAATAACATTTATACAAAGACAAACACCCTGTTTTTGTTGGTTAAGATATCCTTATAGATAAAAGGTGAATAAATTGCCCTAAAGGATGTGGATTTGGTATAATAATGTTGACTGCCTAGGATATAATATCACTTATAGTTTTGCCCATATGTATAGGACTAAAGCTCTGCGCACTTTATCTATTTAAAATAATTAAAACTATCAGTGAAAATTCCCCTGTGTGTAAATCTGATATATAATATAATATTTTCTCATGTAAAAATTAGTGCATAATATAATTGATAGAACATTTCTTTCGATAGTTGTAAAGAAACAACAATTTAATTTCGCTTCTTGGAAAAGTTTTACGTATTCAGGATACAAATATGGTCTCAGCCAGGGATAGGTTTCATTAATTCAATTAAATAATTTTCATTCGACACACCTGTTAAGCGCCGTATGATACATAGTGGCCTACTTAAAAGTAGACCAGAAATGTAGTACAGTGCAGGAATATTTTTTGTTGCTTAAATTACCAGTAGCATAGTGTAATTTACGTTTAGGCTTATTAAATATGCTGGAAGTAATCCCCATTGACATCTATGCCTTTCTGGGCACGTTTAAAATGTTTGCAGATACGGTCTGTAGATTTTCGCTGGCGATTCCCTTGATAGCGTTGGTAATGTTCTTCTTTAGTTGGTCAGGATTGTGAGGATTATTTACAAGACATTTTTGTTTTAAAGTCCCAAGAGGATAAAAATCACATGATGACAAGTCCAGGGAACGTAATGGCCATAACCCTTTGCTTCAATTTCTCTAATCTGAAAACATATCATGAACCAGAGTCAGTTATCTGTGAGATGTTTGGCATGTCCCGCCATCTTGTTGTGGTGATTTGTGGTGTCAGATGGTAGTTAGAAAGATGAGATAGATTTGGCCGTTAAATATGAAAAAAATGATTAAATAAAGATTAGATAGATCGACCTATTTTTAGTGGTCCCCCCTGTATAATCAAATACCGTTACACAGGCACAACTTAAGTTGAGCACTTACGACGCCCTGTTAGGAGGCCTTTCCATATGAGACAAATAATTTGAGGCGTAACCTAAATGTGCGTTAGTGTTTTATAAAGAAAAAAATCAGAATCGGTATATAAAGCATTTTCACTGATCATTGGCTAAAATATAAAACTATGTTAGGAGCTGGTTTAACTTTTATTCATATTTCATGAAAATGAAATTAACCTACGATTTACCCATTTTGTGCAGTTGTGTCAGATTTGTGTCAGAAATATTTTTTTTAAACTTTCCATACGGGGTTAAATTAACGAATCATCTCAGTGGATTATATAATTTTACACCGTCTTTAAGATATAAATACTCACGCGTAATAATTCAATACTCTTCATTCGCTCTTGGAAATACTACAAGTACCAATGATTTTAATATTAAGTGTGATATAAATATTATTTATAATTTCATTGATTTTTTTTATATATATGTATATTTTTTTACACCATGATCACAATTACCAAGGCCCGGAAGCCACTCAGGGATAAGGGTTATTGCAAGTACATTACGTTCGTGTGGAGATTTGATGAAGTGTTTACTTAAGGGGGCGGTTCATTAGGAATTTGTTAACGTTGGACTTGAAGACATCCAAGTTGTAGTCCGGTGGGAAGCAGGCAGACGGAACAGAGTTCAACAGGCGTGCAGTTCTAAGAAAGAAGCTTTGTTCATGGAATCCGCGTTTTGATTTATGCACAGATATAGAGTGGGGGAAATTTTTCACAGTGGATTCAGCTAGGCGGGTGTTTTTCGTGAAAGATTGGCGAGGGGGGACCAGAGATTGGAGTTCAGACAAGCACCTGTATATATATATATATATATATATATATATATATATATATATATATATATATATTAGTACTTACTTAATACTAGCAGGGCACGTAAACAGCGTTGTAAAGTAGGAGCATTAAAAAATTAAACCGTAGTTTATTTTTTTCGGAAGGAGTGGCCTCGGAAAAAAAAAAAATTAAATTACGGTTGTTGTTGGTGGCCAACTTCCAACGTCCTAATATATAGAGATGCTTTCGGAATAGACAGCCATGGCAAGAACGGCTTTCTGAATAGACACCCAGATTTACGAGGGGGAATGTAAATGTAGTTGCCTTATATGTAACCTTAGTATTCGTTGTAAGCATATTCAGCCACAAAGATTATAAACCAAAAGTATGGGGCGGGCCTGTCGTGCGGAAAGAACAAGATGTGTTTGTTAACCGTGCGTATAAATCCAGTGACCACTGAATTTCAGTATACATGTTTTTATATCTCGAAAACTACTTATATCAAAAGAGATTGTGTTATTCAGGATAGTCGAAAACTTAGATAAGTGGGAATTTTAAAGGAAATTGTGAAAGTGAAGCTAAATTAAAAGTTTAATCTAAAGAAGATGATGTCTTGGCAGTTTAGATGATGAGTCCGGGAGAGAAAAACAAACAAAACAAATATATACCAATAAGTGTTTCCGTAGGGTAAATTTGTGGTGTATCGGGGTAAATTATTTGTGAAAACACAACAATTATAAACACTATTTTTATATAAATCTTATTCTTAGAGATAAAGGCTGAAATAAAACTAGAAAAAATTAATTTTCTTCTGGTTTCATTTTAGTTTTTCGATTTTATAATCGGTTTAATATAATAGTTTTTAAAAAATCTTTTTCATAATTTGCTTTTCTGTCAACGAACGGAAACAAAACAAAATATAATCGTGTACGGAGAGTAAATTATTGACGCGATAAGAATAGGGAAATATATAAGTAAAATGTACACAATACTAGTAAATGGTTAGAGAAATGAGAGAAATATAATATAAACCCATCCCCTTCCAGAGCAAACGAAAACAAGACCAAGAAATGACATACCATCTGGTAAGTGTTAAAAACACGCTCATACGCCGAAAGAAATTATGGTAGCTCTTCGTCCGTTTATGTATAGAAAAGTGGAGTCTAGAATAATAGAATTGTCCGGTCTCAGCCAATCAGATTGGGCGTGTTTTTAAAAGGTATAGTTTATAATGATTTATTCGGGTTATGGGAAGATTATGACATGTTCATATAGCTAATTACCAGTGACGATATGTGCAATGTAAGTATCATAGGAAAATATAAACTAGGTCTCGATGTCGACTGATAGCAGTGAGAAAAATAAGGAGACTTTTCTCTATAAATGTAGCAATTGTGATAGTGGTGCTCTTACGATGTAGCAATGCAGCAATTGTGATAGCTTTGCTCTTGCGATGCAATGTAGCATTTTTTATAACGACTTAACGTGTCTATAATCGTGTTTGCTTACATAAGATAGTGTCTAATAACCTAGACCTAACGAATTAGAACGTGGCATCTCTTATTGCGAACCTACGATACATTGGTCCTAAGGGGGGGGGGTTTAAGCAGTAAAAATATTATATAGAAGGCATATATTAGTTTTCTACAGCTAAATAATGTGTGGAAGATTCCAAGCCTCATTTTTAATATCCCATCTTTAACCCAAGCAAAATAAACCCCGAGCAAACATTTGTAAAATAAGTCTTTACTGATGTTAAATATTAAGGATACGATGCCATTAGCGAGGAATTATTAGCTTGTATTTAAACAGACGTCACCCTGGATGCATAATATCCCACATCTTTAAAACAGATTTTCTCAAGTGATTAATAAAAACTGGATGACGTCTTCGAGCTGTGAGGAAAAAAAAAGATTTTGGAAATCAGTCTGTCGCTGAAGTTCACGCAAATGATTTACCACAAATAAAGTAGTAAACATTCAAGTTGAATATTGGCTCGAATTTTATGTTCTTGTGCATCTCGCATTTCAGTACATCAAAAAATTAAATTAAAAATAAATTAGCAGCTGGGATAATATTAATCGTTTTCTTACTCTTACTCTCTTTCATTATATAAAAAAAATCTTTGATCAAAATTCTGCTTCCGTCTAATTAATTCTTCCCTTTTTAAAAGAAAATAAATAAGTGATGATGTAATCTATTGAAGAAAAAAGTAGGAATCTTGAGAAAATAGGAACGCTTGCAAACGACCAGCACTTATTGGACGGGCAAACAACTTGATTAATGCGCTCTTCAAGAATTAAACGACAACCCAAAAAGAACTCGGTCATGAAATTTCATCTCACTGATTACGCAAAAAGGCCCACACATTTCTCGACCGGGTTTTCACTTGAGTGTAAAACGAAGTTCTGCGCAACAATCAGCGACTCTTAACTCATTATATAGACAATGAAGACACTCCTAGACATTATCCGTAGTCGGAACTGCACTAAAAAACGGCCATGTTGACTTCTTGGTGGTCTGCGATCAATTCTATTTATTACAATTTTTTTAATGCAGGGAAAACAATTACTGCTAAAAATGTACTGTAAACCAATGGATAGAATGCATCCAAATTGTGGGACAATATCCAATCCTAGTCAAATGAATAAGCCCAATATTTCGGCTTGACAATGCCCGACCGCATATTCCTACACCGAGCGTCCAGAAAGTGAACGAATCGGACTACGCATCTCTCGTTTATACGTCATGCTCTTCAGGCCACTCCCCCTAACGTCTAACAATTTTAAAGTATCTTGAACACATTCTGCGCGAGAAATTCTTCAACAAAATTATCGGTAACAAAATAGTTGTAACTTACTTCATCGTCACCAAAACGCAAGATAGTTTACGTTAATAAGTTCAAATACATAAATTCACTTGTTTTCCAATAGACAAAGTGTGTTGCCAATAATGGTGCTTTTTTTTGTGCATAAATTTATGTTTGAGCCGAGATATGCTCATGTGAATTCAGGAGTTTCAAACTCCAAGAACTTTCTTGTCAAGCGTGTATATATATATATATATATATATATATATATATATATATATATATATATGTGTGTGTGTGTGTGTGTGTATATATATATATGTATGTATGTATATATATACGTATATGTATACATTGCAGACATTTGATAAACGTTTCGGACGAGTAAACATGTTGTCTTCTTTTAGGTTTATTCGTTAGACTCGTGAATTTTTATGTCAAATTGGGGAATTAGGTCAGAAACACACCCGGTTGGAGAAGATTCACCTGGAGGTTGGAGGTTTTATCGACTGAAACTTTGTGAATGTAATAACAGTCATGATTAGAACAGTAGTTCAATGAATACATATTTTACGAACACACACACGCACACACACACACACACACATATATATATATATATATATATATATATATATATATATATATATATATATATATATATATATACATATATATATATACATGCTGTCCACAAAGTCTAGCTACTTAATATAGCCAGCCTTTGTGTACACCCTGTAGATTATGTAGCCAGAAGTTGTGGGCACCATGTAGATTATGTAGCCAGTCTTTGTGGGCACCCTTTAGATTATGTAGTCAGACTTTATAGGCACCCTTTAGATTATGCAGCCAGACTGTGTGGACACCCTGTATGTTAGATGAGCGGTTCTTTTTCATAAGATTTAATAAAATATCAATGGTAAAATGTAGTACTCCTATGCTATCCAAATTTTTTCGCACAACATAATTAATATTTGTCTTGCGATTCATATTATTCGGTGTAGTAAGTCTATTTTAAAGAACGAATCCGGCTTTTACAGAATATATTCAATATTAGAACTCAAAGTATAGAGAACACAAAGGAATGCATGAAAATAGGATTTTATTTTAAACACATAACTCAACTTTATCAGACATATGTAGAATCAATGATGCCAGAGTTATGTGCTTTATTGCTTTTATTATCTTAGATAAACAGTACAAGTAATTCTTCCAATCGCTTAATGTTTCTATTCCGCTGTTGGGGCGACATACACACACACAGACGCACTTACAGAAACACACACACACACACATATATATATATACATATATATATATATTAGTTGAAGCATCATCATAAATTATTTAAAGAGATATAAAATGTATCTTTCAATTTAACGTATGAACTTCAGAACTGCTCAATACGTTTCCGTTGAAAAATTGAAACAGACTTTTACTTTATCGACAGCAAATGTACACACGTTCTGTGAAGGAAATGTATTAAAAAATTAAGGTAGTTTTTAGCACATTAAAAAAAATAACAGACTATCGAAATTAATTTTTGTTATATT
Source organism: Euprymna scolopes (assembly GCF_053919585.1). NCBI lineage: Eukaryota > Metazoa > Mollusca > Cephalopoda > Sepiida > Sepiolidae > Euprymna > Euprymna scolopes. The sequence continues at coordinate 62,308,094 of NC_136486.1, read as the reverse complement.
CCTAAATACTTAGGAAATAAAGGCAAACGTGAGTTACACCGAGTATGTGTAATTGGGTTTATTTATAATATTTATTTATTTATGGTATGTGTAATGGGGTTTATTTATAATACAGAAACGTAAGGCTGCTCGCCTAAGGTAAATAGAAGTACATAGTAACAAGTATGGGGAAGAAAGTCTGATAATCAACACGTAAGACTATCCGTCTTACTGCGACTGCTTGTCTGCCGCTGTCTGCCGCTGTCTGCCAAACAGTCCAATATATATATACAGTTTGTAACCGGTGTATAGCCAGTTATGTTCCTTCACAACACCTCCCCCTGAAGCTGAAATCTTCCTGATTTTAGCTTAAATACCTCTTCCTTTTAGGGTCAGGGCTTAATCTCCTGGTAACTTTTCTCTTTCTTGCGCTTTTCCTTCTGGTCAGCGTTACCCGGGGTAAAGGTTTCTGTCCAGCCCGTATGGTCGGTTCAGGCGAAATATTCATTGTTTGCGGTACACACGCTGGTTTTGGTATATCAAAAATATCGCACAATGTTTCCATTGGTGTCTCTTCCACATTTGGAGACAGTCTGGGGCGTATTTGATTTCTGTGTCTTTTGCAGACAAAACTTAATCCTTGGATGGTATAGACCATGCTCCCAATCCTTTTTTTGATAATACCTTCAACCCACTGATTTCGTCCATTTTGAAAATTTTTGAAATATACATTTTCACCTGGGGAGAAGCACTTGGTATTAAGGTTTTCTTTTTTGAAAACTTTCTTTTTCTCTGGTAGCAGCCTATCGAAGACAGATCTTATCTTTCTTGCAAACATTAGCTCAGCCGGGGAAGAATTGACATTATTATTAGGATTTGGTGTCACCCTGTAAATTGCTAAAAATGTTTGAATACATTGTTCGTCTGTGTCCGTAGTAAGATTTTTCTGAAGTGCCCTTTTAAACGTATCTACAAATTTTTCGGCCAACCCATTCGATCGTGGATGGTACACAGGTGTTGTCATATGTAGAATATTTAGTGAGTCACAGAATTCTTTGAATTCATGAGCAGTAAATGCTGTTCCATTATCGCTCACTAAGGTTTTTGGCACTCCAAAACGGCTAAAAATTGCATTAAGCGCACTCACAGTGTTTTTTGCTGTTGGATGTCTAAACTTAAATATTTCTGGCCATTTTGAAAAAGAATCTACAATAATCAAGTAAAAATAACCATTTATAGGTCCCGCATAATCAATATGCAGACGTGACCAGGGTAGGTCCGTCTTTGGCCATGGCGTCGTTTTTACTGGAGGATCTCGAGCTGCTAATTGACATCCTCTGCATGTCTTGACACATTTTTCAACTTCCTTGTCCATACCAGGCCAGTACACATATCCTCTCATAAGGGATTTCATTCTCGAAATGCCCGGATGACCTGTATGAAATTCCTTCAGAATTTTCCTCTGTAACGTTAGTGGAATTACGATCCTCTCACCATACATGAGCACATCTTCACAGATGGAAAAAGGCGTTGTTTGATCTACCTTTTTATTTTTTTTTATCCATCCCAATTGATTTTTCATTTTCTTAATGAAAATGTCATTTACTGCCTCTTTTTTTTTATTTTTTCGAAAGTTACCGGAAGTTCACGTATCATATTACACATTGAACTTGTACATTCACTTTCGTCTTTAAGCGCAGAAATTACCGTTTCTTCGAAACTTTCGCTTCTTTTAGGGATCAACCGTGATAATGCATCTGCGTGTCCTAACTTTTTTGAGGATACATGTTCCATCTTAAACTGATAGTTTAAGAGGGTTACAGCCCATCGCTGTAATCGATTCGCAGTATGTGTGGGAATGCCTTTCTTTGATCCAAATATGGTAAGTAGGGGTTTATGGTCGGTTTGCAAAAAAAAAGATCGTCCATGGAGAAATCGATTGTACTTTGTAATTCCAAATATTATCGACAGCGCCTCTTTTTCAATTTGGCTGTAATTTTTCTCCGCTGCAACCAACGTTCTTGAAGCATGGGCGATAGCTTTTGTCCTACCATCCTCATACTTGTGAAGTAATACAGCGCCAACACCGTAATCACTGGCGTCCGTTGATAGTATTAGTTCCTTTTCTGGATTGAAATGTGCCAATGCTAAGTCTGACAGTAGACATCTTTTGATATTTTGGAAAGCAGATTCACATTCCTTATTCCAGTTCCATTTAACACCCTTTTTCAGTAACTCGTTAAGAGGAGCTCTTAAATTATGTATGTTAGGGATGTAAATTGCATAGTATTGAACTAATCCCAAAAACGATTTTAATTTTGTCACTGAATCTGGAGCAGGCATCTTTTCAATTGCTTCAGTCCTTTGTGGATCCGGTCTTCGACCCTCTTTGTCGATTATTTGACCTAGATATTTAATTTTTTTCATAAAAAAATCGCATTTTTCTGGGCTCAATTTAAAACCAAATTCCTGTATTCTTTTGAATACTTCTTTTACATGCTTCTTATGATCTTGCAAATTTTCACTTTTAATTAGGATATCGTCAAGGTAGGCCATTGAAAATTCCAACCCTGCCAGCATCGTGTCCATAATTTGCTGGAAAATAGCAGGAGCAACCTTTAATCCAAAAGGAAGCCTCTTTAGCTTAAAAATGCCCTTATGAGTATTTATGCCTAAGTATTTGGAGCATTCATCGCTGATCTTAATTTGCAAGTAAGCATCTGAGAGGTCTATCTTAGAAAAATTTTTTCCTCCGTTAAGCTTAGAGAACAGATCTTCTGCGGACGGAAGGGGATAATTATGGTCCAATAGACAGTCATTTAAACCCGTTGAAAAATCTCCACAGACCCTTATTCTGTTATTTTTTTTCTTTACATACACGGTTGGACTTGCCCAATCTGTGTGGTTAACTTTTTCAATGACTTCCAGTTGTTGAAGTCTATCCAACTCTTTTTCGATTGCGTCCATCGCTGAAAAAGGCACATTCCTTTTAAGTTTGAATACTGGAGTGGCATTTTTCTTTAATTCAAATTTTGCCTCTGTCTTAATACAGAGTCCTAGTCCTTCGGCAAAAACATTGGGAAATTCAGTTTTCAAATCCTTCAGGAAGTCTTCCCTTTGGTTTGCTTTTTCTGCAGTTAAAACGTTACAAAACGAATTTATGGGTTTCTCCCATAAATTAAACAGGACAATCCAATCTACCCCAAACATGCATGTATTCTTTCCTGGTACGACGTACACTTTGGATTTATGAGTCTGGTTAGCGAATGTCACTTTGCATTTTAATTCTCCCTTGAACTCTAATCTTTTGCCGCACACACTTCTCGCCGTCTTTCTGGTTTTCGTTAATTCAGGTCGACCTATCCTTTTCCATATATCTTCATTTATAATACTAATATCTGCACCGCTATCCAGAAGCAATGTAACCAGATGTCCATTTATCCGAACATCAACATATTTCCGTCTTTCGCAGCTTTTTTCTTTATTCATGCGAAGCGTATTTACATTATCGGTCCCTTGTCTTTTCTTCTGGGCACAGTATGTTCCCTTGTGACCTCTGAGACCACATTCATAACATATTTTGTTCCTAAACCAGCAGGTCTTATTGTTGTGTCTTAAACTACCACAACATTTACACTCTAGCTTTGGGTCTTTGTATCCTTTAAGGATCCTGTGTTCTTGGAACCTGGACTTTCTTGTGGTCCCTTGCCTTTTTACTTGCTGCACCTTAAAAATATTTTTCTCTTCAATGCGAGTGTTGTCTTTCTTTATGTTAATCAGACGTTGACACTCTTCAGTGACTTTTTGCAATGTTATGTTAGGATCCGCCTCCATAATTGTTAGGATCCGTGAACGTATATCTTTGTCCCTTGGTGCTGTGAGACCTTGTACAAAGATTAAACATTTAAATTGGTCTGCGGAAATTTCATTCAATTTAAATGATTCGCATAAACAGTTCACAGTGCAAGCATATTCTAGATAGTCTTCAGCTTCTGCGTTCTGAATGTTCAAACATTTGTATCTAGAGTGAAATAGGCTATCCCTTTTATCAAATATTTTCGACAAGGTACTAATTGTTTCCTCGAACGAAACCTCCTCCGGTTTTTTTGGTAGAATTAGATTTGCATACTTGGTGTTTTCATCAGTACCCAGTTTTTGTAGTAGCAGGGTAACTTATTCCTCATCGGTCCAGTCTAAACATCTTTTCGTAAAAATTGTTTCGTATCTTCTGTAGTATGCAGGGAAAGTAACACCAGTATCCGGGGAGTAACGAAATTCCGTTAGTGAATTTGAAATACCCTCGGCAGAAAAATTAGTCTTCTTCCCGGTCGACGTTAGAATTAGCTTTTCTAAATTCTTTTGCTGTGTCGACATTTGTCGTTGTAGTATGTTTGTTTGTTCTTGTTGTGCCTCTAAAGTTTTTTGTGTTCTTTCTTGTTGTTGTTGCAGCTGTTGCTGTAGCTGTTGTTGTTGAATTTGTTGTTGTTGTTGTTGTTGCGCTAAAAATTGTTGAGTCATTTTTGTCTGTTCCTGGATGCTAAGGGCTAGAGCCTTAGTTAACTCTGCTAATTGTTCCATGTTAGCTTCTAGTACAAAAATGTCTTTTCGAATTCTACACAATAATTCCAAAGAAAAATCGTAAATTTACGTATATCGTAAATTAGTAGCAATATGCAGACACAACACGTTTCAACAAAGTTCATCCATAGTAATTCAACAGGCTTTGTAAAATAATTCTTTTTTTTTTTTTTTTTTTTTTTTTCAACAACGTAAGTTCATACACAAAATATTTCTTACTTCCCACGACAAATAGTTCCAATTATTTATATAAAGGCAATAACAAACAATTAATTTTCCAAAAAAAAAAAATATATGGCTGCCGTTCCCACGTGGCATAAAATGGTACAATAGTCGTTGTATTTATATTTTTTCTTTCGAAACTCGTAATCCTTTAGTGTAGTTTCGAATTCAACTTGCGACCATTTTTTTTTTTTTTTTTTTTTTTTTACTTGTCAAAATAAATATAAATTCCACTTTACCTTGAACATGTTTCTATAATTTCTTGTGAGTTCTTTACGAAGAAAAATCCGTACTTTTCGCTACTTTAGGTAGGAAAAATTTTTAAATTCATTGACGCATGTGGTCAAAAATCCTTGTGTAGTTTGTTTTTTTCGTAAAACAAAAAATCCTTGCATTGTACACAGTCCTTGGTACGGTAATTTATCTCTGTTAAGAGAAAGAACATCCTTTCGTCGCCATTGTTATATTCCTAAATACTTAGGAAATAAAGACAAACGTGAGTTACACCGAGTGGTATGTGTAATGGGGTTTATTTATAATACAGAAACGTAAGGCTGCTCGCCTAAGGTAAATAGAAGTACATAGTAACAAGTATGGGGAAGAAAGTCTGATAATCAACCCGTAAGACTATCCGTCTTACTGCGACTGCTTGTCTGCCGCTGTCTGCCGCTGTCTGCCAAACAGTCCAATATATATATACAGTTTGTAACCGGTGTATAGCCAGTTATGTTCCTTCACAACAATTTTAAACAATATAACGCCAATAGGTAAAACTAAATAAAAAATAGAAAGAATCAGAAATTCCGTCAGGCACTGGTCACACTACAATCAGATGCATAAAACTACATTGGTAAACATTTAAAGATACCATGGAACCTGTCTTGCACGAAATAATCAATCGATATAACTTGATCTGTAGATTAAAATTGCTGCCCCCACATAGATACGGTTATTTAAGCACAATTAATTACGTCGCTTGATAGATGTAGCAAAATAAGTAAGAAATGTGGCCAACATGACATCAATAATATAACACAAAGGATAGCCCTATTGCCATTAACAACAGTAATAACGCAAAAGATGTCTGGAAACTGTTACAGCTAATTAAAATCAAAACAGGTTCAACTATGTTCACAAACGCATAAATGCCTTACGATAACATTTTCACAAGCTAATTATTTTTGCCAAACAAACCCTCATAACAGGCCATATTTCTGCGGTATAGTTTTCCGAATTTGATAACCAGTTATTACGCCTACAAAGGGACATAAAAAATTCTAAAGAATGAAATACATTTAATCAAAATATATATTAATATGAAGCTGATATTTTACAGTATAATGCTCGGAAATAATATTTTCGGAAAGAAAAATAACAATATCACGCAATATGCGTTTATTAACATTTCCATGAAATTACTGTCCATTGTATTTTAAATATAGACCTAATCAAAATGAGACAATTTAATAAGTACTAATGAATACTTAGAAATTAATAGGGTGCGGTATAGTTTAAGCTAATATATAAAAGGCTATATGTCTGTCTCTTTGTGTCCATATTTTTTTACTTAATTCCTTCGATACAAAATGTAGCAGAGCGGCGGTAGGGGCGTCAAATTATTGGATTTTTACGAATCATCCTTTTATGCGTCTTTAGCCGGTATAATAGATTTTTTAATATGAGGCATAATTAAAAAGTATTTATACAGTGTGTACATTGGTCTTTATTTATTTTTAACTATTCATTGTTAATCAGTTCATGTGCGTGTCACATTGATGATATTGTTACGTCACAAGCATTAAATGTTAGAGTTCTTAGTTCGATTCAATCTGATAGCATCCAATAAACATATTTTACTCATTAAATCACAACTCAATAATATAAAACGAAATCTGGATAAATTAAAATACCATATTTAAGCGTATTTTACGCCTGAGCAAAGCCCCCGCTAGTATAACATATAATCACATTGTTAAAGACAATATTTGATTTATGTTTTGTCCAAAACCTCCGGACAGACAATGGCCTTTATTAGCAATATTTATCTTACATTCCTTTTTACGTCAAGTCTTGCTTGTTCTGTTCTTCGGTGAATAACCGTTGCACATCGAACTTGCTACCAGTCTTTTTCCACACCAGTATAATAGTAATCATATATTATTAAAATGATATTTGGAAACATTGTTACATCAAACGTAAGGTGCATTCATAATCTTGCCCATGTGGCCATGTTAGCCTTTTCAGAGCACAAAAAATCAATTTTGGTATTTTTTTAGCAGGTTGCTCTGTGCCAATTATATTTAGCATTTCTCTTGCGTTGCGAACATAGGAACTAATGAAGGAGCTACTGGGATATTATATAGTTAAACATATTGAAAAACAAGCAGCTACTAATTGATAAATGATTGTTTCAGTGCCTTCCCTTTGTTATCAGCATTTAATTTTGATGCAGAAGTATTTTTTTAAATGCTGGCATACCAGCTGCCATTAGACCATTCTTGAATTACCTGATGAATTTGTTAAAGTGATCATCTTTTCTTCACTGATGTTCACAATATTCGTTGAAAAGTAGTCCAGATGAAATCGGGAGAAGATCATAAATACAGAAATGCGCGCACTAAGTATGCTGGAATTCTCCAATAACTCGTCAAAAACCGTTTGAAAATAGGAAAAAATGCTTAAACTCGGCAGAGAAGACAATGTACATTTCTAGTCCATCAAAATATTATGAGTTCCATTATTTAAGGTATGAATATATACTTTCTTGTTTTACGTCATATATTTCCGGTGGCACATTAAACGGGGGAAAGCAAACCTTCCACATATGTCTAGCTGTGTTATTACCTTTTTCGTGAGCCATATTTAAGCGAAGGGTGTGGAACATTATCTGTCTTGTTATCCTAAGAAGATAGGACAAATTGTGCATTTATCAGGTTGTAATCATTTGCTCGATGAGAACTGTTATCGTCGGGTAATCAGCACTGCTATCCCAAAAGCATAGAAATCATGTATATATCATGTAACTATATTGATGTCCAAATATTAATGCATCAACTCTTCAGATGACAATTGTTATATTTCTGGTTGTTAAAAGACGACAAACGATGTTCCAGTGCTTCTTATGTAAACCTATCCAAAATCAATTCATTTCGATATTCCGACATAAAAACTGAATGTGAAATTATAGCAGCATACTTAACATCAATGATCTTATCAGTCAAGAAAAAAACTAAAACATCAGTGAAGATCTTTCATAACCTACGAAATGATTTCATTTTTTTCTACGGATTAGATAACAAATACAATGTTTTTATTAGTGTCAGCATTAGACTGTCTTCGAAGGTTTGCTAAACTATTTCGAAATCATACGAAACCAGATCAGATCAATGAGTTCGGCTATCAAGTCACCGATGTATAATCTTTCATGGCCTTTATTAATCACACATTGTTGTATCAATCATGTCGCTATATTCAGAATAGTATTAGATTTCACAATGACAGCTGCATTACAAAGAGAAATATCAGCTCTATAGTCTACTTGCTTTATGAAAGAAGGAATATCTGTATATTAAATATAGTACTGTTCTTTAGATTGCGAGCTTTTAAAGTCTCAAACAAAAGTAACAGTTAACCCTCCGATGGCGTCTTACCTTATCCACTAGATTGACAGTAATAGATATATTTTTGGCAATCCTCAAGGTCTCTATACGTTTTGTAACAATGATGTGAAACTGATTATTTATCCTTGCCTCTTATTTTATCTGTGCTTAGTCAGAGGACTAAAATCATTTTAGATCAAAGTAATATTGATATGTCGAGTATAACGTAAGTATTTGTATATTTTGTATTAAAAGAATTTCATATCAATGATTATATATTATATAGTTTACTTAATATCTAAAATTTAATTTATTTTTTCGATGTCTGTCCGCTTTCACAAAAAATAACATCGTAAACATTACTCAATTAGAAACTAATTACCTATCTTGATTACTCAATTAGAAACTAATTACCTTTCTTGATAGTCGTTCTTTATCGATTAAAATTATAAAACCCATCAATTATCCTAATATTTTTTATCATAAATATAATTTTATTTTGTAAATTTTTAAAATCGTAATAAATTTTTGGACAAACAACCAATTATACATTTGTGGAAAATATTTTGGAGTGGGTTGTGATGTATATTTTAACTGACTTGTTTTCCCACGAGCAAAATATACACACATGATAAATGGTATCGGGCAGTATGTTCTATATAAAATAAAACAAAACCAATAAATTATTTAAGAAAATATTCATAGCTGAAAAGTATTGTATTTCATTTATTAATCACATTTATATTTAGCATATAAAAACACGATTTTAATAAATAGTGCATTTATATATTCCACTTCATAAACTGTAGTAGACGCTAATCATAATAATTAGTTATTTATCGCTAACCAGTGTCTGGTTGGTACACATTATGATATCAACTTCGTTTTCGCAACCCAATATTTGGTATGTCCAGATCACCATATTAAAATGTAATCATCGACTATCCGTGTTTACTCGTGCAATTTACAATACTACCAAGTGTTTTTGTCGCTAGTCATTTTCTGCCGAGTGCAGATCACAATACTAATCAGTTAGTTGTCGACAGCCAGTGCTTGTTCGGTGCAGATCACACTATTAATAAGATAGTAATTACAAACCAGTGAGTGGTCAGTGCAAATAATATTACTAATACTTTAATTATCGCCAGCCAGTGTCTGTTCCGAGCAAATCACAATGCTTATAAGTGTATTATCATTAACGTGTGTCTTTGGGGTACACACTACAATATTAATGAGTTAGTTATTGCCAGCCAGTGACTGGTGGGTGTAGATTTCAATGTGAAGAAGTTGGTTACTGCCAGACAGTGTTTGGTCGGTGCAGATCACAATACTTATAAGTTATTATGACTAACAAGTGTTTTGATCCATTGTGATACAAAGATTAGTAAGTTAGTTTTCGTCTGGTGAGTGCAAATCATAATACAAATGAGTTATTTCCCGCCAACCAATATTTCAAAATTTACATTTTTTTTTACACAGTGATCACCACTTATCAAGGCCCGGAAGCCACTCAGGGATAAGGGTTATTTCAAGTACATTACGTTAGTGTGGATATTTGATGAAGTGTTTACTTAAGGGGACGGTTCATTAGGAATTTGTTACCGTGTAGCTTGAAGACATCCAAGTTGTAGTCCGGTGGGAAGCAGGCAGACGGAACAGAGTTTCACAGGCGTGCAGTTCTAAGAAAGAAGCTTTGTTCATGGAATCCGCGTTTTGATTAAGGCACAGATATAGAGTGGGGGAAATTTTTCACAGTGGATTCAGCTAGACGGGTGTTTTTCGTGAAAGATTGGCGAGGGGGGGGCCAGAGATTGGAGTTAAGACGAGCACCTGCCACGGAAATAACGATAAAACAAGGATAGGCTCGCAACGCCTCTTCTGTGGGAGAGAGGTTGCAGGGTAGAGAAAAGGGCATCCCCCACTAAGCCACGAAGTCTATTTTGTACTCTGTCAAGGCGGGATAGGCTATTTTTAGCAGCTCCTGCCCAGATATGGCAACAGTATTCATCCTTGGACGTACTTGGCATTATATTGTTATCTATATTTATGCATTGTTCCTTTATCATGGAATATTAATGTTATGCGTTATGATTAATATGTACAGAAGGATTGTTTTATTCATATTAAACTTTTGTCAATATTCGGAAATTTTCATTTAAACATCATTACTTTATTTCAATTTAATACAATACTTTTCTTATATCTCTTTTAAAAAAGTAAGAAGAATGTTAATTGTCGATATCTCTAAAACTCATCTTATTTATTCTGATTGAAATTTGAAGAAAATATATTTTCCTGAGTTTCAAACGTTTATTGGATATGCTGCGATTTGCACTTGAATAAAACTTTTCTTTATTTTGAGAGTTCTATACCTGCTGTTTTATGGCGTTTTATACAACTAATATATTCAGTGATTACAGCTTTTTTTAGGTTAAGAATACTAAAAACATTAGTTTTGTCAGTGTTTAGAAATGTTATTTTAGGGAGTATAGTGCATAATTAAATGTAAGTCTGCTTCATGTAAAAATGTATTAATGAAATATTATGAAATGCTACATTTCTATGTGAAAATCCTCATTGAAGGTTGTTACACTAAAGTATAATGACATATTTTTCTATGGATATTGAAACTTTTTTTTAGAAATGAAGAAACGTTATTAGATATGGCATTATTGTGATTTATGAAAGTATTTAATAATTTAGCCATATCATTTCCTACACTTTAAAAAAATGAATAATAGTTTCTTTTCATTTCCAATTCATTATTAGTTGTATTGAGGCAATCCATAGATATAAAAAAAAAACTTTGAAAACAAACTCATTATAATATTTAGCGTAGATATCTTTCTTTGAAATAGGGATGTCAATCCTGAATCCGGCTCCTATACTGAAGGGAATACAACATGGACTTGTAATATCTATTTAAATATAACGCAATAACGTATCGAGTAAGCCTAATCTGAATGATGATAACAACGAAATTCATCTAATAAATTGCAGCATTGCAAAGATAACAACAAATATGTGATCAAAAGCCACGATAATGATAATAAGAAAAACTCATCTTACAAAATTAGATATGCAATTCTGTTATGAATTAAAAATATATGTTATAATTTTTTACAAGTTACTCCATATCATCTGGCAACACTTTACACGTTAATATTTCCTTTAACTGAATCCCACCAACCGACCTCTTTACTGATTCATTCCAGTTTTTAAAAGTATGAGAAATATGCAACAGTTGGCATCTAATGTTTCTAACACATCTTATGATATACATTCAAAATTATCAGACTATTAAGAAAAGATAGTGATACATTTATATCTACCTGAATTACAAATTAATTTGATTAAATAATAATCAGTACAAATTATGACTACACATTACGCAGTTATATTTCTTATAATATAGTATCTGAGCAGGTTTAATTTTTATTTCTTTTACAGAACTCTTTTCTTAATTCACGGGCTGATCGGAACTAATATTGAACGGATTATTCTGTTAGAGGACATTCTATTGTTTGCGTATGCAATGTTTTTAACTTGTTCTCAGAGTTTAATATTGGTCCTATATGATGTCCACCATTGGCCGGTGACAAAAGTAAATTGTTGCATTCGTCCTTAATGGTTACATAGTTTCACACAATGTAGAAATGTTACTAAATGAGCATATTTTGGATACGAAATAACAAGTTTCATTAAAACGGCAATTACAAAAGCAAAACGCGTGTATTCATCTGGTATATATATTAATTAACGATTACGTCAGTGCCAGGTATTTAAAGCATTATTATGTTAAGGAGTACATTAGTAAGAGTTCCATACTTCATTACAGCAAACCAATCCTTTTACTGGTCGGGTTGATATATTTTATAAAATGCGTGCAGATTATTTGATCGAGGTTATTTAGTCAGTCATGTAATGCAAATTGTTTTATCAAAGCGATTAGTTTTTGAGGTTTAACCTTTCATCAGAATGATAGAGCAAATTATGAACATAGCTTTATTCGCAATGAAATCATACTGTTGTAATTAATCGTGTCTAGTTATTCGCAAGTAACAGAATACTTTCCTACTTACTTTCTTAGTATCAATCAATAATTTTCTTCCTGGATTAATTTCCTCATATTTTATATGATAAATCACGCTCGGTGATTTCAACCGATGTCTTTATCAGTAAGTGTATCTGGGGGATATCGAAAGCAAGCCAAGTAATATTATCGATCGATTAAAGAATTATGCAACCATATGAGTGAATTCTCAGTGTCGACAGGAACGAAAAATGCCAACTTGTGTAATAAATCACAGCTTTCCCTACTAAGAGATTACCTCAGATGTCATCGCTGCCGTTGACGATTGTAGTCAGATGATACACCGAAGTATATAAAGAGGAGAAAATCTATAATATTTGATTGAAGAACAATGCTTATTGCTCACGTGAAATCAATTGCCGGCGGCGTTTGCGATAATGTGAATTTACAGGCAATTATTAGGGTGTTAAAAATACAATAGGCACCCCCAAACCGTTGTGGAGAACGTGTACATTGTACACATTAATTAGTGACATAATAATTTTGTGTGGTTACTATAACCTGGGTCAATTACAATGGATCATCATTTATGCAGAAATTTATAAATAAATAAAATATACAATAAGAAATGTATAAAAACAATATAAGATATACTTTTTTTAAACAAATAGATTTTTAATAACACACTACACAGACAATGAAATTAATTTTAACCTGTTCTGTTGATTCATGTACCTAAAGATGACGCCGCTTACAGGGGTCCATACATTAAAACAA